>NW_025953337.1:348525-697050 GCF_018812025.1 Megalobrama amblycephala | reverse complement strand
GGCAAGGCAGTATTAACGTCTGGAGCTGCACAGCCGAAAAATCCGAAGTTATGCAGGTATTGTGAAGCATGCAAGCAGTGACAATAGCGAAAATGGCAGATGGATCGATAATAACTGTTCATGATATCATGATATATTTAGTGATATTTGTAAATTGTCTTTCTAAATGTTTCATTAGCAAGTTGCTAATGCACTGTTAAATGTGGTTAAAGTTACCATAGTTTCTTATTGTATTCACGGAGATCAGAGCCATGTTGTTATTTTAGTTTTAACCTGAAAACGCTTATAGTCTGTATAATTCATAAACACATCTGCATTCTTTATAAATCTCTCCAATAGTGTAGCTTTAGCCACGCATTATCAAACTCATTCAGAATCAAATGTAAACATCCACAATATGCCATACTTACGTGATCTGATATGCTGCATCACGAACAGTTTGTAAAGATCCATTTTGAGAGTTATTGTGAACTTCAGTATTGTTTATGCAATGTTTAATGCAGTCGCAAGCTTGGGGGCGGGGAGCACGATCATTTAAAGGTGTACACACACCAAATCAGAGCATTTTTAATCCCACCCCAAAATAGGCATTTAAAACATGGAATAATAAATAATCTATGGGGTATTTTGAGCTGAAACTTCACAGACACATTCTGGGGACATCAGAGACTTATATTACATCTTGTGAAATAGTGTTCTAGGGCACCTTTAAGTGTCCTGAAACCTCAGTTAAACATAACACAGTAATAGTTCTTGGTTCATTTTGAGCTCAGGGGTAGTATTTTAAATAAAACTGGAACTGCAAAAGAAGCAATTTTTATTTTATAACACTATTTGAAAATGGTGGGGATGTGTAGGATTTTGTGTTTAAATTCAGTGAAAATCTGAATCTGTGGCTGCGGATTCGATATGTGCCCCTACATAACTTAATTAACTCACCATAACTTAATGAAATGAAATAAAAACCTTCAAGTTGTTTTCCATTGTCTAAAGAGATCTGTTAAAACAAAGAGTATAATTTCAATCCATCCACACTGACCTATGAATGGGATGGCAGCCAGGGAGTCCTGCTCCACAGATGAGGGTGGTATGCCAACATTAGTCTGGTGCACAGAGTATTCTGACCGTGAGGAAACGACTGTGGCTGAAAGGGGTTCAGGTGAATACACAGGAAAAGCATGGTGGGGATGTTGCACACCAGGAGGGGTCTTTCTGCCTGAGGGGGGCTTTTGTCTAAGCACCACCTCCTGAACCTGAACGGGCTCCTCAGCAAACACACTGACCACTGAGCCTGCTCTAGCTGAGTCTTGGGGCTCTGCTGTGGGGGGAGTGACAAAGGATGCACTCTGCAGTGGGCTGGTTTTCGGGGTGGGGGTCCAGCTATGGTGAGGTCCGGTGTAGGAAGGGTCCCTGGAGGAGTGAGACTGTTGCATAAGATGGCTGGACTTTCGACAGAAGGAGGGGCTGTAACTACGGTAACCCACTGTCTGATCATCTGCAGTTTGTCCAAGTGAACATTTGATCTGAGCAGCTGGCTGCTGGTTATGGCTTAAGCCCCAAACAGAGGATGGCACCATTGCAGAAACAATCACGTGCTGATTGGGCAGACTTAGATGCTCCTCAGTGCTGATTAGCTGACTACTTTGATGAGGCCATGCTGGTCTTTCATTATGGGGAGAGATCAGAACAGATGCCTTTTCTAGAGTTTCTAGTGAACAGCCGTAACTCTGCTCATAGGAAGCATATGCAGCCAGCAGGTTCTCTGAAAAGGAATGGCTGGAGGTTTGACTCCACCTCCCCAGCCCATAGGAATCCATACAAGGTGAGTGTTTGGCACCCATCGCTGCTCTGTAGTGGAGAAGGAGGGTGTCCTGAGAGGTGCCATGTGGCCACCCACGATAAGACCTTCCTAGTGCCAGTCCCAGATCACACACCTGGTCTTCAGAGATGCTCTGGTGGTGATGGGACATGCCAAGGCCTGGCCGATCTGCTTGGCTGTAGTACCAATCTGACAGAGCCTGGTGGCACAGTTCACTGTGGGCTTGGGGAAGACTGCCCTTCCTAGGGAGGGGGAGTGAGGCGGAGACGATAGCTGCATTGTGGTTGGCAAAGTGGAAGTCCAGCGGGCTCATCGTTATCCCTGCTGAGGATGAGGAGCGGGTGCATTGGTGAGTCAGGTGATGATGGGCATGCTGAGATCCTACGACAATCCCAGAGTTCAGGTTGTCAGGAAGACCGTGGCTCTGGGTGGCAGTGGTGGGTTTGCTGCTTGAGTAACAGACCGAATAAGGTTCAGGAAGGTTTTGGGTTTCTCCAGTGTAGGGCTCATTCCCTCTCAAGTATGCATCTTGAGAATATGCCTGTAAGAGATGAAGAAATAAAACAAGTTAACTGTGAATGAGGATGTACGAAAAGCAAGTAGAAAAATCAAGAAATAGAATTAAAAGACCCAGTGTCACATTTGGTTTTATTTTAGTTTCTCTTTCCTAGGACTTTTAGTTAGTTTTCCCTGGTATTACCTGTATTCTGTTCCTGTTTCATTTTTCCCCTGTTTCTAATTTGTTTATATGGTCACTTATTGTTCCCTTTCGAAAGGGAACTTCAACTCTGCGCTAGACTGCACTATGGGAACTGTCACTTGTGACAGGTGTTCGAAATGCCAAGAATCACAAAAATCCAATCCTATTGGCTGGCGACAGCCTATGACGTCGAACGGAGTGAATCGTGACGTATAAAGGGAGCGCCAGGTGAGCTCGTTGGGAAGTCTGAGAGAATTATATTTTCTCTCGGCTTCCCCGGAGCTGACGAGGATGTGTTGGATGACGGTGACGTCTGTGTTTGATGTCACCGCATCCGATAGCGAGCGCTCCTCTGGCTGCTGGGTATGTGAGCTGCTGTGTTTTTGGGACGCGCTTTTCGGCGGGCTGCAGCTGCCGTGAGAGCACGTTAAGAAAGGGGGTGTGCGCGGACGGCTCGACGAACGGTTCCTTTCTGTCCATGAATGTTGCAGCTCCCATAGACTTTCCATTCTCTCCTGATCTCTGCGTTTGAGATCAGGAGGGCATGGAAAACCCCCTGGCCGTTCAGATTTGGATCTGAGCCAGACAGACGGGAGGAGGAAGAAGCGTTTATAATCGATCCCCCAGCTATTTAAAGGGCGATTTATGTCTACCCTCTCCTCTTCTTCTTCTTTCACCTCCCATTTATACATACAGTACAGTCCAAAAGTTTGGAACCACTAAGATTTTTAATGTTTTTAAAAGAAGTTTCGTCTGCTCACCAAGTCTACATTTATTTAATTAAAAATACAGTAAAAACAGTAATATTGTGAAATATTATTACAATTTAAAATAACTGTTTTCTATTTGAATATATTTCACAAAGTAATTTATTCCTGTGATGGCAAAGCTGAATTTTCAGCATCATTACTCCAGTCTTCAGTGTCACATGATCCTTCAGAAATCATTCTAATATGCTGATCTGCTGCTCAAGAAACATTTAATGTGTACAATTGTACAAAATATTTGTGTACAATATTTTTTTTCAGGATTATTTGATGAATAGAAAGTTCAAAAGAACAGTGTTTATCTGAAATCTAATCTTTTGTAACATTATAAATGTCTTTACTGCCACTTTTGATTGATTTAATGCATCCTTGCTGAATAAAAGTATTCATTTCTTTAATTTCTTTTCAAAAAAATAAAAATAAAAATTCTTACTGACCCCAAACTTTTGATCATAATAATCATAAATGTTTCTTGAGCAGCAAATCAGCATATTAGAATGATTTCTGAAGGATCATGTGACACTGAAGACTGGAGTAACGATGCTGAAAATTCAGCTTTGCATCACAGGAATAAATTACTTTGTAAAATATATTTAAATAGTACACAGTTATTTTAAATTGTAATAATATTTCACAATATTACTGTTTTTTACTGTATTTTTAATTAAATAAATGTAGCCTTGGTGAGCAGACGAAACTTCTTTTAAAAACATTAAAAATCTTAGTGGTTCCAAACTTTTGGACTGTACTGTATATATATATATATATATATATATATATATATATATATGTCACGATCACCTTCTGCTCCTGTCAGTTCCCGGACTACACTTCCCACAATCCTCCCTGTCAGTCACATGTTCACATCACACCAATCACCTGTTGCCACATCCACCCTAGCGCACCACACTGATCACCACACCCAGCTGCTGCTCATTATCAGGACTATAAAGGACTTCCACTCACACCACCTCACCGCGAAGTATTGTTTAACATTCATGTTGCAATTTCTGAGCGTTTTTACCTGTTTGCCTTGTCTGTTTCCCATGTTGATTCTCTGCTGCTTGCCTTTGGACCCTTGGATTGTTTATTGTTTCCTGTTTTATGATCGATATCTGCCTGCCTTTTGACCTACCGCCTGTACCCTGACTTCGTCCCTGCCTGTCCTTTGCTGTTCCTGTTTGCCCCTGATTAACTCTGCCTGTACGACCATCCTCACTGTAAATAAACGCTGCACTTGGATCTCCTGCCTGAGCCTCCCTCTCATGACAATATATATATATATATATATATATATATATATATATATATATATATATATAATATGTGTGTGTGTGTGAATATATACATATATAGGATGTATGTATTTATATGCATGTGTATATATATTTTATATCATGCTCAGATACTTCTTATGGTCAGACTGATGGCTGGGCCCATAGTAATTATTTTTGTTGGCCCGCTTTCTCGGTTTGATGATGAGAGGATCTTTTAGGCTTAAAAGAACCCTAGATTCTTTCCTTTTTATGTAAAAAAAAAAAAGAGTATTGGGATCTTCGGTCTTTTAGCCGCAGGAATATGAGATGGGTCTATTTTATGTCTTTAAAATAAGACCTTGTTTTCCTGTATAGTTTTTCTGAGCATGTAGTTTTTCAGGAGGCTGGCCCATCTTGAGCTGAGGCTCTGAGACAGGGCCAGAGGTCCAGTATGGCCGCTCAGGCACCTCCTCTTTTCAGAGCAGGTGCAGAGACGGCTGGACTCGAGGAGGAAGAAGCAGGTTTGAGGAGGTGATTGATCACGTACAGCAATAGCGTCTGTGATCGATTCCCTCTCGTTGAAAGAAAGGTGGTGGAAGAAGGGGTGAGGACAAATGCAATGTTGCCCGAGCCCCTTCTTCCACCACCTCCTGAGTTCGAGTTCTTTCTACTTGCTCAGGTGCTTCTTTTACAGTTAGGCTGTTTGATAATATTTTTTCTAAAGGCTGCCTTCTGGCTTGATAGTGAAAGTGCTTTTAGGCTTAAAAGAACTTTTGATTTCATCCTTCTTCATGCATTAAAATAAGGAGGGAAAATCTTCGTTCTGCGAGCCGCAGGAAGGTAAACTGGGTCTATATTTTTATGTTTATAAAAAGTGTAGACCTTGTTTTTCCTGTATAGCTTTCCTGAGCATGTAGTCAGTAAAGTTAGAAGGGGTTCTTTTGGGCAAAATAACTGTAGCATTAGGTTGGCTAATTTTCAAAACATGCAGGCCGCTTTATGGATGCTATTTTGTAGCCTCCTATGTTAGAGTAGCTTCTCAGCTAATACTTTAGTTTGGTTTGAGTTAGCACTCGTCGCTTCAGTTATTTGTGTACAGGACGGCTTATTGGCCACCTGACACTGCTTGCAGTGCTTCATTTTCTCCTCATATTTGAAGGTTTCAAAATGAAGCCCAAGCTTTGTTTGGCCCAATAGGCCTTAGCTAGCGGCTAGGCTAGAGCTAGGTTTAGGTGTTTGTTTGTTACAAGTCAAGTCACCTTTATTTATATAGCGCTTTTTACAATGCAGATTGTGTCAAAGCAGCTTTACATTGATAACTGGTACATAATTTGGCTGCACAGCAGCTCTTAAATAATAGTGTCAATGCAGGCAGATCAAAGCACTGTTGAATAAATGTCAAGAATACTATTGAATATCAAATGTCAAGTGTCCCCAACTAAGCAAGCCAAAGGCGACAGCGGCAAGGAACCCAAACTCCATCAGGTGACATCAGGTGGCAAACAAGTGGCAGATAGTTGTTAAGATGGAGAAAAAAAAAAAAAACTTGGAAGAAACCAGGCTTAGTCGGGGGGCCAGTTCTCCTCTGGCGAACAGTGCTTTGTTACAATCAGGTTGCTATCATAAGTCTGATAGGATCGCAACAATCAAAGTATATATTTCAGTTCCATCCAGTTGAGGATCGTATTCATCACGCCGGTATGGACGGTCTGTTGAGGAACTGTGCTACTGGCTGTCGTGTCGATGAGGCCTTCACAGTGGATGATCCAGTTGACTCGATCTCTGCTGATACTTCAGGGCTGCGTTGTGGTCGTGTCCAGTTGAGGATCGTATTCATCACGCCGGTATGGACAGTCTGTTGAGGAACTGTGGCACTGGCTGTCGTGTTGATGATGTCTTCACAATGGATGATCTAGTCGACTCGATCTCTGCTGATACTTCAGGGCTGCGTTGTGGTCGTGTCATGGCACCGGTCCTTGGTCTCAGCTAGATACGGCCCAGATCCGGTTGACTACGGTAAACCTCGGGATAAACAGAAAGACTAATATTAGCGTAGATGCCATTCTTTTTCTGATGTAACGAGTACATCTGGTGTTATAGGAAGCGTTCCCGGTTCCGGCTGACCTAATTTATGCAGCCTAATAATCCTTTAACGGATTTGAAAATATAAATTGATAATGTGTTATGTGTATGCCAGGTTAAAGAGATGCGTTTTTAGTCTAGATTTAAACTGACAGAGTGTGTCTGCATCCCGAACAATGCTAGGAAGATTGTTCCAGAGTTTAGGTGCCAAATAGGAGAAGGATCTACCGCCTGCAGTTGATTTTGATATTCTAGGTATTATCAGCTGGCCTGAATTCTGATATCGCAATAAACGTGAAGGACTATAATGTATTAAGAGCTCACTTAGGTACTGGGGAGCTAAACCATTTAGTGCTTTGTAAGTAATTAGCAGGATTTTAAAATCTATACGATGTTTAACAGGAAGCCAATGCAGTGATAACAGAACTGGGCTAATATGGTCATACTTCCTAGTTCTAGTAAGAACTCTAGCTGCTGCATTTTGTACGAGCTGTAGTTTATTTATCAAGCAAGCAGAACAACCACCCAGTAGAGCGTTACAGTAGTCTAGCCTTGAGGTCATAAACGCATGAACTAACTGTTCTGCATTTTTCATTGAGAGCATATGTCGTAGTTTAGATATATTTTTAAGATGAAAGAATGCAGTTTTACAGATGCTAGTAACATGACCTTCAAATGAAAGATTGGTATCAAAGAGAACACCCAGGTTCCTAACTGACGACGAAGACTTAACAGAGCAGCCATCAAGTGTTAGACAGTATTCTAGATTATTGAGTGAAGAAGTTTTCGGTCCAAAAATTAGAATCTCTGTTTTTTCTGAATTTAGTAGTAGGAAATTACTAGTCATCCAGTTTTTTATATCAGCTATACATTCTGTTAATTTAGCGAATTGGTGAGTTTTCGTCAGGGCGTGAAGAAATATAGAGCTGAGTATCATCAGCGTAACAATGAAAACTAATGCCATGCTTCCTAATGATATCTCCCAAGGGTAGCATGTACAGAGTGAAAAGCAACGGTCCTAGTACTGAGCCTTGCGGTACTCCATATTTAACTTGTGATTGATATGACATCTCATCGTTTACTACCACAAACTGATAACGGTCAGATAAGTATGATTTGAACCATGCCAATGCAATTCCACTAATGCCAACATAATTTTCGAGTCTGTTTAGAAGAATATTGTGATCAATAGTGTCAAATGCAGCACTAAGATCAAGCAACACTAATAGAGAGATACAACCACGATCTGATGATAAGAGAAAATCATTAGTAACTCTAATGAGAGCAGTCTCAGTACTATGGTATGGTCTAAATCCTGACTGGAAATCCTCACAGATTATTATTTTCTTCTAAAAGTTTTGAAAAATAGACAGATCTAGCAGTTTTTAAGGCCTTTCTGTACTCAGTCATTTTCTCTCTCCACGAAATGCGAAATACTTCTAGTTTTGTTTTCTTCCAGCTGCGCTCCATTTTTCTAACTGCTGTTTTTAGGGCCCGAGTGTGCTCATTGTACCATGGCATTGTATTCATTTTCTTAATCTTTTTTAAACGCAAAGGAGCAACTGAGTCTAATGTGCTGGAAAAGAGAGTGTCAATAGTTTCTGTTGCAATATCGAGGTCTTCTAAGCTGTCTGGTATGCTAAGGTGATGAAACTGATCAGGAAGATTATTTATAAAGCAATCTTTAGTGGTAGAAGTGATGGTTCTACCATATTTATGGCAGGGAGGCAGTTTAGCCGCTTTCACTAAATGTAATATACATGAGACTAGATAATGATCTGAGATGTCGTCACTCTGCTGCAGAATTTCAACGGCATCAATATCAATTCCATGTGACAATATTAAATCTAAAGTATGATTACGACAATGAGTGGGTCCCGACACGTGTTGTCTAACACCAATAGAGTTTAGAATGTCTGTAAATACCAATCCTAATGAGTCTTTTTTATTATCTACATGGATATTAAAATCACCAACAACAAGGACTTTATCTGCAGCTAGTACTAATTCTGATAGAAAATCGGCAATCTCTTTGATAAAGTCTGTATTGTGCCCTGGTGGCCTGTATACAGTACCCAACACAAATGTCAACATAATGTTACGTAAAGCACCATCACTTCGAAGGAATTATATTTGAAAGACTTCTGGCTGATACTGTAAATATTACTATAAATTACGGCAACACCTCCCCCTTTTCCTTTCTGTCGAGGATTGTGTCGATAATCATAACCTTGAGGGCTAGACTCATTTAAAGTAGTGTAATCGTCCGGTTTTAGCCAGGTTTCTGTCAAACACAGCACATCTAGATTATTGTCTGCGATAATATCATTTACAATAAGTGCTTTTGAGGAAAGTGATCTAATATTTAACAACCCAAGCTTTATCATTTGTTTATCATTATTATCTCTATTTTTTATTTGTTGAACATCAATTAAATTTTTACCATTAAATGGGTTTGGAAGTTTTTTATTAGTTATTAATTCGGGGTACAGACACAGTCTCTATTTGATAATATCTAGGTGCAAGAGTTTCTATGTGTTGGGAATTATCTGACTTCTGTAACGTGAGGCAGCTAGCAGACGGTCGGTTTAGCCAGTCTGTCTGCTTCCTGTCCTGGGCCCCAGTTTGTCATGTTTCAGCTCTAAGACTATGTGCCATATTACTAGACAGAAGAGCAGCACCATCCCGGGACGGATGAATACCATCTCTTTTCAACAGGTCAGGTCTGCCCCAAAAACTTTTCCAATTGTCTATGAAACCTATATTATTCTGCGGACACCACTTAGACAGCCAGCCATTGAGTGATGATAATCTGCTAACTATCTCATCACTCCTACGAACAGGAAGGGGACCAGAGCAAATTACTTCTCCTGACATTGTATTTGCGAGTTCACACA
The DNA here is from genome assembly GCF_018812025.1 of Megalobrama amblycephala. Lineage (NCBI taxonomy): Eukaryota > Metazoa > Chordata > Actinopteri > Cypriniformes > Xenocyprididae > Megalobrama > Megalobrama amblycephala. The sequence continues at coordinate 687,529 of NW_025953337.1, read as the reverse complement.
CCTCTTTAATGTTAATTTTACTGATCTCCGACTGGCGAAGTCGAACATCATTTGTGCCGACGTGAATAATAATTTTAGAGTATTTACGATTAGCATTAGCCAGCACTTTTAAATTTGCTTTGATGTCAGGTGCTCTGGCTCCCGGCAAACATGTGACTATGGTGGCTGGTGTCTCTATTTTCACGTTCCGTGTAATAGAATCGCCAATGACTAGGGCACTTTCAACAGGATTCTCAGTGGGTGCGTCACTGAGTGGGGAGAACCTGTTTGATGTTCTTATTGGAACGGAAGAGTGGTGTTTTCCGCGGCTAGGCCGCCTCACCGTTACCCAAGTGCCCTGCTGCGCGGGCTCTACAGCCGAAACCGAACAATGTACAGAGTTCACTAAGCTAGTCACATCCAAAGCAGTATCTGAAGCCCCTGCATTCTTACTATCCTCGATTAAAGTTTGGATGCGTGTCTCTAATTCTGAGATTCTCTCTGTCAGCCTGACTATTTCCCTACATTTATGACATGTAAATCCCTCGTCGCTGACAGAGAGAGCTACACTGAACATGTGACAAACTGAACACGAGATGACAGTGGGAAAGGATGACATGACTCACCGTGTTTGTAGACTGATCCAAGTTACCACAGCTGTTTGATGAATGCGTTGAAAAGGAGCGCGCGAGACTGATGACAAGTTAATAAGCGAGATGCAAACGCGTTGTAACAGCGATTTAGATTCAAAGATTACAGGCTAGCGACGTCAGATTAATGTGATAGGCAATAATAATAATAATATAAGCAACAATGAATAAAAGTAAGAGATTCAATAAAAGTAAGAGAAAACAAAGCTATATGGAGACGCAAACACCAGCCGCGAGGCAGAGGCAGTGAGGGAGACAGGAGCAATCAAGCCAGACAGGAGCAATCCTCTCAAAAGGCAGGAGCAATCTCTCCTTACATCACCATTATTATTACTATCCCTGTGAAGTTGTATAGTTCCTAGTTCTGGCCTCCTCCTGAGGGAGTTGTGGGCCGTATGCCCATTTCCCATTCGATGTGAAAATGTAGGTGCTATGGCTGAGGTTAACAGCTAAGGTTATAGACTGTTATTAGCCTTCCTGGTGCTGTTTTTCCCAGGTGGTAGGCCCTTATCTTCGAGAAGATGAGTTATGCAGTGCTGCTATGATCTCTGATCTCATGATCTCTGTTAGCTCCCAGTCGATCATGACCACAGCAGCTGTCTTGCATTTGCTGTTAGATTGTTGGCTCTTTATTGTAGCCTCTCTCTTATCACAGCTTGTTTTTGGGCACTGTTGGTTATGATCATGAGTTTGCTCATGTATTTTTTAGCACTGCCTCAGGCTTTTACTCACGTTGTCTGGGGTGATAGGCCTGTTCGGCCTTCCTTAGACCGTGATAGCATTATGTCCGCTGGCTGGCGCCACATGGTGGTAAAAGTAGTAGGCCAGGCCTCCTTTTGTACCCTCTGTGTTGGCCCAGCTGGGCTGGTTGTGTCTAGACTCATTCCATGGTTAAGTCATGTTTTGACTCTTGCCGCCTTCGGCCCCGCCCACCTCTGTATGAATAGGCCCTCTTTCGTTGAGTTCTGCGGCGTAGTGTGTACTTCTCATACCTGAGGGTTTCTCAAGTACCTGGCCTGCGGGGTGGCCCTAGTCATGAAGCTATCACTGATTGATGCCATGTGTTCATAGAAGTTGTAGGCCCCCATCAGGGCCTCCTTTCTGTCTACATGTTGGCACAGCTTTGTGTGGGTTTCTATGTGACTCGTCACCATGGATGGGTCATGATGCCACTAGCTGACGCCGCGTGTATACGGGTTGTAGGCCTTCGCAGGCCTCCTATGTGTCACGCTGGAGTTTGGCTTTGTACTCACTTAGAGAGTAAAAGGTGCTTTTACTGAGTACATCTCTGAAGTGGCTTGCCTCTCGAGGTGAGCTCTTGTACTAAAACCAACTTTGGTCTGGTTTTATGCATTTGCTGCCTTGAGCTTGGTTTCCTTTAGCTCTAGTCGAGCTAAATAGCTACCCTGTCTGTTACTCGGTTCTATTTTGCTCCTAGAACTTTAGTGGTCGCTAGCTGACGCCGTGTGCGACGGGTAGGCTTTAAGGGCCTCCTTTGTAAGCATGCTGGCTTTTTCCATTTCAGTTTTTATTTACTTTATAGTAAAGGGTCTTATGTCGCTGGCTGGCCGGGGCTCGGGCTGGCTAATGACCTCCCTTTGTAGTCAGTCTGTCTAGCCTGAACCTCGATAACACTGCCACGAGCTGATGCCACGTGTCTGCTGAGGTTATAGGCCCATGGGGCCTTCTTTAGCGCGTGATGGCGTATGTTGTACTCCTCTTGCTTAAAGAGTAAAAGGGTGCTTTTACCAAGTACACTGCTCGTTGGATTGTGTTGGATGGGCTGTTTTGTGGGCACTCACAGCTACCTAATTACTTGGTTGGTCATAATAATAATAATAATAATAATCCTTACATTTATATAGCGCTTTTCTGGGCACTCAAAGCGCTTTACATATTGAAGGGGGAAGTCTCCTCAACCACCACCAATGTGCAGCATCCACCTGGATGATGCGACGGCAGCCATATTGCGCCAGTACGCCCACCACACACCAGCTTATTGGTAGAGAGGAGACAGAGTGATGAAGCCAATCAGTGTATAGGGATGATTAGGAGGCCATGATGGACAGAGGCCAATGGGCAAGTTTGGCCAGGATGTCGGGGTTACACCCCTACTCTTTTCGAAGGACATCCTGGGATTTTTAATGACCACAGAGAGTCAGGACCTCGGTTTAACGTCTCATCCGAAGGACGGTGCTTTTTGTCAGTATAGTGTCCCCATCACTATACTGGGGTGTTAGGACCCACACAGACCACAGGGTGAGCACCCCCTGCTGGCCTCTCTAACACCTCTTCCAGCAGCAACCTAGTTTTCCCAGGAGGTCTCCCATCCAGGTACTAACCAGGCTCAGCCCTGCTTAGCTTCAGTGGGCAACCAGTCTTGGGCTACAGGGTGATATGGCTGCTGGCCATGGTCATGCGCTCAACATGCTATGTTTTCAGTTCTTTGGCCTTATGGGCCATCCTGAATACCACCTTGTGTGTTGGGTTCACATTGTGATGTTAGTTCATTGTAAGAACTCTTAGCTATGTTGTAGGCCCCTTTTTGGTCGGCCTCCATGGTTATGTGCCTACAGTACGGTCTGTCTGTTAGGTTGAGTTTCATACTTCCCTTTGGGTTGACTGTGTAATTGTGCTTAGCTCCCTAAGCTGGTCTTTGGTTGTAGACTTCTATGAAGTCTCCCGTTCAGACTGGCCCCAGGCTGGTTTGTGCTCCCCTGCACCAGGGCTCTCTAGCGCACAGCCTCCTCAGCGCTTTATCAGAAGCTGAGTAGATCCTAAGATGAGTGGTCTTACTCCCCTCAGTACGAGGGTTTATAGCGTTCAGCTGAGTTCCACTCTCCAGGATGCCCATCTCTGTGTGTGGGTTTGAGTTGCTCACTGCCTGCTCTTGCAGTCGCTCTTACGTGCTCTCCTCTTTTGGAGTTTGCGCTTGGAGATTCTGTGTATCAGACAAGGTTGGCCAGGCTGTGTTTGGCTTTCACTAGATTAGTAAGGCCTCCTTGGTGGCGTCGGGGGTGATTTTGTCCCCTCTAGTGACTGGCTGGGATTCCTTCTAGGCTCCTGGCCACATTCCCTTTAAGGGACCACTTTCTATGGTTTGTTGGTCCCAGATGCCTTGAGCAGCCTCGGTAGGCCTTTCATGGAAGGCCTCTTTTAGGCTCAGCTTGGGCTGTTGGCCATAGGGAATGCTGTCAATGACAGCCTTGGAGAAATTGCTCACAGTTTTTCCCTGGAACTGTTGGACGTTTGTTCAGACATTTTGGGCATGCACTCTCCTCTAGCATGGCAGCGTTGGTATATCGTTCCCATAGCGCATTCTAGCGCAGAGCTGAAGTTCCCTTTCGAAAGGGAACGTCTCAGGTTACGCATGTAACCATGGTTCCCTGAGAACAGGGAATAAGACTCTGCGCTTCCCTGCCATGCTTCGGGATGCCTGCTGAACAGTCCCTCAAAGACGAGAAGGTGTTGACTGCTTCCTCAGGCGCTCCCTTCATACATCACGATTCGCGCCGTTCGACGTCATAGGCTGTCGCCAGCCAATAGGATTGGAGTTTTGTGATTCTTGGCATTTCGAACACCTGTCACGAGTGACGGTTCCCATAGCGCAGTCTAGCGCAGAGTCTCAGGGAACCATGGTTACATGCGTAACCTGAGACGTTTTCACCTGACTTGTTTAGTCCCTCAATTTCTTTTATATTTAAGCCCTCAGTTTTATCAGTCCTTTTTTTTAGCATTATCTTTGTGTTTGACAAAGCTGTTACATTATCGCTCTGTGTTGGATTGCCTTCTTTGTTTTCTTTGTTAATAAAAAGTGTTTAAACTGCACTTAGATCCACCTCTCCTCTGCCTTGCCTAACCTGCTGTAACCCGGAGTATTAATGTATTAAAGTGCCCCTATTATGCTATTTTAAAGGTTCTTCATTTTGTTTTGGAGGCATTCTATAAAAGGTTTACATGCATCAAAGGTCAAAAATGCTTTCATTTTCTCATAATATACATTGCACATCACCACATATTTCAATGATTCTCAAATGACTTGTCTGATGCTTCAGCCTCTCTAAATCCCTCCTTTCCGTGAGCCTGCTCTGCTCTCTGATTGGCCAGATGGCCCAGTCTGTTGTGATTGGTGTAACGCTACACTGCATGCGGAAACAAACGCCCCATTACCATAACTGATTCAGCTCCAGAGGTTTCCGGAGGATTCCGGAGATCAGCCATTGTACACACTGTAAACACAGTAACGATGGCATCGATTTTACCATATCGTTCCGAGCGCGAGTCCGATGATGAAACATTTGAAGAACTAATTATTCAACCTGAGCCTCCATCGCAACAACTGAAACACTATCATCATGAGATGTTGGAATTGTAATTCTTCTACATCAGCATTAACAAGTGTATTTCCATCAACAAACCGATGTGTATAATTCCAGAGATGGGCAAAAATACATCAAAATGTATTTTAAAATAAAATACCAAATACCTTAATTTTAAATGTATCAAAATAAACTACACAATACAGCAGCCACACCATGTATCAAAATAAACTACTGTATTTTTGTATTTTGAAAATAATACAAAATACTTTTACAAGGAAGCATGAAATTTCTTCGCAAACATTCCATCAGTTGGCCTATTTGATCTATCCCTTCACCTAACACTGACTCAGTTGATTTAAGTACATAATGTTTGATAGCAACAGCTTTTCTTTGCCCGAGTCATGCAATAAATCTGACACATGCAATCAGTTAAAGGCACAAATATGTAGGATTTTTAGATTAAAATATTCAGAAACCACTAAAACAATGTTATATTTTTTGTTGACTTGTGTACTTACATTATCCCAAATGTTTCCAAGAAATTCTAAATCCAGAGAAATAAGCAATTTTAAACAGGACAGTGTATCGGTGTATCGCCTATCAATGATATCATTACCCTCGATGTCCTGTTTTATTTTGTCGAAAAACCATGGATACATCAAAGACACTTTAGTACTGTATATTATGAGTTTTATTAGACAGGGAAGCAACTGTTTGGATAAAATCATCGACAGAAAACTCATCATGTTATATCGCTTAACACATTAGGGGCCAGATTTCCTAAACGGGGCAAATTAGCGTGAGAGTGCAATTCCACAAATGTGTTGATGGGAGTGGCAAGTTTGCACATGATCTGCTGACATGCAAATTAAAGATCACAGACACTGTCAGATCATTTACATAATGACTAACGCAATATACCAAGATTAGCGCAGGAGAGATTTTCAAAGTGAGGGGGACCAAACTGCTTTCCGGGGGGGGGGGGGATTGTTATGACAACGGGCGCTCTAAATTTTAATGGACTGGAGCTCACGTTCACATCGGGAACACGGGTGCACCGCGATGCGACCGCAAAAGGCACTTTCACGATCAAAGTGCACGCCACTGATAAGCATTGTAAATTAAATATTACAGTATACACATACCAGTTAAACGCACAGATCTCCCCCCGTGCGTCCTCCACTGGATGAGGCAATATCACTTTCGTTTCTATTTCAGATATCTCTTTTATAGATGCCATCAATGCTTTTGCCTTTCAAGACGCAATTACCGAAATCAAAACAGTCCATAAACTATAAATCCTCACGAAAACTTCAGTCAAGCCAGCTCGCGCGTCAACCTGAGAGATCAGCCTCCTTACCTTAAAGTGTCAAATTTCTCGGTTTCTGAATGGACGGTTTGGCTTGATTGACAGACGCTAACATTCGGGCATGATTTATATACCATCGACCTATCCTAAAACGTTAGCACGCTTTGATTGATGGTTTGGAGATCGTGTGTTTCTCCGTTCGAGAGCGCATTTCCTGTTCACATCCGCGACAAAACAGCTGATTATTTACGAACGGATCGCTTACAGAAACATGAAAATGGTCTCATTTGAAAGAAAATATCCTAAGCTAAAAGATGATATAGTGTGACTAATTGAAGCAGCCCTTATCAAAAGTGCAGGGGTCGACTTCTATCTTTTCAAAACTGCGGGGGTCCTGACCCCCCTGTCCCCCGTGCCAACGGCGCCCCTGCCAAGAGCAGTGCAAATTAGAGTTGGGTCGCAAATAAACAGAGCTGAATCCTGATGCTGATGCTGATGTTCTCATCAGGTGTGGGTCGACACAGGCGCAACTTAATATGTAATCTAACAAACACATACACCTATACTGTATAATATAGTTTGCCAAGCTATGTTGGCCTATAGATATAGATATAGGCAAACAATATGTTTGGATAAGGTCTTACTCTGTCATTTCAAAGAAATTAATAATCCTTCTACCACGCGCTCTCTGTTCACTGCAGTGTCTCCTCCTAACAGCAACAATTGCAGCCATGTCACAAAATGGGTTCAGACATGCTTTTTTACGGCGTTAAATAATGGTGTAAATATCAGTAAATTGACGAACATTAGTAAATCGCATTGTGTGATTCATTTAAATACTCTCCTCCCATAAATTTTGCATCTGAAAGGGAAACTCCTAAATGCCAAAAGAGGGTTTGTGCTGGCACAAGCTGTTAGTAAATCTGGCCCCAAGTCTTTTTGTTTGAATCTCATTTTCTTGATTCATCGCTAGTACCATGTTTTACCATGACTAATATTGATCTAGCTTACTGCAGTGTACAATAAGTGTCTCATAGTAGCTGCCGAGCGAACACACAGAGTAGCACTATACCAACTTTAAACACACAATTGAATCTAATATGATAAGCGGCGCTGCTTTACCCTACATGCACATGACCGAAAGAAGCGGAAGCGGCGACTGTGGCATAATAAAAGATCCGCTGCTGTGAAGCTGTGTCGCACTCGTCTCTCATCAGTAATTGCTCCAGTGGGCTCGTTACTGCTCTCACAGCATTCGGTCCTGCTCTGCTTCATACTACAGTAATGTTAATAATCTCTCCATGAACATAATTTCCTGTCCCGATTCTTTTCCACCGGCTGTAGACGTGAAGACAACACATCCCGTGATTCCATTTTAAATGTTTGCAAATGACTCATAATTGTATCCTAATTTAGTTACTTGATGTTTGGTAACAAAGGGCCTACTTTGCATCAGCAACACTGACTCAATGACAACAACTCATTTATAAGAAGACAACTGATGGCACCTGTATTCATAACTAGTTTTTAACCAATTAATCATTTGATTGTTAATCATAAATATAGGTGATTGCTCCTCGGTAATGTTTTCAAGAACATTATGTAAATTGGTATACTATTTAGCCTAGGCTACCAAAACGAACACCAAAACTTTACATGAATTGTTAAAAATTACAGCAATTCATGCTAAAAATTAATGGAAAGCTGACAGCCTTGCACGTTTCTTGACCACTTTCTTCCATTTGGATCAATTTTCTGTTCTGATCGCAACAAGTCTCTGCAAACTATTGAGTAGGCACCAACCAGAGGCCGCAATTTAATGATGTCATCATGTAGACTTCTTACAAAGTATTTTACAGTATTTTAAAAATACAAAAATACAAAACACTAAAGTATTTTGATACAAAATACAAAGCCATTTTCATCAACCCTATCAAATACAAATTGCAAAATACTATTTTGTATTTGAAATACATATTTGAAATACATGTATCATAAATACTGCCCATCCCTGTATATTTCTAATTTATTGTGGTGCACATGTGGGAACTGTATCATTAACTATCAATTATAGTGCTAATGTTATCTGAGCACTAACATGAATGACTGATGTAACATCAAAGTTTGTAAAAACAAATCTTGCTCCATCCTTTATCATCACTCAGAGTAGTAAGAAGGACAGACAATCTGCATTAATGGACACAATTTTACGTAATTGTGGCCACAGCTGATTTGGATTGGTTTTGCATTGTATTTCAGTAAGCGATAGTGATAATGTGAGTTAAAGCTGGGACAAATAACAATTGTAAGGCCGATTATGAATGTAATTTGATACTTATGACTGATCATGCCCAAATATGCCGAGTCAGAGCCAGTTGCGTTCAGTCAGTGTTTACAGTCAGTCTTTAAATGCCATGTGTAAGTATTTAAATCTGTGTGGCATCGTGAGAGGGTGTGTCATAGAGGGAAGATATGTGCCATCGGCGGTGAGTTCCAAACGGGATATATCGCCCTCCGAAGGGCACTTCGGAGTGAAAATAATCATGGCCGCCATGTTGAAGCGTCGTTCCAAACCGAAGTGCTTAAAACTGGCCACTTCAAAGGGCCCTTCGGAATGAAGGATTTCGAAGGGTACAACTGATGGACACTTCGGGCCCCCATGATCCTTTGCACAGGGAAGTTTTTTGATGTCACAGAATGGGTACAGGAGGCTCGGAGTTAGATTTTGACTATAAATATATTTTTCTATACTACTGTAATATTTAGACTTAGATTTGGTACATTATTATGGTCAAAACGACATTGTACTTCAACAAAAATACTTTACAGCTCCCTTTTTCAGTCCATTCAAATGTTTAAAATACATACAATATAGGCTACATGGTGCGATAAACCTAAAATAAATAAATAAATAAATAAACTAACATTAAACAAAGGGCGCAGCTTGCACAATCTACTCCTCTTTGATTGTCTCGTTATGATGACGCAGAAGTGCGTTCCAAAAGAAGAGTTTTGTTGACCCCTACACCCTTCATCCCTTCAAAGCTCTCACTCCGGAGGGTAAACCCTCTGAAGGGATTAGGGCATAGGGATGAGCCCTTCCGAATGGAACGCAGGGCTAGATGGTTGCAGCATGGGGACTACAAATCAAGATGGCCACCCGGTCCGGGACTACAATTACCAGGTTCCTTCACGGTGGAAGCACAGCTGTTGCAAGTGAAGGAGAAAAGCTGTTAATGAGCTGAGAACAAAGAGACTGTAGCTGTGTCCCAATTCAGGGTCTGCACAATTTGAAGTGCATGAAAGGGGTGGGACTTTGGAGTGGAGGAAGGTCTAACTGAGGTGCAGGGTTGACAGGTCTGCGAAACAAAACCATACCAAAAGTAGGGTTATCATGGCAAGTGTAAAAGTAGCCCAATTCCAGACGTGGCAACAATGAGCCGAGTGTCATTGCATGGTTAACGGTTGTGTGACAGACAGCTGACAGTTGACGTTTGTGTGTGCATTTTAAAGTTTTATGACTTTCTATTGGGTTTTGACATGCTTCACTGCGGTGACACAGGACACTGGACTATATAAACAGGTAAAATATGGATGGTTAAACTGTTTAATGTTAGTTTTATATCGTTAGCAACTAGCAATTAGTTAACCTTGTTTGTTTTTTTATGTTAAATGAAATGTTAACTGTGAAAATATATCATTCATATTTATAAAACTAACATTTATAAAACTAACATTACACAGTTTAACCATAAATATTTTACCTGTTTATATGGTCCAATGTCTCATCGTCACCAGCAGTGAAGCATAAAACTTTAAGTCATAAAACTTTAAAATGCACACGCAAACGTCAACTGTGTCACACAGCTGCTAGCCATGTAACGACACTCGGCTCATTGTTGCCACGTCTGGAATTGGGCTACTTTTACACTTGTGCCGTGATAACGCTACTTTTGGTATGGTTTTGTTGTGCAGACCTGGCAACCCTGCACCTCAGACATTCCTCCACTCCAAAGCCCCATGGCCCCCACCCCTTTCATGCACTTCAAAGTGCACAGCCCTGAATTGGGACACAGCTATTGTGTGTCTGGATACAGAGAGAAGCTGGAATAGTGTTTTTTCTTTTCTGTGTAAAGTTTGAAATTTGAGTTGATTAAAAAAGGAAACCAGTTGCTCTTTGCCTGGACTTGATTTCTGAAGCAATTCACTCTGTGGTGATACCCTACCTCTCACGATGCCACATATGGTGGAGAGTGCAGTTTCAATGGTGTGAGTGCTGATGTCTAATGGAGATTGGGAAGACCTGACGGTGAAGTTTACTAAGTTAAGTACAAAAGACCACAACGTTACAATTTAGTTATTGAAAGCAATTCTAGAGACTAATAAAATCTAACAACAAACTAATGCTGCATTAGTAGGAGAATAAAGACATGAAAATGAGTTGAAAGCAAAGGAACTTCAAATAAGAATGAGCCAAGATAGCAATAAAATCAGAGCTAGTGACTTCATTCCAAAAATGGGGGTCACCGATGACTTGGAGGCATACTTGTATGCTTTTGAGACTACAGCGCATAGAGAAAAGTGGCCAAAAGAACAGTGGGCTAGGATGAATCACAAAAAGCCTTTTTAGATTTAGATCCTACAACTGCAAATGATTATGATAGCTTAAAAAAGAGATCCTTAGCAGAAGTGGTCTCAATAAAATCAGAGCTAGTGACTTCATTCCAAAAATGGGGGTCACCGATGACTTGGAGGCATACTTGTATGCTTTTGAGACAACAGTGCATAGAGAAAAGTGGCCAAAAGAACAGTGGGCTAGGATGAATCACAAAAAGCCTTTTTAGATTTAGATCCTACAACTGCAAATGATTATGATAGCTTAAAAAAGAGATCCTTAGCAGAAGTGGTCTCACAACGTTTGGGATGGCCCAGCAAGTACATGAATGGGGATTTCACAAAGACCAACCTCCCCGTGCACAGTTTCATGAACTGATGCGCCTGACGAAGAAATGGCTAGAAACTGAAAAGAATACAGCAGGATCAGTTGTCAAGAAAGTAGTGGTAGAAAAATACCTAAGAGCCCTTCCATATGAAGCAAAAAAAGTTAGCCAGAGCAATCCAATAATAGCAAGGGGTTTAATAGAGGCAGTTGAAATACAGTGCTCAGTGTAAATGAGTACACCCTCTTTGAAAAGTAACATTTTAAACAATACCTCAATGAAAACAAAAACAATTGTCAAAATGTTGACTAGACTAAGTTTAATATAACATCTGTTTAACTTAACATGAAAGTAAGGTTAATAATATAACTTAGAGAACAAAATTTTCAGGTTTTACTCAAATTAGGGTGATGCAAAAATGAGTACACCCCACTGAAAGTCTCTGGAGCAAAGCTAAATTTTAGACTACAAATGTCTAATTTAACAAGAATTCAACCACAGGTGAGTCTAATTATTCATTACACAGGTGTCCAGCAGACAGTTGACTATAAAAGGGTGTTAAAACCCCTTCCCATTTCATGCTGTCAGCAATGGCACCACATGGAAGAGAAATGTCACAAGACCTGAGTAAGAAAATAATTTCTTTACATGAGAAAGGTGAAGGCCAAACTGGGGTGATTATTTCCTGTGACACAATATGGAGTGGACTGCATCCACGAAAGAAGCCTCTCCTAAAGCCCAGGCAAGAATTTGCCAGGTCCTATGCTAAATAGATAAATGTTTTTGGAACTGATGGCTTCAAAACTGTATGGCGTCACAAAGGTGAGGAATACAAAGAAAAATGCATGGTGCCTAAAGTGAAACATGGTGGTGGCAGTGTCCTTATGTGGGGCTGCATGAGTGCTACTGGTGTCAGGGAACTGCATTTCATTGATGGCATCATGAATTCACAAATGTACTGCTCTATACTGAAAGAGAAGATGGTACCATGACTCTGTGCACTTTTCCAATATGACAATGATCCTAAACACACATCTAAGGCCACTGTTGGATTTCTGAAGAAGAATAGGTTGAAAGTGATTCATTGGCTCCTGATCTGAATCCAATCTAACACCTATGGGGACTTCTGAAGAGACAAGTTGAGTATCACTCTCCATCCAGTCACTAAAAGAGGTCATTCTTAAAGAATGGAAAAACATTGATGTTGCAAAATGTCGCCAACTTGCTCATTCCATGTCTAGAAGACTTGGTGCTGTCATTAAAAATCATGGAGGCCATACAAAGTACTAGATGTAGTAGTTTTTGTTGTGGGGTATGCTCATTTTTGCATCACCCTAATTTGAGTTTAACTGAAAAATGTGTAATATAAGTTATATTATTAACCTTACTTTCATGTTATAAGTTAAACAGATGTTATATTAAACTTAGTCTTGTCAACATTTTGGAAATTGCTTTTGTGTTCCTTAAGATATTGTTTAAAATGTTACTTTTCAGAGGGGGTGTACTCATTTACACTGAGCACTGTACATCAAGCTAATGTAAATATGTTAAATTACTGGACACAAGGAAGACTCCCAAAGGTCAGCTGACACAGTGGTTTAGCCCGAGGAAGGGAAACAGTGGTCCCTATGAACAAAAAGCATTATACAGGCCTAGAACATGTTACAAATGAACCCATGCCAACAGCAGATTCTTCAGGGAGCCTGCAGACTAACCTCTTTGCTGCACTAATGGGAGACACAAACTTCTCATATAGTTACTTCTCTATAGTTACTTCCCTGTAACTATAAAGTAGCACCAAATCTCACAGCATGAAACCCCCTAATTCCCCTGCCAATCATTGAGACCCTGTTTGAAAGAATTGGAATGGATATTGTGGGGCCCCTACCCAAGAGTGCTAGGGGATATCAATATATTTTAATGATGCTGGATTATGCTATCTGATATCCTGAAGCTGTTCCCCTGCGGAAAGCCACAGCCAAACAGGTGGCCAAAGAGCTGTTCCTCCTCAGTAGTAGGGTAGGGATCCCAAAAGAGATCCTAACTGATCAGGGGACCCCCATTATGTCAAGGGTTGTCAAGGAGATGAGTCACCTGTTGAGAATCAAACAGCTCAGAATCTCAGTTCACCATCCCCAAACAGATGGTCTTGTAGAGTGCTTTAATAGAACACTCAAGCATATGCTGCAGAAAGTAATTGAGAAATATTGACGAAATTGGGACCAGCTTCTACCCTACCTTCTGTTTTCAATGAGAGAGGTACCCCAGGCCTCTAAGGGATTCTTCCCTTTTGAATTGCTCTACCCACACAAGCCAAGGCTCTTAGACATTGTCAAAGAATCATGGGAAGAACAGCCCTGTCCACATAGAATCCTAACTGAACATGTGGAAACTATGAGAGAGAGGATGGCAGCGGTGTTTCCCATCATCAGAGAGCAAATGGAAAAATCCTAGAGGGAACAACAAGCCACATACAACTGGCCTGTACAGCCGAAGGAATTCCAAATAGGAGATAAGGTATTCATGCTCATACCCACTGTGGAAAGCAAGTTCCCCGCCACCTGGCAAGGGCAATTTGAAGTAGCAGAGAGAACTGGACAAGTAAATTATAGAGTAAATCAGCCAGGTAAGAGGAAGTTACAACAGATTTACCATGTAAACCTTCTGAAAAAGTGGCATGCAAGAGATGCATTCTTTGGTGGTGTCCTAACCACAGAGAAGGCTAGTAGGCCAAAGGAAGAAGTCAAAGTGAGTGCAAACCTAACTTCACAGCAGCTGCAGGAGACATTGGAGTTGGTAGAGTGGAATAGAAATGTTTTTTTTCCTCTGAACCTGGTCACACCCATGTGATCGAACATGAAATTCATACTGCACCTGGCAAAGTCATACACCAGTGTCCATATGGAGTCCCTGAAGCCAGGCAAGAAGCTATCAAGGAAGAGGTAAGAAAAATTATAAAGCTAGGGGATCTCAGAGGGATCTCATTGAAGAATCTCAGAGTGCCTGGTCGAGCCCTATTGTGCTGGTTCCCAAGACGGATGGAACAATAAGATTCTGTAATGATTTCAGGAAACTAAATGAAGTGTCAGAGTTTGATTATTTTCCCATGTCACATGTAGATAAATTGATTGATTGACTGGGCAAGGGCAGATTTATTACCACCCTTGATTTAACCAAAGGATATTGGCAAGTTCCTCTTTCTCCAGAATCCAAGGAAAAGACAGCCTTTGCTACCCCAGAGAGGCTATACCATTATGTTCGTCTACCTTTTTGGCCTGCATGGGGCACCAGCGACTTTTCAGAGGCTGATGGACCACATCCTTTGATTCCATCAAAGGTATGCTGCAGCATATTTAGATGACGTGGTGGTGTATAGCCGGGAGTGGGAAACTCACTTAATGCAAGTTCAGAAGGTATTGGATTCACTAGGGGAGGCGGTCCTCACTGCTAACACCTAAAAAGTGCAAACTAGCCTTCATGAAACAAACTACTTGGGATACACCATAGGATGAGGTCTAGTTAAACCCTAAGAGGCCAAAATCAGTGCCATAAAAGACTGGCCTAGGCCCTTCACAAAGACCCAAGTTAAGTCTTCCTGGGCCTGGCAAATTACTACAAAAGTTTTGTCTCTAACTTTGCTCCTCTGGTTGCTCCCCTTACAGAAATGACCAGGAAACAACACTCCAGAATGGTTAAATGGTCTGAAAAGATGGAGGAATCATTTGCACAACTAAAGAGAGCCCTGACTTCATTTGCACAACTAAAGAGAGCATCCTGTCCCGGTGGCATCCGATTTTAAAAAGTCTTTTATATTGCACACGGATGCATCAGAGGTGGGTCTTGGGGCAGTGTTATTACAAACGCAAGAGGGGGAGGAACATCCTGTTCTGTATATGAGCAGAAAGTTAGCAAAGCATGAGAAAACATTGTGGCATCATTAGAGGGAGTGTCATAGAGGGAAGGTATGTGCCATCAAGATGGTTGCAGCATGGGGACTACAAACCAAGATGGCCACCCGGTCCAGGACTACAGTTACCAGGTTCCTTGGCAGTTGAAGCATAGCTGTTGCAAATGAAGAAGAAAAGCTGTTAATGAGCTGAGAACACAGAGACAGGAGCCATTTCTCAATATCCGTACTTGTCCAAGTACTGTTCCAATTCAAAGTTCGCATCTAGCCAAGTACAGTTCAAATCCCCGGATGTGTTCTTGATCCGCCCCTTTTATCGAGGATGCATCGAGAGGTGACTTGTGCAGACTTGAGACAGCCAGGTATCCCAGAATGCATCTCGCACTAACCAGCAAGCGTCAATAGTAAAGGAGAAAACCTGCATAATTTAAACATATTACAGTTATGTCATGATATGTAGTTTTAAGAGTTTTCAGGCGATAATGTGCTGGTTTAAAGCTCAAATTTGTGGTTTATTGATAAAGATAGCGCCTTTCTGAAAATTTCATCTGACATTGTCGGAGTTGTGAGATCAAGGCGATCACCGGACGCTCAGCGCTCATGTACCCTGCCGAGAGCAGCCTTACCTCAGCTAATCCTTCTGACATTTGCCGCTGGCTCCATTTTGGCTGAGTGCAACGTGACGTTTCATAACATTATATATGGCTATTTAACATTTGTATCCTACTAAAGCGCTGATTTTGTATGCTTGACTGAATTGTTTGCTTTATTTCTTATTGTATATTCTTATACCTTTTATAATGGCTATTATTGATCATTAAAACTGACATTTAACAAAAAGAGACAGGGTTGTGTTTTATGTTATAGCCTATTTCATTTCATTACAGTGAAGATAAAGAGGCAGGGTTGTTTAATATTTCGTTTTGTTATAAATATATGCAGACATTGCAGATAATCAATCACTCGTTGCCTGAGGCTATTAATATGTTTTTGTTTGTTTTTTAAATAAAATGAAAAGAAGCAGAGTGGTGTTTTATAACAAATTTCGTTTTATTGTTGGCTAAAATACACATACAGAGATAACCGGTGAAGCCAGAGCGAGCTGAGTGATGTTATCAAGTATGCTGCTGTTCCACTTGCAGAATCACCGGACTTGCGTCCTCCCGTCCACTGGAGTTTGTTCTCCAGAGTCGAACTAGCCAAGTCTTAACTACCAAGGTCGCGAGTCTGAACTTTGCGAATTTGTTTTTAAGAAACACCTTGTGTGTCTGGATACAGAGAGAAGCTGAAATAGTGTTTTTTCTTTTCTATGTAAAGTTTGAAGTTTGAGTTGGTTAAAAAAAAAAGGAAACCAGTTGCTTGATCTCTGCCAAGACTTGATTTCTGAAGCAATCCACCCTTTGCTGATACCCCACCTCTCATGATGCCAAAATCTGCTTCAGTCTTTGTGTGTTGAGCAAAGTCTTAAAACGTTTTAGCTAGTTGTTAAGTGTGTCCCTGGCTTTAGCCTTTAAGCTGGAGATCTACACAATATAAAACACAAAACGTCTCGGTTACGTATGTAACCCTCGTTCCCTGAAGGAGGGAACGGAGACGTACGTCAGTAGTGACCGATGAATTGGGATATCGCTAGAGAGCCCTATCAGCTTCGAGTGAACTAAAACAAGCCAATGGAATTGGCGTGCGATATTTGCATAATGCGCACCGCCCCCGACAGGTGTATATAAATAGGAAGCAGATGCAATCGCACTCTGTTTTTCGCTGAGGAGACAACTGGTGTCCGCGCAGCAGCGAGGGTACAGAAACTGTGGCGACGGGACGTACATCTCCATTCCCTCCTTCAGGGAACGAGGGTTACATACGTAACCGAGACGTTCCCTTCCAGTCGGTCACGTTCGACGTACGTCAGTAGTGACCGACGAATTGGGATACCAACTAAAACACCACAGTTACGAAACCCCTTCCAGTGCCCAGCGCAAGCTCGGCAGCCCATGGCATTAGCTGGGATGGTGAAGGGGGCGAGCTTACGCCGAGAGAGTCTACTGCTGTTCCACAACTACCCACTAAGTAAACTAGACTACACTGGGGAAGCGAACCCGTAGGGGACGCTGCGGAGGCCACTACCTACCCACGGGGGAGGAATTTACGTGGAGAGTACACATATGGACTGGCCCGAGGGGCAGTACGCATATGGAAGTCCCTGGGATGGCTCCACCTGGGTAGGGGGAGACTCATCTGACAGGTGACAGCAGAGTTGGCTCTGCTAAGGGAAAGACACGGACTCGCCCGTAGGGAGTTTTAAACCGTGGATGATTACACATATGGGACCGCTCACGTAGAGGAGTCACCACATATGGACCCCAGCCAACAGACAGCGTCAGCGACGGATGTTGGCCTGGCATCAGACACTCCGCAATGTCCGAGCCGAAGGGGGAGGCGGAGGAACTCGACAGGGTTCGCCAAGCGGGGAACATGACTGGAGTCAAAAATATGCACGCATCCGGCCCAGGGGGCGGGAATGGCATTGCAAGCCGACACTTAGAGTGGGCTCAACGCGTCTACCGGCTAGTGGAAGCGAGTACACGGGAAGATACCGGCTCTACATGTAGGCTATAGAATCTAGCGAACGTGTTAGGTGTCGCCCAGCCCGCAGCTCTACAGATATCTGTCAGCGAGGCGCCATGAGCCAACGCCCAGGAAGAGGCCACTCCTCTGGTGGAGTGGGCTCTCAACCCAAGCGGACAAGGCACGCCTTGGGATTCGTACGCCAAGGCGATGGCATCCACTATCCAGTGGGCCATCCTCTGCTTGCTGGCCTCCGTAACAGACAAAGAGCTGATCTGAGGTCCTGAAGCTTCGCGTTCTGTCCACGTACACACGCAGAGCGTGGACGGGACAGAGCAAAGCTAGGGCTGGGTCTGCCTCCTCCGAAGGCAGCGCTTGCAGGTTCACTACCTGATCTCTGAAGGGAGTGGTAGGAACCTTGGGCACATATCCGGGCCGGGGTCTCAGGATGACGTGAGAGTCACCGGGCCCAAACTCTAGGCACGATTCGTCAACCGAAAATGCGTGCAGATCCCCTACCCTCTTCAGAGAAGCCAATGGAACCAGGAGGACGGTCTTGAGAGACAGTGCTTTTAACTCGACTGATTGCAAAGGTTCGAAGGGCTGACCCCGGAGAGATGTAAGAACCAGGGTCAGATCCCAAGAGGGTATGGAGGAAGGGTGGGGAGGATTTAGTCTCCTCGCCCCCCTCAGGAACCTGACGATCAGATCGTGTTTCCCCAGGGACTTACCCTCAACTGCGTGGTGATGTGCAGCGATAGCGGCAACATACACCTTCAGGGTGGAGGGAGACAGCCTTCGCTCCAACCCTTCTTGCAGGAAGGAAAGCACGGATCTGACCAAGCATAATCGGGGGTCCTCTCGGCGAGAGGCGCACCATTCAACGAATAGGTTCCACTTCAGCGCGTAGAGGCTCCTCGTGGAAGGAGCTCTAGCGGAAGTGATGGTGTCTACGACCTCTTGCGGGAGATCACTCAGAACCTCCGCATCCTGTCCAGGGACCACACGTGGAGGTTCCACAGGTCGGGACGTGGGTGCCATAGGGTGCCCCGTCTCTGAGTCAGGAGGTCCTTCCTCAGAGGAATCGGCCAGGGAGGGGCTGTCGCGAGGAGTATGAGGTCCGAGAACCAGGTCCGAGTGGGCCAGTACGGCGCCACTAACAAGACCTGCTCCCCGTCCTCCCTGACCTTGCACAGGAGCTGTGCGAGAAGGCTCACTGGGGGAAACGCATATTTGCGCAGACCCGGGGGCCAGCTGTGTGCCAGGGCATCCGTGCCAAGCGTGCCGCCGGTCAGGGAATAGAACCACTGGCAGTGGGCAGTTTCTGGGGAGGCAAACAGGTCTACCTGGGCCTCGCCGAAATGCTGCCAAATCAGCTGGACCGCCTGGGGGTGGAGCCGCCACTCGCCCGCAAGTGGAGGCTGCCGTGAGAGCTCGTCGGCTGCATGGTTGAGCACACCTGGGACATGAGTGGCCCGAAGGGACCTCAGATGCTTCTGACTCCACAGCAAGAGATGGCGGGCGAGTTGCGACATGCGACGGGAGCGTAGACCACCTTGACGTACGCAACGGCCGCAGTGCTGTCCGAGCAGACCAGTACGTGCTTGTCTGACAGCAGCTCCTTGAAGCGGCCCAGTGCAAGACGTACTGCTAGCAACTCTAGGCAATTGATATGCCAATGCAGTTGAGGCCCCGTCCACAGACCTGACGCTGCATGCCCGTTGTACGTGGCCCCCCATCCGGTGGCGGAGGCATCTGTGGAGACCACAGCGTGCCTGGACACCTGTTCCAGGGGCACTCCTGCCCGCAGGAACGAGGGGTCCGACCACCGGATGAGGGTGCGACGGCAGCTCGGTGTCACGGGGACACGGAGCGTACCGCGCTGCCACGCCCATCTCAGGACCCGGCCGCGAAGCCAGTGTTGAAGCGGCCTCATATGGAGCAATCCGAGCGGCGTTACCGCGGCTGCAGATGCCATATGCCCCAGGAGCCTCTGAAATAGTTTCAGTGGGGCCGCTGTCCTGCGCTTGAGCATGCTCAGGCAGGTCAACACCGACTGGACACGTTCCTCGGTGAGGCGCGCAGTCCGGGCGACCGAGTCTAGCTCGAGACCGAGATAAGAGATCCTCTGCCCGGGGAAGAGTTTGCTCTTGTCCCAGTTGACCCGAAGCCCCAACCAGCTGAGGTGAGCTAAAACCATATCCCTGTGTTCGCACAACTGAGCTCACGAGCTGGCCAGGATCAACCAGTCGTCGAGGTAGTTGAGAATACGAACGCCTTGTTCCTTGAGGGGAACAATGGCCACCTCCGCAACCTTCGTGAAGACGCGGGGCGACAGGGCCAGCCCGAAGGGTAGGACTTTGTACTGATATGCTCGACCCTCGAACGCAAACCGTAGGAAGGGTCTGTGGCGAGGCAGAATCGAGACATGAAAGTACGCGTCCTTCAGGTCGATCGCTGCAAACCAATCCTGGGGACGGATGCATTCGAAAATGCGCTTCTGCGTGAGCATCTTGAATGGCAACTTGTGAAGGTACCGGTTCAAGACGTGCAGATCCAGGATTGGCCGTAACCCACCGCCCTTTTTCGGTACAATGAAGTAGGGGCTGTAAAACCCTGACCTCATCTCTGCTGGAGGGACCGGCTCGATTGCATCCTTCGCCAGGAGGACAGCAATCACCGCCCGGAGAACAGGTGCATTGTCCAACGACACCTGAGTGAAGTGGACACCCCTGAAAACCGGGGAACGCCGGGCGAACTGAATCGCATAGCCGAGTCTGATGGTGCGAATGAGCCAGCGGGACGGGCTGGGAAGCGCAGTCCACGCTTCCAGACACTGAGCCAACGGGACCAAAGGCACCACAGACGCACCGGGGGTGGGGCAGTGAGGCAGAGTACGGGGACCCGACTCGGACAGCATGGGAGCGGCCCGGAGTGTGGTCGGACTCTGGGAGGCAGCAGTGCGTATGGGAGACGGCACACGGGGCACGGCCTGCACCATCACACTGCCACCTGCTGGCGAAGTAAGAGGGGGCTGCGAGTGGCAAGGCTTTTGTGGGGCGTCGCACACTGACAGGCGCGCCCTCTTGTGACTTGGAGGTTGGGGAAACTGCTCTTTTTGTGAAAAAGTGAGTACCGCTGGTCTCCGGAGAGCCAGCGGCGGTGGACAGACAACATTCACAAATTGGGGTGGAAGAGGGGGTGGAAGAGATGATGGAACTCTCTCCCGAAGAGCTGGATCCTTCCCCTCCAGGTTGCCCGTCTCAGGATCGTGACTTCCTCGATCGCTTACCACCTGGCTTGGCTGAGACGGGCTGGGCGCCACGACCGCGACCGGCACTCTGCTGTTTGGCGGGTGTAGGCTGCTGCTTCGCCGGTTTAGCAGAGGCGGAGGACGGCGCAGGCGGGCGCCTTCGGCGACGAGCGGGCTGAGGCTGAGCCGCCGGCGGCAGGGTGGAGGCAGCAGCGGACCGCCGGGGCATGACGTGTTTAATGGCCTCAGCCTGCTTCTGTGCGGCGGAGAACTGTTGGGCGAAGCTCTCCACCGCGTCGCCGAAAAGGCCGACCGGGGACACGGGGGAGTCCAGGAACCGATGTTTTTCGGTTTCCCTCATGTCCGCCAGGGTCAGCCAGAGGTGGCGCTGCTGGACTACGAGCGTAGACATTGCATGACCAACAGAACGTGCTGTCACCTTCGTCGCTCGGAGGGCGAGGTCGGTGGCAGCGTGCAGCTCCCCCAGCAGCTGTTGGTCAAGCCCTCCCTGGGGCATCTCCGATAGCGCTTTTGCTTGGTACACCTGCAAAAGGGCCATGGCATGCAGGGCGGAGGCAGCTTGTCCACAGGATCTGTAAGCTTTCTCCGTCAGTCCTGAGGAGAATTTACAGGCCCGGGACGGGAGATGCGGTTCACCGCGCCAGCCGGTGGCCGTTGGACACAGCTGCATCGCAACGGACCGCTCGACTGGGGGAATCCGATCGTATCCCCTAGCCTCTCCGCCATCCAGGGAGGTGAATGCGGACGAGGGACCAGTTCTAGCACGAGCGCTATACGGCATTCGCCAGAATCTGGTCATCTCGTCGTGCACCTCCGGGAAGAATGGCATCGGGGTGGGGTGCTGGGGTTGACCAGCGCGACCGGCCCCGAGGTACCAATCATCGAGCCGAGAGGGCCCGGGACAGGGTGGAGGGTTCCACATGAGCCCGACACTCTCGGTCGCCCGGGAAAGCACAGCCATCAACTCGGGATCGGCCTCGGGCGGCGCTACCGTCCCGGAGGGCAGCAACGGAGCCGAGTCTTCATCTCCCGAGGATTCAGGCTCACCTTCCGATGCTGAGATCGACATCTGATCCGCAGCAGGTGCACCAAAGGTAACGGCTGGACAGTCCGTAGAGGGCCCAGCGGAAACCGATGGCGGCACGACGGG
Source organism: Megalobrama amblycephala (assembly GCF_018812025.1). Classification (NCBI taxonomy): domain Eukaryota; kingdom Metazoa; phylum Chordata; class Actinopteri; order Cypriniformes; family Xenocyprididae; genus Megalobrama; species Megalobrama amblycephala. Next base: position 665,433 of record NW_025953337.1, on the reverse strand, counting down.
TTGCAGTGCTGCTGAGGCGGCAGGGGCCTGAGGAGCGGAGCTCGGCGGGGAAGCCCTGACGGTGATCCTCAGGTCACTCTGCCTACACACCGTCGAACCGTCATTCTGGCCGGAGCCGGAAAAAACGGCCGAACGGGGCATAGGGGAGGGGACCCCCGCTACCTGAGACTTCAGGAACGAGAGTCTAGACCTCAGCACTGCGATAGTCATGTTTCCGCAATGGGAACATGAGCTATCCACAAAAGCTGCTTCAGCGTGCTGAACGCCCAAACACGTGATGCAGCGATTGTGCCCATCAGCAGGGACCAGGGAACGACCGCACCCAGTAACGCACAGACGAAATGACATCTTTGTAAAGACGCAGGGTTCGTCTGTGAAGCTCTTTCAGAAGGGGAATTACAGCTCTCTCGTGCTGAAGCACGCAGGGAGTGTCACGATGTGTTCGGGTACACCACTCCCCGAACACAACGCAGGAACCGGCCCAAATCGCAACCGCTCTTTCTACAGCGCGCTCAATGGGGCAAAGGGTTGCTGTGAAAACAGCAGTTTAGAGCTCAATGCTCAGGCTCCTGGAGAAACTCGCGACCTCGCTGCTGTGCTGTAACGCCAACAGAAAGTGCTGCACCACTTCAAAGGCTGAAGAACACTCTTGACTTAAACAGTCTTGAAAGCTGAAGAGACCAACCGGTTGGCTCCGAAGCGAAAGACAGAGTGCGATTGCATCTGCTTCCTATTTATATACACCTGTCGGGGGCGGTGCGCATTATGCAAATATCACACACCAATTCCATTGGCTTGTTTTAGTTCACTCGAAGCTGATAGGGCTCTCTAGCGATATCCCAATTCGTCGGTCACTACTGACGTACGTCGAACGTGACCGACTGAAAGGGAACTACATATTTTGAACTCCAAGTAGAAAATATACAGTGCCCTCCACAAATATTGGCACCCTTAGTAAATATGAGCAAAGGCGGCTGTGAAAAAAAATCTGCATTGTTTATCTTTTTGATCTTTCATTCAAAAAATTCACAAAATTCTAACCTTTCATTGAAGGAAAAGAATTGAAAATGGGGGGAAAAGCTCATTATGAAATAAATGTTTTTCTCCAATACATGTTTGCCACAATTATTGGCATCCCTAGAAATTCTTCTGAGTAAAATATCTCTGAACAATATTCCCATTCCCATTTACATTTTTTAGCACACCAGGGTGACTAGGAGCATGAAATTGTGCAGCCATGACTTCCTGTTCCACAGGAGTACAAATATGTGTAAACACAAAGGACAAATCCCCTTAATCATTCATCACAATGAGAAAAAACAAATAATATACAGTAGTCAACATTTGAAGTGGATCAAAATCTTTTATCAAAGTTGTCCTAAAACCTTCTTAGGACAACTTAGTTCTTAGGACAATTTTGATTAACTTTTTTGATCCACTTCAAATGTTGACTACTATAGTTCTGATGTGCAGCAAAAGGTTGTTGAGCTTCACAAAATAGAAAATGGGTATAAGAAAAGAGCTAACGCATTGAAAATCCCCATTTCCACCATCAGGGAAATAATTAAGAAGTTTAAATAAACTAAAGATGTTACAAATCTGCCTGGAAGAGGACGTGTGTCTAAATCGTCCTAATGCGTGGTGAGGAGGAAAGTTTGAGTGGCCAAAGACTCTTCAAGGATCACAGCTGGAGAATTGCAGAAATTAGCTGAGTTTTGAGTCTCAGAAAGCCTAAAAAAAAATTACCAAACAGCACATACATCCCCACAAGTTGTTCGGGAGGATTTCAAGAAAAATCCTTCTTTGCTCATCCAAAAACAAACTCCAGCATATTCAGTTGTCAGACAAGACTGGAACTTCAAATGGGACTGGATTCTGTGGTAAGATGAAACTAAAAAAATAGCTTTTTGGCAGCAAACCCACCAGATGGGTTTGGTGCACACATGGATAAAAAGTACTCCATGCCCACGTTTAAATATGCTGCTGGATCTTTAATGCTGTGAGCCTATTTTTCTGCTGGAGGTCTTGGACATCTTGTTCAGATACATAGCATCATGGATTCTATCAAATACTAACAGATAAAAAATCAAAACCTGACCACTTCTGCTAGAAATCCAATAATGGGCAGTGGTTAGATCGTCCATCAGGACAATGACCAAAACAAACATCAAAACCAACACAAAAATGTGTCACTGAGCACAAAATGAAGCTTCTGCCATGGCCATCCCAGTTCCCTGACCTGAAACCTAAAGAAAATGAGTGGAGTGAACTGAAGAGAAGAAGCACCAACATGGAGCTGGAATCTGAAGGATCTGGAGAGATTCTGTATGGAGGAATGGTCTCTGATCTCTCCTCAGGTGTTCTCCAAACTCATCAGGCATTATAGAAGGAGACTCAGAGCTGTTATCTTGGGAAAAGGACATTGCAATAATTGGGTGCCAATAATTATGGCCAACATGAACTAGAGAAAAACATTTATTTCATAATGAGCTTTTCCACCCATTTTCAATTCTTTTCCTTCAAGGAAAGGTTAGAATTTTGTGAATTTTTTGAATGAAAGATCAAAAAGATAAACAATGCATATTTATTTTCACAGCCGCCTTTGCTCATATTTACTAAGGGTGCCAATATTTGTGGAGGACACTGTATACATATACATCAATAATTAATCATACTCACAGGCTGTGATTCTGAGGAGCAAGTTGGTCCAAATAAAGTGGCTATTGTCTTACCTTTAATGGTGTTTTGTAAAATCACAAGGTGTTTTGAAATGATACGCATGTAGCCCATGTGGGTATTTGTTATGGGTTTCTGATTTAGATAAAGTTTGTTTGTAAAATTGTATAAAGTTAGGTTAAAATGTTAAAATGAGATAACCTAAACTGGTGGGTCTGTCATTTAATTTCTTTATTATTTGATTGGGTACTTTGTGAATAATAACCTATCAGGTATTAGGATATGTAGGAGAAGCAGGACAAGAAGCAGAAGGAGAGAACGCACGAGTGAAGGGGAACAGGTGTGAGATGTCGATGAGACAACTCTCTGAAAGTGTGAATTGTTTATAGAATTGTGTACTTTATAGTTCATCTCGAGGATATTAGAGTGGACTTTGAACTGTGTTACTGCTGGCTAAGCGTGACCGCAATCTTTGAGTATATATTTAAAGTGCGTCACAGACGTGAACGGAAGAACCACTGGCGGCGAGCCAGTACATTCTACGTGAACTGTCTATATCGTACTAGCTATGAAGGAGAACGACAACGGATGTTGAGTTCATGTTATGTTCGGGAGTCTCGTGCGCTGTTGAACGGAGCGAGAGGATACCGCGTTGAGAAGCTGAGCTGCTGTATCAATAAAGAACCGCTGATGGCTGCTCGTGAGTGCGGCTCGCGATTGATGGATTCTGATTAACTTGACGGACTGTGACTGATCCTGATTAAAGAGAGCAACATTTTCTATAAAGGTACCTGTTTATTTTTATTTTCTTTGTGGCTCAACTGAGTGAAGCGGCCGTGTGTTTTTGGCCTCTACGATCCCGAGCAGAGAAACAGGCCTGCAACAGAAACGTACTCAGTTAATAACGTAAGCTCGGTTCCCTGAGATACGGAACGAGTATTGCGTATGGGGAAGGTCTCCTTTTTCCCCGTTACTGAAGCCTTTTTCAATAACGCAGTGTAACTGCATCGTCATTGGTTCACTCATAGACAAGTTGTTGAACCAGTGACGGTGTGGCATAGCTGAGCGGCCTATGGCGACATGGGCGAAATGGGCGGGGTTTAGTGCTATATAAGCAGGCATTTCGCCATAGGATTTCAGGTTATTCAACTGAAGCGACGACACTGAAGCCGCAGCCTCGTGGCATGGCATGTATCACAGTACTCGTTCCGTATCTCAGGGAACCGAGGTTACGTTAGTAACCGAGTACATTCCCTGTCGATACTTCATTCGTACTGCGTATGGGGAACGAATTCAACCGCGCCGTGCCACGGCAGGGAACGACTGGACTTGGCTTGGACACCGCGAGGGAACCAGTGGACAAGTGAGAAGGCCGGAGCCGTCGAACCCATGTTACACTTGCAAAAAATGGAGTTAACTCCCGGAAAAGTATGAAGCGGAGCTCTGTAGAGGCCACTGTATCATACCGAGAGGACCTGAGTATGCAAAGTCGGGATATCCAGATTATAAAATTTGACAAAGGTGGATGGCGAGGACCAGCCGGCTGCCTCACAGATGTCTTTAATGGAAACTCCACTGGACCAGGCCCAAGAGGAAGCCCTCCTATGGGGCAGTTCTGGCCCACAGAGGAGTAACAAAGAGCAATAGCGTTGACTATCCAACGCGAAAGACGTTGCTTAGAGACCAAAGACCCTTTGGTGCGGCCGCCAAAGCAGACAAAGAGCTGATCGGATTGCCGGAAAGGCTGTGATCGCTCAATATAAGTCCTCAATGCCCTGACAGAGCAGAGGGAGCGCTGAGAGGGAAATGACCTGTGCTCTGAATGGAGTCGAGAGCACCTTAGGGACGTAGCCATGCCTAGGTTTCAAAACGACTTTGGAGTCGTTGGGCCCGAACTCAAGGCATGCAGGGCTCACGGAGAGGGCCTGGAAGTCGCCAACACGCTTGACCGATGCTAGTGCAAGTAGCAGAGCGGTTTTGAGCATCAGGGGCCTGAGGTCAGCTGAACGCAGTGGCTCAAAGGGTGGTCATTTGAGAGCTCTGAGGACCAAAGAGAGGTCCCAAGTGGGGATGGTGAGAGGCCGAGGTGGATTCTCGTGGACAGGGCTCTCGCCTGAGAGATGGTATTTAACACATCCCCTGGGAGGTTAGCAGGCTCCATCGAGGGACCAGAGGTGCAGGGCCCAGAGTTCTGGCTGGGGATGCCAGATTACATCCCCAAGGAAGTTACGGCTGTAGAACTCTCTCTGAGGGGGATACTATTTCTATAGCCCCCTTCTCCAACAGAGACATCACTTCGGCTTGGAGGACATGAGCGTCGTCCGCGTTTACTGAAGTGGGAAGCACCCCGCCATAACGCAGGGGTCTGCGAGCAAACTGAAGCGAGTAGCCTTGAGATATTATCCCCAGAACCCACTTTGACACTCCGGGGATGGCCTGCCAGGCCTCTGCCCGCATGGCAAGGGGTTGAATGACGCTGGGTGGCAGGCTGCTGAGAGGGGGCCAGCACACCGGCGAGTGTGGAAGAGGAAAATTGCTCTTTCTTTAAAAATGTAAAATATTTATTGTGTTCGCCATAACAATGGCGTTTTGCGTGGGCGCAACAGCAGTGGACCCTGGTAGCAGAACACGTAAACGAGTTCCCATGCCCGGAACTGAACGGGGCAGAGGGGGAAGTGAACGAAAGAGCTTTTGGGGTGGTCCGGCCTTGGCGGGACTTAACCCCTTCCTCCTTTCTCCCCTGAGATCAGGAAGACTTGGGAGCTCTATCTTAGGCCGGGGAGCCTGCCATTGCCTCGGGAAGGAGGAGCACCTGGCGGGACGAACTCGGCGGCGCTGTTCCTTTGGGTCTGGAACTGCCTGGGTGGTAGAGGGGGCAGGCTTGCTCTGCTGAGCCAGCACAGTTCTGGGGCAGCTGGAAGCAGAGGTAGAGCTGGAGCGTTTAGGCAGGAAGTGCTGCATGGCCTGGGACGACTTCTGAGCTGCGGTGAAACGCTCTGTAAAGCCCTCTACGGCTGGCCCGAAGAGACCGAACGGGGAGACTGGGGCATCCAGGAAGACCGTCTTGTCTGCGTCCTTGATCTCGGTCAAGTTGAGCCAAAGATGGCACTCGAGCACGACCAGGCTGGCCATGGACCGTCCGATGGCCTGGGCTGTGGCCTTCGTGGCGCGCAGGGCCAAATCCGTGCCGCTGCGTAGGTCACGAAAGGCAGGTGCGTCGATTCCAGACTCATCCAGGGAGCGGAGGAGCTTGGCTTGGAACACCTGGAGTGTAGCCATGGTGTGCAGTGAAGAGGCAGCTTGGCCTGCAGAGGTGTAGGCTCTGCCAGCTAGGGCGGAGGTGGTCCTGCAGGGCTTGGATGGAAGGGCCCTCTTGGTTTTCCACCCCACAGCCGTGGGGGGACAGAGGTGAGCCGCCACTGCTTCATCCAGGGGCGGAAGGCTCTCGTAGCCTTTCTCCGTAGAGCCATCGACCGAAGTGAGAGCTGACTGCTGTGAAGTGCATAAGCGGGCTGAGTAGGGTGCGCGCCACGACTTGGTCAGCTCGTCATGGACTTCGGGGAAGAACGGCACAGAGCGTTGGCGAGGGGCCTGGCGACGTCCCGGCAGGAACCTTTCATCCAGTCTGCTGCGCATTGGCTCTTCAGGCGGGGCCCATTGGAGATCCAGCTCCTCGACAGCCTTAGAGAGGATGCGGAACAGTTCAGCATCCATCCCGGGTCTGCAGTCAATGGGCTCCAGTGACGGCAAATGGGCAGGGTTTTCCTCCAAATCACTGGCCCATTCTTCTGTTTCAGAAGCCGCGAGAGACATGGAATCATCATCAAGTGGCTCGTCCTCAGAACCGCCAAAGGAGACAAGGTCGCCCGCATCAGCCGAGGGACGGAGCTCAGGGCGGGAGAACAGGACGGGGGACTGCTCTCTCGAGGGAGAGGATGAGGCACGCGGGGGCTGGGCCGGCGTGAGCTCATCCAACTCCAGGTGCTGGGCCGCTCTGCCCCGCTGTCTCTTCCAAGCTGGCTCGTGGGAGGAAGAAGACGGGAGGGCGCGAGCGGCAGAACCGCCTTCACTGAAGAAGGTGATCCGCGAGCGCAGAGAGGCAAGACTCATGTTCTCTCAGTGAGAACATGAGGTCCCGGTGAGCGCAGCCTCTGCGTGGGGTCTGCCCAGACAGCCGACGCGCTCACCATGCCCATCATCATCATGCAGAGGAGGCGCTACACGCTGATGGTTCTTTCCTGGTTTAATTTCCATAGCTTCATTCCCTGTTCCCACTTCCGGTTTCATTCTATCACTTTTCATTTTACCTATGCATGTGTGATTTGTTTTGTATGTGTATGTGTTTGTCAACCTAGTTATATGTTTTTGATTTAGTCAATAAAACTGCACAATACATGTTTGGGTTTGGACTCCCTGCCTGCAATTATCAAACTTGTTACACGCTCTAAGTGCTGTGAATAAAAATAATTATTTTTCTGTGGTCATGAAAAATATCCTTTTATTAGGATTAATTAATAATCAATAATGAGTGTTCACAGGACAAACTGACTAATCGATTGTAACGTAATGTAGCTACATCAAGTTAACCCTCTGGGGTCTGAGGATTTTTGGGGCCCTGGAGAAGTTTTGACATGCCCTGACATTTGTGCTTTTTTCAGTTGTTCATAAACATATTAATGGAAAAAGTGTCATTACACTGTAGTCAGCACAAACTAGACTACAATAATATGTGAGAAACATGTATGTACATGTTTGTGTTTTTGAAGGAATAACGTTTATGCGTGTTTATTGAAAAAACAAAAAACTTAAAGGTGCCCTAGAACTTCTTTTTAAAAGATGTAATATAAGTCTAAGGTGTCTCCTGAATGTGTCTGTGAAGTTGCAGCTCAAAATACCCCATAGATTTTTTTTTTATTCATTTTTTTAACTGCCTATTTTGGGGCATCATTAACTATGCACCGATATATAGGTTGCGGCCCCTTTAATTCTCGTGCTCCCCCTCCCCCGGAGCTCGCGCTTGCCTTGAACAGCATAAACACAGTTTACACAGCTAATATAACCCTCAAAATGGATCTTTACAAGATGTTCGTCATGCATGCTGATTGCATACATCGGATCATGTGAGTATAGTATTTATTTGGATGTATTACATTTGATTCTGAATGAGTTTGAGGCTATGCTGCATGGCTAAAGCTAACATTACAAACTGTTGGAGAGATTTATAAAGAATGAAGTTGTGTTTATGCATTATACAGACTGCAAGTGTTTAAAAATCAAAATAGCGACGGCTCTCTTGTCTCCGTGAATACAGTAATAAACGATGGTAACTTTATCCACATTTAACAGTACATTAGCAACATGCTAACAAAACATTTAGAAAGACAATTCACAAATATCACTAAAAATATCATGATATCATGGATCATGTCAGTTATTATTGCTCCATCTGCCATTTTTCGCTATTGTTCTTGCTTGCTTACCTAGTCTGATGATTCTGCTGTGCACATCCAGACGTTCTGCCCTTGTCTAATGCCTTGAACATGGGCTGGCATATGCAAATATTGGGGGCGTACACCCCGACTGTTACGTAACAGTCAGTGTTATGTTGAGATTCACCTGTTCTTCGGAGGTCTTTTAAACAAATGAGATTCATATAAGAAGGAGGAAACAATGGAGTTTGAAACTCAGTGTATGTCTTTTCCATGTACTGAACTCTTGTTATTCAACTATGCCAATATAAATTCAATATTTAATTCTAGGGCACCTTTAAGTAACTGAAATAAAGCCAAAAAATATATATTAAATCTGTGTTCACAAGACTTCTGGGTATTGGAGGTTGTAGACTAGAGTTTTTGCTTCAGAATGATGTAAAAATTATGTGCCTACTCGTTCATGTAAAACAATAGAGATTTAAATTTTGTAAGACACTTTTTGTCAAGAAACACAGTATGCATGGATGCGTGAATCATCATGAATAATGGGTCATTTACACCTGAGAAGACAAAAGAATCGCATAAAAGACCTGTAATGAGCTGCATAAATAATGAGCTCTTTCAGTCAGGTAGTCTGTGAAAAAACCCTCTGTGATCATGTCTCAAGCTCATCATGGTGTATATCAAACATACAGAAAAAACAGCAATACTGTGAAATATTATTACAATTTAAAATAATGGTATTCTATTATATACGTTAAAATATATTGTATTTCTGTGATGCAAAGTGTCTGAACAATTATGCTACCTCTATGGCATTTCATATAGGCTTTTAGCTTAAAAGCATGCACATTTTGAGAAATATTTATGGATTCTCAGATGTTTATGTCAATTTTCTATACAGAGGAGTAATATTTATTCAAAATTTATTGTCATCACTATGAGTGCTGGAGTCACTATGAGTGCTGGATACTGTGTTTTCAATTCATACTTGCAGCCGGAGGGCACTCTGTGCACCTTTAGTTCACAAATTAATCTAAAGAAGAACAACCATGTGACTCTTCAGGAACTAACAGAGGCCAGATATCACTATAACATCCAGATAAACACTTTTCAAGACAATAAATACACGATTGAAACGATGTATGCATGTACCTCAGAATTTGCGTCTGAATAGCGCTCGTTCCATGGGCATTAGCGGATAATGAGCTGAATCACAGACTTCTGACATGGCTCTTTGTTCATACAGATTACATAAACAGAGAATTTTTGTTTTCGATTTGACTTACACAACTTAAAACCTGACATTTCAATGTTTCTTTAGACACAAGTCTAATTTTTTTGTGATTAGTATTCACTAAGTTCATTTTCTGAGAACTATCAGATTGGAATTCTGATAGTTCGGAGGGCACCATCGGGGAATAGAAACATTAGTAAGGGCGGCTTTGACTTGTTTCTCGATTCCCCAAGAAACCGAACCGAATTGACGAGAGAGCACATCAGGCTTAGTATTCTTAGAGCCGGGTCGATAGGAAATCGTAAATTCGAAGCGGCCGAAAAAGAGCACCCACGAGCCTGGTGTGCATTTAAACGTTTGGCTGCTCGAATGTATTCGAGGTTCCTATGATCCGTCCATACCATGAACGGAACAGGGGAACCCTCCAGCCAGTGACGGCACTCGCCTAAGGCCAAATGGATGGCGAGGAGCTCGCGATTCCCAATATCGTAATTTCGTTCGGGAGACGAAAGGCGATGGGAGAAATAAGCATTTATTATTTGTTACGTCATTGTATTCATATTGATGCACTGGACCGCTCATATGAAACATTCACGTCGAATTAGTGGTGTAAATTCTAGCCTAGCTAACTAGTAATTCACCATTGTCTGTGAATTAAATGTGGTGTTTAGATTCATGAGTTATGCGTGATATGTCATGACTGCCCACTCTAGAGTTCTCAATATGTGCTTATAGCATAGCTCAAGCGCTGCTCCCCTCGTGTTGTGTTGTGAGTTGGAATTGGTTTCTTAGTAACACATGACAACAGAATGTGTGAGCAGACATGTCTGATAATCTAATAGCAGCACCCATGTCACAGACCATTGTGCAAAAATCCACTGCATGTAGCCAAAACTAGCTTGTTAGCAACCCTACACATATACAAGCTAAAGCCCTTTATCAAAACTTAGAAGCTGTTAGTACCTTGCTAACACTTAGACATGTGAGCATAGAGTGTAACATTCGATCCAAAGACTCTATAGACTTCAGGACCCTTTAGACCAGGGGTTTCAAAATTTTTTGTCAGCCGAACCCCTTTGGCCAAATAATTTACTTGAAGTACCCCCTGAGATTTGAAGTATACATTTCAATAATTTAATGGCACATTTGCATGTGTCACGATCACCATCAGTTCCTGTCAGTTCCCGGACTACATTTCCCACAATCCTCCCTGCCAGTCACATGTTCACTCTACACCAATCACCTGTTGCCACATACAGCTTAGCACACTACCTGGACTATAAAAGACTCACACACGCACTACCTGTTTGCGAAGTCTTGTTTTCCCAGTGATACAATTCTGAGCGTACTAATATCCTGTCTGTCAGTCTGTTACCGTTCATGCCTGTTACCTGTTTACGATCCTGTGCTGCCTACCTCTGACCTGTGCTTTGTATACCGACCTGTCTGTGATATCTGCCTGTCCTGATCTTAGCCTGTATCCTGACTACGACCCTGCCTGTCCTTTGCTGTTCCTGTTTGTTCCTGTTTTGTTCCTGTTCGCGTTTTGCAGGATTTTTTTCACATTGCAGCAAAACAGACTTAAAATACTCCGTCATTTCTTGTCATAGAGACATAAGTAATATATCAATTGAAACTATAGAATGTCTTCTTTTATTTGTGTACACTCAGAGTAAAAACACAATGTTGTGCTTTTTGTAAAATAAAGAAAACTAACATGATCTCTCCTCTCCCTCTGAATGAAGTCCAATCTGATAGTTCTCAGAAAATGTACTGTAACTTATGAATACTAATGACAAAAAAAATGACACTTATGTCTAAAGAAACGTTGAAATGTCATGTTTTAAATCGTGCAAGTCAAATCGAAAACAAACATTCTGTGTTTATGTAATCTGTGTGAAAAGAGAGCCATGTCAGAAGTCCGAGATTCAGCTCATTACCCGCTAATGCGGCCACGCCCACGGAGCCAGCGCTATTCAGAGGCAAATTCAGAGGCAATACATGTATACTTGAGATCGTGTATACATGTATATCGTCTCAATCGTGTATTTTATTGTCTTGAAAAGTGTTTATTTGGATGTTAAAGCCATGGTTAGCGATCTCTAGAAGACATGCCATTAGTTCCCAGTTCCTTTTCTTCTTTATATGAATTTGTGGCCTAAAGGTGTACAGAGCGCCCTCCGGCTGCAAGTATGAATTGAAAACACAGTATCCAGCACTCATAGTGATGACAATAAATATTACTTCTCAGTGTAGAAAATTGACATAAACATATAAGAATCCATCAATATTTCTCCAAATGTGCATGCTTTTAAGCTAAAAGCCTATATGAAATGCACGCAAGGTCGCCGGTTGCAACGCACTCAAGTTCGTCGGGTGCAACGCACTCAAGCTCACCGGTGGCTACGCACTCAGACTCTCTGGATGCGATGGACAAGATGGTCGCTTCGCCAGTGCCCACGGGCAAGATGGCCACCCCTTCGGTGTCTGTAAACATAGGGGTCGTTCCAGCCGTTGAGTCCGCTCCAGAGACCCAGCTCTTTGCCCTGCCTGCGCCACCCGAGCTCCTTGCCCACAAACTCCCCACGGCCTCCGTTGAATTCCCCAATAACTTTTTTGGGGGGGCCATACACCTGAGGGTGGGGAGCTTGTGGGTGGGGACCCTGCCCGGCCACTGTCATCAACGGCCTCCGAACTGTTATGGCCGCCCATGGACTATAACCCACTATGGCCGTTTATGGACTCTGACCTGCCGTGGTCATCTACGGACTCTGTCTCATCATGGCTGCCCAAGCCACCTGACCTGCTGTGGTTGCCCGAACCACCTAACCTGCCATGGCTGCCTGAGCCACCTGACCTGCCGTGGTTGCCCGAGCCACCTGACCTGCCGTGGTTGCCCGAGCCACCTGACCTGCCGTGGCTGCCCGAGCCACCTGACCCGCCGTGGCTTCCTGACACTCCTGACCCGCCATGGCTGCCCGTGGAACCTGACCCGCCATGGCTACCCGTGGCACCTGACCCACTGTGGCTGCCTGAGTTCCTGGATCTGCATTGGAGACCCCGTGCCCGTCTGCGTCTCCAATGCTATCTGTGCCATGTACATCGCGAGGACGCTCCTTCTGGAAGGGGGGCGTTATGTCACGATCACCATCAGTTCCTGTCAGTTCCCGGACTACATTTCCCACAATCCTCCCTGCCAGTCACATGTTCACTCTACACCAATCACCTGTTGCCACATACAGCTTAGCACACTACCTGGACTATAAAAGACTCACACACGCACTACCTGTTTGCGAAGTCTTGTTTTCCCAGTGATACAATTCTGAGCGTACTAATATCCTGTCTGTCAGTCTGTTACCGTTCCTGCCTGTTACCTGTTTACGATCCTGTGCTGCCTACCCCTGACCTGTGCTTTGTATATCGACCTGTGAGTGATATCTGCCTGTCCTGGGGTCTCATTTATAAAACTGTGCGTAGGATCCCTACTAAAAGTGTACGTACGCGCAAAAGCTAGATTCTGCGTACGCACAAAAAAAATCAGATTTATAAAACCATGCGTACGCCAGAACCTGCGCACAAATCCCTTTATAAATCCCAGTCAGCGGAAGATTGTGCGTACGTGCATTTCCACCCTGTCTCCTCCCCGAAATCACCATATATGGAGCTTACGACGCCTAGTTTTACTATGCATAACCTCATCTGCATATCATTTCCATACATGTTCCCATCCACGTGACATTCACGGTTAACACCGTCAAAGGTACAAGACATTGGAAAATATTAGATATGGACTATAAATGCAATTTGTGCCACACATTATATTGATAAAGATCATCCAATATCCTCTTTTTGTTTTAGAATAAATATATCAAAATATCCATAAAAACAAAATTGTATAAAATACTTCAGATAAAGGTTTTAGAATAGAGTTGATTCATTCATTTCCACTGGCCAGATAGTATTTTAATAGGTTTAAACAATTCAAATCAAATTTATGCAGTTTTGCTGATAAGGTGAACATATCTTTTAGGAATTTTATAGGCTATTTTTAGTGGAAACAGATCGGACTACTTATTTATTGCAGTGTAAATACAATTGTCCGAAACGGCGCGTCACTGACAAAGTATTTTAAAAAGAAAACATGCAAATCTTACCGTTTTCCTCAAATGATATCCTTCAAATAGTAATTGTTTGAAGATCCTTCACGCGACATCAACACCTCCTGCAGCTGTGGTTGTACAGTAAGATATCATTGGACCTATTCAAACTGGACAACGGACCGTTTGACCACCGAATCCAGCAGTGTCTTCCATAATATCTAAGTTAAGTGTGCATCACTGATCGTCATTCTCGAAAAAATATTTTGTCATAACATCTGCAGTTTAGTTTAAAGAGGAATTATTGTGCTTCCAGCGCTCCTCGCTGTCATTAAAACAGCGTGTCACTGGAAAAGTGATCGAAAGTAGCACATCTACTATCTCAATTCATATCACTTTTATCTCCAGAATGTGCGTACGCACAGCTCAAAGTTTGCTTAAAGGTGCGCACATTCTCCCGTCAAGTTTGTTTTTATAGATCACAACCTTTGCGTGGGAACTGGCGTACGCACGTTTCCATCCCCGTTTTGTGCGTACGCACGCTTTATAAATGAGACCCCTGATCTTAGCCTGTATCCTGACTACGACCCTGCCTGTCCTTTGCTGTTCCTGTTTGTTCCTGTTTTGACCCTGCCTGTACGACCACGCTCACTTTTAATAAAAGCTTTGCATTTGGATCCCTGCCTGAGTCCCGCTTCGTTACAGCATGTTTACTTCAAAAACATTTATTATTTATCCTTTTCCAAAATTTTATCAGTAGTATTTCACACATATGTAAAATACAGGTGTGCTTGGTGCGCATTGCACAAATCATCAGTTCTGGGGACAATCTTTGACAGGCACACCCTCATCTCATCTTTGACATCAAGCCTTGCTCTTTACTTTGTTTTAATGGAGCCCAGGGCTAAAAACTAACTCTCACAAAAGTATGTAGTTTGTGTGAGCTCTGGATATGTGGACAAAACAACAGGGCTCAACCAAAATGATGTTATATCACGTCCACAATTCTGGAAATTCTGACCCAGAAAACTGTCATTGCTGAGATGAATCAACTTGTCTTCCTCTGTCACAGTTAAACTATGAGGGATGTTTGCACTGACATTTGTAAATAGATCTCTGATCCAGTCTTTGTCTGTTTTCAAGTCATTTTCCACATCACCAAAGTATTTATTGAAACCATCAACAAGCACAGTGAGATGAGCACAGATTGTGTCAGAGATGTCCACTTTCTCTCCATCATTCAGCTCTGCGTAGAAGGGAAACATTGCCGTTACTCAATTTCTCACACGTTCTATCCAGCGTCGAACCTTCCCTGTAAATCCATTGATTTTGTCAGACAGGTCCAGAATGTTTGTCTTGGGACCCTGCCAGGGGCATAGTTTGTGGGGGGGTGGGGGGAGGTAACCCCTCCAATATTCAAATCCATCCCCCAAGTTCAACCCCCCCAAAGTTGAAACCAAATCTATGCCCTTGGACCCTGCATACTAGTGTTAAGTTTATTCAGTTCATCAAGCACATCTGCCAAGTATGCAAGTTTTGCGTTCCATACAGGGTCTTTGAAGTGTGTGGTCAAGTTCGAATTCTGATCCGATAAAAATTGAGCGATCTCATTAGAGATTAAAAAACACATCGCAAACAAATCCGCAAGACAGCCAGCGAACCTCTGTGCCATCATTGTACTTACGGTGATTTTCTTGCTTTGTTCCTTTATTTTGCTGGCTTGTGCTTGGACCTTCTGGTAATTTTCTTTTATTTGTGCATGAAACATACCTGTCCATTTTGCGTGACTTCGCAGTTTTCTGATATCGTGTCTGTTGTCATGTTGGTCACATGACATGCAGATTAAACAAATAAAATATATATTTTTGTTAGTAGTTTTATTTAGATTTTCTATTTTAATATTATTTAACGTATTTGTTTATTTTTTAATTATTTAATTATAATTTAATTAATTGCTTGTTATCAACTTATGAACCCCCTGCAATTCCCTCGCAAACCCCAGTTTGGTAAACCCCGCTTTAGACTAAGGGACTTTGATTTGAACTAGTGATGGGGGGAAGGATACATTTTGTGAAGCTTTGAATCAAACAAATCAATGGTGTCACAAACGATTCACTGTTTCAAACTGTTCCAAAGCACAGACTCAGGAACAGAGAAATGCAGTAACAGGTTCTTTATTTGTAGCACAGAGTGATGGAATGTTTTATCAATCATATAAGAAAATCAATGTATAAATAATTTGAATATAATTTAAACATATATTTTAATTCTTTATAAGCTGCAAAATTAAAATGAAAATGTATTTCAGAAATGATTATATATGTTATACACGTTCAAGCAAAAACGGTAGCCAAATGATCATTTAAATGTTATTTTTCTTAATTGCATTTACACTCACAGTGCAATTGCATTTTCATTAAATGTCCCGCAATGTGTCAGGTTTCCGATAATAAAGGACTCAAAAGCAGAGATGAATAATAAACTTTATTAATTCTGCTCAAATAATGACAATGAGCGCAAAGCTCAGGGCCAAACTTAACTCAATAGAGCAGGGGATAGTCACAGTCCAGGCGATCGTCAAAAACCAGATAATCAGTCCACAGAGTGTCTAATCCACAGGAAATGCAGGGAGGAGAATCAAAGAGGCAAAAGGTCAAAGTCCAGGTGAACAGCAGACGAACGTAGAATTAATCACAGTCCGTGATAACTGTCAAATAGCACTTGAAAAGATCAGTCCAGACCGACCGCCACAACAAGAGAAAATTCCTGCAGAGTAAGTCACATTAGATGTGTGAAGTCGCAACCAGGAAATCTGTTGAACAAGGGTTTCAGACCATCCGAAGATCCAACAGAACAACTGGGCAAATAACAAAAAGAAACACCGAACGACAAGACTGAAAACTGGTTAACAACAAAAAGTATGTGTGAATCGTACAGGAAACAAAACGCACTGGCAAAGAAAAGAAAGAAAATAGGAGATTAAATAGCAGAGAAATCAGGAAGAAAACAACAAACAGCTGCGATATAGCGCAAGCGGCCACACTGATTGCAGAGTGCAATCAGCTGAGAGCGACCACCACGTGCAGAAAGAAAAACAAAAACAAGAGAAAAATGAGTTATGCAAGAGAAAAGGGGCAGATCAAACCTGAGTTCTGACAGTACCCCCCTCCCAGGAACGCCACCAGGCATACCCCTGGTCAGAGGAGACTGACGGTGATGAAACTCTGTGATGAGCGAGCGGACCAGAATGTCTCGAGCTGGTACCTAACATCTCTCCTCCGGACCATATCCTTCCCAATCCACTAGATACTGGAAACCCCGTCCACGGCGTCTGGAATCAAGAATCTGCCTGACAATGAAGGCAGGAGCACCCTCAATCATCAGGGGAGGGGTAGGGGTAGAAACAGACACATGAGAACAATGGGGAGAACGTCGGACAGGTTTTATACGAGAAACATGAAAGATAGGGTGGACACGACAGAGTGGATAGGGTAACCGAAGCCTTAGCGTCACCGGACTGATGACTTTAATAATTGGGTATGGCCCAATGAACCTGGGTGCCAGCTTACGTGCTGAACCCCACAACGGCAGGTCCTTGGTGGAAAGCCACACTTTCTGCCCACAAATATACCTGGGAGCCACAGTCTGGTGGTGATCAGCAGCTCTTTTAGTGCGCCCCTCGGACCGGACCAGTGCCTCCCTGGCCCTCCTCCAGGTATGACGGCAGTGCTGGATAAATGCCTGGACCGAGGGGACTGCAGCATCGGCACCCTGGGAAGGAAACAGAGGAGGCTGATAACCATGACAACACATGAACGGGGAAAACCCAGTCGAAGATACCGGCAAGGAGTTATGGGCATACTCGGCCCAAGTAAGCTGCTGACTCCAAGTGGAGGGGTTATGGGAGATCCTGGTTAGCACGCTCGGTCTGGCCATTGGTCTGTGGATGGAACCCAGAGGACAGACTGGCGGAGGCACACAGCTGCTGACAGAATTCCCTCCAAAAATGCGAAACGAACTGGGGCACCCTGTCAGAGGTACATCGCCAGGC
Organism: Megalobrama amblycephala; assembly: GCF_018812025.1. Taxonomy (NCBI): domain Eukaryota; kingdom Metazoa; phylum Chordata; class Actinopteri; order Cypriniformes; family Xenocyprididae; genus Megalobrama; species Megalobrama amblycephala. The sequence continues at coordinate 647,940 of NW_025953337.1, read as the reverse complement.
ACGTCGAACTTCTGAGATAGAGCATCAGGCTTTTTGTTTTCAGAGCCTGGCCTATAAGACAGCACGAAATCGAAGCGCCCAAAGAACAGAGCCCAGCGAGCCTGTCTGGAATTCAATCGTTTGGCAGATCGAATATATTCCAGATTCCTGTGATCGGTCCACACCAGAAATGGAACTGCCGCCCCCTCCAACCAGTGATGCCACTCCCCCAAAGCCAAACGCACCACCAGCAACTCTCTGTTGCCGATGTCATAATTCCGTTCTGCTGGAGAGAGATGGTGTGAAAAATAAGCACATGGATGCAACTTATTATCATGACGGGATTTTTGAGAAAGAACTACTCCGACACCCACCTCTGATGCGTCCACCTTCACCATGAACTGCCTGCTGGAATCCGGCGTTATCAAAACCGGAGCAGTAGTAAACCTTGACTTTAATTCATCAAAAGCCACTTGAGCAGTAGCAGACCAACCAAATTTTGTCTTGGTGGAAGTTAACGCCATCAGAGGGGCCGCTACCTGGCCAAAATTCCAAATAAAGCGCCTATAAAAATGAGCAAAACCCAAGAATTGCTGAAGCGCTTTACGAGGGCCAGGCACTGGCCAATCCGAGACAGCTTTCACCTTCGCAGGGTCCATGCGAATCCCCTCTACCGAAATGATGGATCCCAAGAACGGAACCGACTGAGCATGAAAGGTACACTTCTCCGCCTTCACAAACAACTGGTTCTCTAACAGCCGTTGTAGCACTCACCTGACATGCTGGATGTGCACCTGAAATGAGTGAGAAAAAATTAAAATATCATCCAGGTACACAAAGACAAATTTATTGATCATGTCTCTCAGCACGTCATTGACGAGTGCCTGGAAGACAGCCGGGGCACTGGACAGGCCAAACAGTAGAACCAAATATTCAAAATGCCCTGTAGGAGTATTGAAGGCCATCTTCCACTTGTCCCCCTCCCTCATCCGAACGAGATGGTAAGCATTGCGCAAGTCCAATTTCGTGAAGAACCTTGCGCCCTGCAGGACCTCAAAAGCTGTAGACATAAGAGGCAATTACCTGTTCTTAATTGTTATGTCATTCAGCCCACGATAATCAATGCAGGGACGCAAAGTACCATCCTTTTTCTTCATGAAAAAGAACCCCGCTCCCGCTGGAGAAGAGGAGGGACGGATCAAACCAGCTGCCAGAGACTCAGATAAATATTTCTCCATTGCCACCCGTTCAGGAGCAGACAAGGAGAAAAGACGTCCGCAAGGGAGAGAAGTGCCAGGAAGAAGGTCGATAACACAATCATACGGCCGATGGGGAGGAAGAGAGGCAGCTCGAGACCGACTGAAGACCACCCACAGATCATGGTACATAGAAGGAATCAAAGTCAGATCCACCCCCTCGTCCTGCAACACAGAAGAAGAAACAGAAGACGGAGCAGACACAAGACAGGTAGCATGACAATAAGGACTCCAAGATAAAATAGTGTTATCTTCCCAGTTAATATGAGGATTATGAGTGGAAAGCCAAGGATGGCCCAGAACAATAGGGACAGAGGAGGAATTAAATAAATAGAACTCTAATTCTTCCCAGTGATTCCCCGAAGTAACCAAACTCACTGGGCCGGTAATCTGGTTAACAGCCATTAGCTGATGTCTGTTGAGAGAATGAGCAATGAGTGAAGAAGAGAGATTATGAACAGGAAGACCTTTTAAACGAGCCCAGTCAGCATCAACAAAATTCCCCTCTGCCCCAGAGTCGTTGAGTGCAGAGCATTTGATGACAGATCCATTGAGCAGTACTGAAACAGGTAAAAGAGTACAAGAACCAACCAATGGGGAGATAGAAGTGCCGCCCGCCAGGACCCCCCTGTTTACTGAAGGGCGGAGGTTTTTACTGGACATGCAGCAGCAATATGGCCTTGACCACCACAATACAGACAAAGTCCCCTTGTCAGTAGTCGCCGCTTTTCTTCGGCGGAGAGGCACATTCTCCCCACCTGCATAGGCTCTGGTTCATCAGATGACTGTAAGACTCGGGAAGCAAGTGGAGAAAAGAGCTCGGCCTGAGTCCTGCTGGAATGTCCCCGAACTTTATGTCTAAGGTCCATCCGAGAATCAAGTCGAATGGCAAGCTCAATGATGTCATCCAGCCGTTCTGGGGGATCGCGAGCATAGATCTCATCTTTAACCTCTTCCACCAATCCATCCAAAAAATGTGCTGCCAGTCCCGCTGGATTCCATTCACTTGTGGCAGCAAGCGTCTTAAACTCAATGGCATAATCTGCTACTGATCTACGGCCTTGATGAAGAGCTGCCAGTTGTCAGGAGGCCACTTTACCAAACACTGTCCGGTCAAATATCTTAATCATCTCAGCCTTAAAGGTTTGAAAATCATCACAGCACGGATCTTGAGACTCCCACCCGGCAGCACCCCAGTCTCGAGCCCGTCCAGCTAAGAGGGAGATGATATAAGCCACTCTAGACCGGTCTGAAGCATAGGTCTGTGGCTGGAGTGAAAAGACCACCTCGCACTGAATGATAAAAGAGCGACAATTAGTTGGCTCACCTGTATAAACTGGGGGGTTGTTAATGCGTGGCTCGTGGACAGTCACTGGCACAGGCGGTACGGTGTTCTGGTTGGCCATTTGGAGCTGCTGCAACTGGCCGGTGAGCTGAGTGACCCGAGCAACCAGAGCATCTACAGTGAGACGGGCAGAGGATAGTTCTTCATCATGACGGCCCAACATAGCTCCCTGAAGTTCAACAGTGGCACGAATTGGGGATTCCTCTGCTGGGTCCATAACTGGCCAGTGCGTGATGTCAGGTTTATGATAATAAAGAGCCCAAAAGCAGAGATGAACAATAAACTTTATTAATTCTGCTCAAATAATGACAATGAGCGCAAAGCTCAGGGCCAAACTTGACTCAATAGAACAGGGGATAGTCACAGTCCAGGCGATCGTCAAAAAACAGATAATCAGTCCACAGAGCGTCTAATCCACAGGAAATGCAGGGAGGAGAATCAAACAGGCAAGAGGTCAAAGTCCAGGCGAACAGCAGACGAACGTAGAATTAATCACAGTTCGTGATGACTGTCAAATAGCAGTTGATAAAGATCAGTCCAGACCGACCGCCACAACAAGAGGAAATTCCTGCAGAGTAAGTAACATTAGATGCGTGAAGTCGTGACTGGGAAATCCGTTGAACAAGGGTTTCAGACCATCCGAAGATCCAATGGAACAACTGGGCAAATAACAAAAAGAAACACCAAATGACAAGACTGAAAACTGGTTAACAACAAAAAGTATGTGTGAATCGTACAGGAAACAAAACGCACTGGCAAAGAAAAGAAAGAAAACAGGAGATTAAATAGCGGAGAAATCAGGAAGAAAACAACAAACAGCTGCGATATAGCGCAAGCAGCCACACTGATTGCAGAGTGCAATCAGCTGAGAGCGACCGCCATGTGCAGAAAGAAAAACAAAAACAAAGAGTTATGCAAGAGAAAAGGGACAGATCAAACCCGAGTCCTGACACAATGAATGAAGCAAAAGTCAATGTGGATTTGAAAATGCATTTGGAGCCGATCATGTCATTCTTCTGGGTCTGAGCAATGAATTACACAGGGTTAGGGCCTTTCTTTTTTTTTTTTTTTTAAATCTTTTTTTTTTCTATGAAACAATTTCATTTTAGCCTACATAATTTTATTTATATGAAAATCTTATTTAAAACTTCTCAACTGCTAACCCCAACAGGGGATATAAATAGGAAGCGGATGCAATCGCACTCTGTTTTTCGCTGAGGAGGCAGCAGGTGTCCGCACAACAGCGAGGGCACAGAAACTGTGGCGATGGGACGTACGTCTCTGTTCCCTCCTTCAGGAACAAGGGTTACATAGGTAACCGAGACGTTCCCTTTCAGTCGGTCACGTTCGACGTACGTCAGTAGTGACCGACGAATTGGGATCCCAAATAAAATGCCACAGTTACGAAACCCCTTCCAGTGCCCAGCGCAAGCCCTGGCCACCCGTCGCACCAAAGGGACGGTGAAGGGGGCGAGCTCACACCGAGAGAGTTTACTGCTGTTCCGAAATACCCACTAAGTAAACTAGACTACACTGGGGAAGCGAACCCGTAGGGGGCGCTGCGGAGATCACTACCTACCCGTAGGGAGGAATTACCTGGGGTATAGCATATGGACTGGCCAGGTGGGAAGAATGCATATGAAGTCCCTGGGATGACCCCACCTAGGTAGGGGGAGACACATCTGACAGGTGACAGCAGAGCTGGCTCTGCTAAGGGAAAGACACGGGCTCACCGTAGGGAGTTTGACAATGGACAATACATGTATGGGACCGCTCACGTAGAGAGGTCGCAACATACGGAACCCAGCCAACCATCGACGTCGGAGACGGATGTTGGCCTGGCCCCAGACACTCCGCAATGTCCGAGCCGAAAGGGGAGGCGGAGGAACTCGACAGGGTTCGCCAAGCGGGGAACGCGACTGGAGTCAAAGATGCACGTATCCGGCCCAGGGGGCGGGAGTGGCATTGCAAGCCGACACTTAGAGCAGGCTCAACGCATCTACCGGCTAGTGGAAGCAAGTACACGGGAAGATACCGGCTCTACACGTAGGCTATAGAATCTAGCGAACGTGATAGGTGTCGCCCAGCCCGCAGCTCTACAGATATCTGTCAGCAAGGCGCCATGAGCCAGCGCCCAGGAAAAGGCCACTCCTCTGGTGGAGTGGGCTCTCAACCCAAGCGGGCAAGGGACGCCCTGGGATTCGTACGCCAGGGCGACGGCATCCACTATCCAGTGGGCCATCCTCTGCTTGGAGACAGCCTTACCCTTCTGCTGGCCTCCGTAACAGACAAAGAGCTGATCTGAGGTCCTGAAGCCACGTGTTCTGTCCACATAGATACGCAGAGCGCGGACTGGACAGAGCAAGGCCAGGGCTGGGTCTGCCTCCTCCGAGGGCAGCGCTTGCAGGTTCACTACCTGATCTCTGAAAGGAGTGGTAGGAACCTTGGGCACATATCCGGGCTGGGGTCTCAAGATAACGTGAGAGTCACCAGGCCCGAACTCCAGGCACGATTCGTCGACTGAAAATGCGTGCAAGTCCCCTACCCTCTTAAGCGAGGCCAATGCAACCAGGAGGACGGTCTTAAAGGACAGTTCTTTTAACTCAACTGATTGCAAAGGCTCGAAGGGATGACGCCGAAGAGATGTAAGCACTAAGGCGAGATCCCAAGAGGGTATAGAGGAAGGGCGAGGTGGATTTAGTCTCCTCACCCCCCTCAGGAACCTGACGACCAGATCGTGCTTCCCCAAGGATTTCCCATCAACTGCATCGTGATGTGCAGCAATAGCGGCAACATACACTTTGAGAGTGGAGCGGGAAAGCCTACGCTCCAGACCCTCTTGCAGGAAGGAAAGCCCGGATCTGACCAAGCATGATCGGGGGTCCTCTCGGTGAGAGGAGCACCATTCAACGAATAGGTTCCACTTCAACGCATAGAGGTTCCTAGTCAAAGGAGCTCTAGCGGAGGTGATGGTGTCTGCAACCGCTTGCGGAAGATCACTTAGAACCTCCGCGTCCCGTCCAGGGACCATACATGGAGGTTCCACAGGTCGGGACGCGGGTGCCATAGGGTGCCCCGTCTCTGAGTCAGGGGGACCTTCCTCAGAGGAATTGGCCAGGGAAGGGCTGTCGTGAGGAGCATTAGGTCTGAAAACCTGGTCCGAGTGGGCCAGTATGGAGCCACTAACAAGACCTGCTCCTCGTCCTCCCTGACCTTGCACAGGAGCTGTGCGAGAAGGCTCACTGGGGGAAACGCATATCTGCGTAGGCCCCGGGGCCAGCTGTGTGCCAGGGCATCCGTGCCGAGCATGCCGCCGGTCAGGGAAATAGAACCACTGGCAGTGGGCAGTTTCTGGGGAGGCAAACAGATCTATCTGGGCCTCGCCGACGTGCTGCCAGATCAGCTGGACCGCCTGGGGATGGAGCCGCCACTTGCCACAAGTGGAGGCTGCCGTGAGAGCTCGTAGGCTGCACGGTTGAGCACACCTGGGACATCAATGGCACGAAGCGACCTCAGATGCTTCTGACTCCATAGCAAGAGATGGGGGGGGGCGAGTTGCGACATGCGACGGGAGCGTAGACCAGCCTGATGGTTGATGTACGCAACGGCCGCAGTGCTGTCCGAGCGGACCAGTACGTGCTTGTTTGACAGCAGCTCCTTGAAGTGGCCCAGTGCAAGACGTACTGCTAGCAACTCCAGGCAATTGATATGCCAATGCAGTTGAGGCCCCGTCCAAAGGCCCAACACTGCATGCCCGGTGTACGTGGCCCCCCCATCCGGTGTCAGAGGCATCTGTGGAGACCACAGAGTGCCTGGACACCTGTTCGAGGGGCACTCCGCCCGCAGGAATGAGGGGTCCGACCATCGGATGAGGGTGCGACGGTAGCTCGGTGTCACGGGGACACGGAGCGTACCGCGCTGCCACGCCCGTCACGGGGACATGGAGCGTACCGTGCTGCCACGCCCATCTCGGGACCCAGCCGCGGAGCCAGTGTTGAAGCGGCCTCATATGGAGCAATCTGAGTGGCGTGACCGCGGCTGCAGATGCCATATGCCCCAGGAGCCTCTGAAAGTCTTTCAGTGGGGCCGCTGTCCTGCGCTTGAGTGTACTCAGGCATTTCAACACCGACTGGACGCGCTCCTCAGTGAGGCGCGCAGTCCGGGCGACCGAGTCTAGCTTGAGACCGAGATAAGAGATCCTCTGCCCAGGGGGCGAGTTTGCTCTTGTCCCAGTTGACCTGAAGACCCAACCGGCTGAGGTGAGCTAGAACCATGTCCCTGTGTTCGCACAACTGCTCTTGTGAACTGGCCAGGATCAACCAATCGTCAAGGTAGGGGAACAAAGGCCGCCTCCACAACCTTCATAAAGACGCGGGGCGACAGGGCCAGCCCGAAGGGTAGGACTTTGTACAGATATGCTCGACCCTCGAACACAAACCGTAGGAAGGGTCTATGGCGAGGCAGAATCGAGACATGAAAGTACGCGTCCTTCAGGTCGATTGCTGCAAACCAATCCTGGGGACGGACGCATTCGAGAATGCGCTTCTGCGTGAGCATCTTGAACGGCAGCCTGAAGGTACCGGTTCAAGATGCGCAGATCCAGGATTGGCCGTAGCCCACCACCCTTTAGGGTACAATGAAGTAGGGGCTGTAAAACCCCAACTTCATATTGGCTGGAGGGACCAGCTCAATTGCATCCTTCTCCAGGAGGACAGCAATCTCTGCCCGGGGAACAGGTGCGTTGTCCAGTGACACCTGAGTGTAATGGACACCCCTGAAAACCGGGGGACGCCGGGTGAACTGAATCACGTAGCCGAGTCGATAGTACGAATGAGCCAGTGGGACGGGCTGGAAGCGCTGTCCACGCTTCCAGATACCGAGCCAGCAGGACCAAAAGCACCACAGATGTACTGGGGGTGGGGCAGCGAGGCAGAGTACAGGGATCCGATTTGGACGGCATGGTTGCGGCCCAGAGTGTGGTCAGACTCTGCGAGGTAGCAGTGTGAATGGGAGACGGCACATGGGGTGAGGCCTGAACCATCACACTGGAACCTGCTGGTGAAGTGAGAGGGGGCTGAGAGTGGCGAGGCGGGGCCTTGCACACTGCGAGCCACACCCTCTTGGGACCTGGAGGATCAGATAACAGTTCTACTTCGTGGGTACCGCTGGACTCCGGAGAGCCCCCAGGGGCCCGGGAAGCATGGTTGTTAAGTCTGAATCTGATTCAGCATGAGCACATCACAACCGTGGAACGCTCAGCCTCATCTTCATGTCCAGAGCCCAACAACCCTCTCTCCAATGTAGCAGTTGACATCTGATCCTCTGCTGGAGCGCTGACTAGACGCTAGGTCCCCCATGAGAAGGACCAGCAATCCACCCAGAAGCTACCAGCCATGTGGGACAGTGAACGTGGCCGTCTGACTGGACGACACACTGCGCACTGGGCGCCGATGTGGCCGTGTTGTGATTAAACATGAACCACCCACAAACACAGTCACAACATGTTTGTGATGCACTAGAGGAGTGGAGGGTCCACGGAGAATGGCTCGGCGGATATTGCCCCACTGTGATCCTCTGGTCACCCAGGCTTATTCGCCAAAATAGTACTTTTCTGATTCAGAAAAATAAACTACACTGTAAAAAAATATCCTGTAAAAAAAAAAAAAACGGTTAAAAGTCTGGCAGCAGAGTTTCCAGAGAAATTCTGTTAAATTACAGCAAATAAACATTTCACAAAATTACATGCAAAAACTGTAAAAATACAGAACAGACTTCATAGTCAAAATTAATTGAATTACAGTATATTACTGTTAATAATCATTTTTTAAACCATGGAAAAACTGAAAAAGTATGTCAGATTACATAGAAAACGACTAACTTTCAGGTTAATCTCTGCAAATTTAAGGTTTTTATGAGTTATTTTATTAAAGTAGCTCTGTCCATTTACAGTTATTTACTTTTAAAATATAGATTTTCCATGTACAATAATTAAGAAATTATTTATAAAAATGCAATTAGCACAAATTCAAAAACAAATGTTTGCATTTTACAATATTAATCTTTATTTTTACAGAACCACTCACAACTTGAATCAATCTATAAATTAATTACTTAGAAATGCATAAAAATAGCAACCTTTACAACCAATTTCTGTTAAATTAACAAAATATAGTACTGAATACATTTAATCAAAGGAACATGCACATGTACAGTATTAGTCACTGTACATAAAACATTGTATGTCAAGTTACTTAAATTATAGGAAATACAAGCTTAGTATATAGAACATCTACATTAAAAGACAATTTGTGTATACTTTTGTACTTTAATATTGCAGTTATATGTAATATTTTATACATATGATTACATTCTATCCAAAATGACTACAAGGAGTACAATGAAAGCAACAATAAGTACAATGACAATTTCCAGTTAGTCTAGCACAGTTTGCATAGAAATTATTATTATTATTATTATTATTATTATTATTATTTCCAGTTAAATAGAAAGATAGTATTAACAGGTCAATTGTTAGCAGTCTCTTGAAAATGGTTTGAGTTAGTCAGGTTATTCCACAAGCAGGGAACAGTCCAGGTAATGGTCAGTTAAAGAGAGTTTGTGCCCTTTTGGGATGGCACCACAAGATGCTGTTCACTTTCAGAGCGCAAGCTTCTGGAGGGCATATAAGTCTGAAGCAGAGAGTTTAGGTACAGGCTTGCAGATCCAGTTGTTGTTCTGTTGTGTTGCATGTTCCGATAGGAATGGCTTGATCTTCCCAATGTTGTACTGGCAAATATGCAAGATCGGGCAGTTCCAGCACTGTAGTCTGTGAAGTTTAACTGATCAGTTATAACACAAAGGATGGGTGGCTGAAACCACAAGCACTTCTATCTTGGCAAGGTGGAGTTGAAGGTAAAGGTCATCCAGGTGAAAGTCGGAAATTTCCATCAAGCGGGCTGAGATGCGAGCAGCTACTGGTTGATCATCTGGCTGGAATGAAAAGTAAAGATGTGTGTCAGGATAGCAGTGATAGGAAAAGCCATATTTCTGAATGAGTCTAGTTACAATTACAAAAAAAATAGGTACTGTACAGAATAGCAGCATGAAAAGATGTAAAGAAAGAATTTGTTGTATAAGAATAGTACTCTCTCCACACCTGGACTGCAATGCTGCTGTAGATCTCCACAGTCTTTCCACATGACCTGAAATCATAAAAAAATAAAAAATTAGTTGGCTATTACATTCATTCAAACATGCCAGCATGTTTTACTGAGACAATGCAAAACCTCAACCTTCTTTGATCTGGAATTTTTATATCCAACTATCCAATGTATCTTATGATTCAGTAACGGCAATTTACTCAGGCCATGTAAGATTTATTATTATTATTATAACACTAATATATGCATACTATACGTGTTTGCAAGCAGATGCGCTCAGAATATTTAATTTATTATGTCATTCATATTATACTCTCATCTGCTTTCCTGTATAGGTCTGTAGAATGAGCTGTACAGGCTGCAGCGTTAAGAGTGTTAATCGCTGAATCGTTCAGAGTATCAACAGAGATTGAAATAATGGCGGTACTACCACATCTGAACAAAGACAAACACTTAAATGGACTTTATGAATAACTAACGTTAATCTTTCTTGGTTTAAAACAGATAGAAAATTGAAAGATGCCTGCTGCAGTTGTTTTGCTTTCAACGGCAGTTACCTTACGTTATGTGTCTGAACACCATTTAGAAATACTAACATTAGCTTCGAAACTATAAACAATACAAATGTGTAGCCAAACGATATAAAATATCACACACATGTAGAATTAAACTCTTACCTCGGCCAGTGATCGGGTGGTATGATGTCCGCTGTGGTCTTCTCGCTGAAAGGACGTGTTAGTTTTTCCTCACACTGTTCCGACGAATGGATCGACGGATGTGTTCAAATCAATTCTCCTGCTCACGACTGCTCTTTACGATTGCTTTACACTACTGTTAATCTCACGACCCACAAGTGTAACGTTAGTTTAAATAAATTCAAATAACCCGTTCGCCCTCCATCACTGACTGTACGGCTCCGGGAACTGTTGTGGGCGGGACTAACAGAAAAGTTATCGGCGGCAAATTTAAATCTCCGTCGTGCTTGCTCGCACACGCCCCCGCACGCGCGCACACACACACACACACACACACACACACACAAAACTATGCATTTGCAGCTCGATTTGGAAAAAAACATAACATGTACATATCAATAGAGTGCCCCAGGGATGACGCGTTTTTGTAGGCCAACCCGGAAGTTAGCGGCGCACGGGTTCCCTCGGTTGAAAGCCTATGCATTTTTCCCATAGACTTTTGGAAAATCGCAGAAAATAAGCTCTGTGTTTAACAAAGGGTTATGACACTTACACGTTTTGTCTATCACAATAATCTTTACAAGTTAACACAATATTTATAGATTTTGAAGCCTAAATAAAGTCGTCAGATATAAAAGGCTAACAGTAAGCTATAAACGGACTATAGCACACCATGGTCGCGGATCAACGTCGTCACCACCAAGCTTCCTCAAACTGTATTTAACCCTTAAATGCATACCTCAGGTCGTTATTGACCCGGGACGTCATCTACTACCCTCCTGCTCATTCATTTTTTTAAGTCAGACCTCCATGTTCTTAGTATTCCTCAATCTATTTATTATCAACAATATAACAAGGAAAAAAATCCAAAAATGTAAAATAATATCTGTTTTCTAATTAATATATTGTAAAAAGTGTATAGGGTCGATATCGACCCGAGGTATGTAAGAGTGTAAGTATATTTTTCTGTGCAAAAAGAAACCGCTCTGCAGCGCTTTGTGCAACGCTCATCTCAATAAATGTAATTCACCTTTATTCCTCAAGGTGGCAATGTTTGACAAGCGATGATGTGAGGCGTCAATCAAATTTACCTCAGACATCAAACAAATTGTCATGGCTCAGCGATTTACAGCTGAGCAAGTCTGCGATCAAATATTATCCTCGCTTGATGATGGATCTGACGACGAAGCTGTCAGGGAACAAATTATTGACAATGATGACGATGAAGAAAACAATAGTTTCAGTATCGTATCAGATAACTCAGATCCTGAATATGAGCCAGGCACTACCGGGGAAATTAGCTCTGAAGACGACAGCAATTATGACGGGGAAGCAGCTAATCAAAGCGAACCTGCCCAAGTTCCCACAGATGAGACAAAGTCCTACACAAGCAAAAATGGACTTGTTTGGTTATCAGCTGATCCTCCTTCGAGCAGGACAAGAGGATTCAACATTTGTCACACCAAAGAAGGGCCTTGTGGCAAGGCAAAACTGATTCTGACTGAAAGTGATGCACTCTCATGTTTCCTTGATGATGATATTCTGCACAAGGTGATTCAAAATACTAACCAGTATGCAAGAATGTATATGGTGTCTAAAGGCAGAGATCCTAGCACATGGAAACGAGTTGATGAAACTGAGATGAAGGCCGTGATAGGAGTCCTCTATCTGCTTCAGGTCTATTGCTCTCAGCACGAGTCTCTGCGATCTCTCTGGTCCAGTGGTCACAGCGGGAGTCCAATATTCAAAGTTGCATTCAGCATCAATAGGTTTGAACAGATCGTATCATTTATGAGTTTTTATGACCGTGACACACGTCAGGTGAGAAAGATCAATGACAAATTTGCTCCATTTAGATCACTCTGGAATGCCTTCAATGAAAATTGCAGGAAAAACTACCACGTTGGTCCGTATGTGACAATTGACGAGCAGCTTATCCCTTTCAGAGGACGTTGCAGCTTCCGTCAGTACATGCCCAAAAAACCTGACAAATACGGCATGAAACTGTTTCTGATGTGTGATGTTGCAACGGCATACACTTTCAATGGTCTACCATACACTGGCCACGAAGGCGATCAGTGGTGCACAGGATTGGCAGAGAGTGTAGTAAAGAAATTGGTAGAGCCAATTCTGAACTCTGGAGTAAATGTCACAACTGATAACTGGTTTACAAGTGCAAAACTCGCTGCTGATTTGCTCTGTAAACACATTACCTTGCTGGGAACAATGCGCAAAAACAAACCAGAAATTCCGCCTGAATTTCATGCCTGTAAGAGGAGACCTGTGGGATCAAGCCTGTTTGGTTTTTGACAAAAGCAAGCCATGGTGTCCTATGTGCCAAAAAGAAACAAGGCCGTTGTAATTTTATCCAGTATGCATGACAAAAAAGAGGTTGATGAGGTGTCTGGGAAGCCTGTGATGGTCCTAGATTATAACAAGACGAAGAGTGCTGTGGACCAACTGTGCCACACCTACAGTGTACAGAGGAGAACAAAGCGTTGGCCCTTGGCATATTTCTACAATTGCCTCAACCTTGCTGCTATTAATGCACAAGTTGTTTTCGTCGCAAAGTTACCAGGTTGGGAAGCTGCGAGTCCTCACAGACGTCGCATTTTCCTCGAGAACCTTGGCCTTCAGCTACTGAGACCATGGATGCAAGAAAGAGCGCAGGTACCACGACTTCCCCGCGCAACCCAGAGTGCCCTGAAATGCTGTGATTTTGTGAAACAGAACCCCACTGAGGAGGAACAACAAACAGGTGCCAGAAAGCGCAGAAGGTGTCACATCTGTCCATCATCACTCGATCGCAAAACAGTGGACCGCTGCTGTGAGTGTGGCCAGCCATGTTGCAATGACCACAAGAGAGTCACTGTCATTTGTGACTATTGTTGTGACTCATTGAGCCCATAAATTTCAACAAATTCGAATAGGCCTACAGAGAAAGGTAGACAAAAATATTCATGCGAAATAGTGTAATTATTTGTGAAAAAAATTTGTTGATTGTGTAAATGAAAATGTTTTATATTTTATTTTATGTTCTTTTTGTTTATTTTACTAATTTATAGTGCTTTGCAGCAGTTTTATAATTCTTATCTGACAAAACAGGCTGCGCGTTTGCAGCATTTCCATAGAGTTCCATATGATACACGCACGTCTTGGTGAAATAGTTTGGAACATCGTAATTATATAAAATGAAATGGTTTACACTGATGAGAGTGTAGAAAAATTAGAGATTATTTTTATTAATATTACTGAAGAGAGTAGACTGAAATTTTTTCAGAGTTTTCTTCAATGCGCAATTAGTTTTGTTCCTTCCACAACTTCTGAAAGTGATATTCGTTATATAAATGCTAATATTGTTTTTAGCCATGAAAATTGTGCATGATAAAATGATGTTAATAACGAAAATATCATATATTTTAATGATTTTTCTATTGTTATGGAGAAATGATTAACAAATGAAATACAATGCTTTGATAATTTCTGTCTGCATTATTAATTTTTGTGTATGGCATCTGTTTGATAACAAATAAAATGTCAAAATATAACAAAATATGCTTTATCATTTTGTAATTAATTGTTAAAAAAAATTATTGTGACAGTTTTATACTAATGGGGCCATATAGAGATACAACTGTGTTCGATATATACAAGGGGTCGCTAACGACTTGAATGTGTAATAATGATTGGCGAAACACTCATGCATTTAAGGGTTAAAAAACAACTTTATTTAAAAACATGCTCGCTGATTATGATCTGTGCTGTTATGAATACTTTTCCACTTTTTCATGAGAAATGCTGTCCAAATGTCCCGTTTTTAATGATGACGTTGCACAGGGGGGGTTGCTCAGGTTGCCCGGGCAACTGCCCATATGCCCTTCTCGACTCACGTTGCCCTTTCCGAGGTGGAAAAAATACATTTAAAAAAATCGTACAATGGATGGAGAATTTCACATAGGCCTAGATTTAAAAAAAAACAAACAAACAAACAAACAAAAAAAAAAAACGCAAAGCCTCATTCACTTCCATATTCGGGCACCCGTCCGAAAGTGAAAGTCAGTAGGGGAAGGGCAAACTCTGTTTACATGGCTGCAGCGCTGCACGCGAAAGGCACCTGAGCTGAGCCTGCATGAGCGGCACTAGAAGGAGATTGTCGCGGTTGTCGGGTGAGACGACTTAACGTTGTCGGAAAGGTGAGTAAGTTAACGAAAATGAACGAAAAAACGAAAACTAGGTGGGAAAAAACATCGTCGTTAACTGAAATAAAAATAAAAACGAGGCATTACAAAAAAACGATAACTAACCAAAACCAATGTGTGTTTGGCAAAACTAACTAAAATAAAATAAAATTATAGATTAAATGTCCTTAGTTTTCGTCTTTGTCAATGTCTTTCATAGAGCAAACGTTAAGCTGCACAGCCCCTCCCCTCCGTGCACACCGCGCCTCCATGAGAACGAGTGTTGGAAGCAAGTTCGCGAAAGGTTGGTATCTCGTGAAAACCTTTACACAATCACACATTTGTTAGGGATATTGATGTAGGGATTTTCATGACGCAAGACATGTTTTTCTATGTTATTATTAGTAGTAGTTAAGGTGATTGACAGCTGTATGTCCTGTTATGGAGAATACGAATCTGACGTCACGCCGCATTGAGTTCTGGGTAACTTCTTTGTTTATTCGCCATCTTGACAGGATCGCGCAGCCTTTCCGTTATTGAGTTTAGTGCAGTAATTTGTTTTCTGTCATGATTGTGAAAAATGTCACCATTGTACGTCATTAATGCTGCATCGATAATTGTGATAGTAACTCAGATCATCGTTCTGAGAGAAAACAAGACAGTGAAAAACGTTTTTTCGCCTTTTCTACGTGTAAAAACACCAAGGGAAGCAGGTCAAGGAGATGACGAGAAGACGCCGGATGGTAAATCTATTATTAATGGCACTGATTAAACCCACTGCTTATAACTCAATAAAAGAATGGCATTGCTAAGTGTTTTTGAACATTTTGATTTCGTTTGGTTTAATAATTAACATTACCTTTGCAAGTCTGACTCTCACTGCGCTCGTGAATTAACAGAACTTGACGGGGACATTCAAATGCTTAACAAGAAAAACACTTCATGTGACAAACAAACAATTCTGTACATATTTATTAAAGCATACTGCGTGGAGATACGCAAATGAGCCCAAAATGTGAACGCAACACGTTTATAAAAACGGTTTCCTCTCGTGTCCTTTCAAGAAAAGGCTTAATGCACTTAGACTGATATTAAAGAGACCAAATTCTATTTACAAATAAAGCACATGCAGAAAAACGGGTGAGACCAAAATATAAACTTTCAGTATCACTTAAAATGCAAGCATTTTATACATTTTCTTCATAATGGTTTTATAAAGGTATGAAATTGCTTAGTGTGGTTGTCATTTGTTAAAATAAATATAAAAATACATTGTGTTCGTGTCCGTCTGTCCGCTGAATCTGACCCAATCTCTGATTCTCCTCATCTGTGATCGTGGAAAAGAGGGATTACAATGACAACAGTTGTAGGCCTACTCAGTATGCTCGTTTAAGCACCATTTAAATGTTTCCAACAAATAAATGAATCGACTTTTCTCAGTGTGTTGATCACATAGATTTATTTGGCTATTCATACAATGGCTGAAGCAGTGGTGAGCGTCCAGCGTGCGACACGTTAAACAGATCAACATTGTAAACGAAATTCTACAAAACTTCAGTGAAAAAAAAAAAAAAAAAAAAATGATCATGCGACGCGATAAAATAGCTTCTATTCCCTGCAAAGATACCATTAAAAATGTTAACGTTCCACTTAATGGCAGAAACAAAACAAAAGGTAAGCAAGAATCCGTATTAATTTCAGTACGAGCAATAGAGGGCGATCCTGTCAAAATGGCGGCGCCGCCCCGGCATGCAACGAGGTGTGACGTCGGTTCGTATTCTCTATTCTCAGTCCTTCATATAGCCCGTGAGTTTTTTTTGTTTTTTTTGTTTTTTTTTTTTTTTGGGGGGGGGGGGGAGTGCCCTTTTTTTAGGTCAGAGCAACTGCCCCTCAAAATTCCTGTGCACGTCCCTGATGACGTCTAAAGTCCCCGCCAAAGGAAGTAGTCCATTTTAGCAACCGCCGATTTTAAGACAGTAAAAGTTTAAAAAAAAAAAAAAAAAAAAAATCACAAGTGGGTTATAACTGGTGTGTTTTATGTCATAGATCAAAACGTGAAAGTATTTAGAGGCTTTGTTAACCACAGACCTTATTTCAGGCGATTTAGCAAAAACCCATTCAAAAAACCCATAGACTTTACGGCGTTGGAACCGGAAGTCCTAAAATGCTAACTTGCTTCCGGGTTTTGCCTACAAAAATGCATCATCCCTGGGGCACTCTATTGTAGATGTGTTCAGGAAATTTAGAGAATAAGTCAAGGCCAATCAGCAGTTTCAAAATAAGCATATTTCCAAGATGAGGTTAAAATATTAGTAAAATAAACCATGCATAATATATAGAAGGCCTATACACCTACTGTATGTACCAATACTATAATTTAACCTTAAACTAACCAACACATTAAATGGAAGGAAAAAATAACATGTTGAATGACTGTTGATTTCTGTAGTTATACATTCGTTCCCTTTTTTCTATTTTTACAGAAAAAAAAAAAATCTAAAATATTAATAAATTTTATGTAAAATTACACATTTTTCTGTAAAAATACAGAACATTTATTTTAAAAAGCAGACATTTAAATGTAATGCTAAAATACTGGCAATTCCCTGTAAATTTAATAGTGGAAAATTAAATTACAGCAAATATCTGTAAAACAACAGGTATTTCAGTGTATAATGACAAAACGGGAAAAATCTGTAAAATACAGACCATTACCTGTAAATTTACATTTATTTTTAACAGTGTAGATCGGGGAATAAGTGAGGGGACTCCACCTCAATAAAGGCACTCGAGTCTCGACTGCGCATCTAGAGCGCCGGACAACGCGCTGGGTTGCCATGGCAACGCGCGCTGTCAACAGGCAGCTCGACGGCACACGGCGCGCTGAGCGCTCAAGCCCGAGAAAGGCGAGACGAACAGCGCGCCGACGTGGGCATACTCTCACAAGAGAGTATGAACCACCCACAAACAGTCTCAGCACGCTAAGCAGACATGAGAGAAAGTGATTGTGGCCGCCAGTGAGGATAGGAAACGACCGCCTCCAGAAACGCACAGACAGAATGACTGTCTGTGAAGCTCTTTTAGAAGCTCTTGTTCTTTGTGCCGAAGCACACAGGGAACAGCCGCGATGTGACTGCAGGTACACTTTTCACTCCCTGAGTCACATACACAGAGAAACCGGCCCAAATCGCAAACCAAACGGGGCAAATAATGCTGTTAAAACAGCAGTTGAGAGCTATATAACAGCTTGGAAAGCTCACTCTGGGAAAGCTCGCGGCTTCGCTGTACGGTGCCATAAAGCCACCACTGTAGAACAAAAGCTCTTCAAAGGCTTGAGAAGTCACTCTTAGTCTAATAGCAGAAACACACAGGTTGGCTCCGAAGCGAAAAACAGAGTGCGATTGCATCCGCTTCCTATTTATATCCCCTGTTGGGGGCGGTGCGCATTATGCAAATACCGCACGCCAATCTCCATTGGCTTGTTTTAGTTCTCTCGAGGCTGATAGGGCTCTCTAGCGATATCCCAATAGACCAATTTGGTGTTTGCAAACAGCGATGACGTTTTTTGTGGGCGGAGCCTAGCTGGTTGCAGAAAATGACAGTTGAGCAGTAGAAGTCTATGGAAGCCACGAAATAAAAGAATTAAAAAAGTTAATTTCGAGTTGTTATCTCACAATTCTGACTTTTATTTCTCGCAAATCTGAGTTTACATCTCACATTTCTTACAAAGAAAAACAGAATTGTGAGATATACTCGTTATTCTGTCTTTTCTGAATTGCAATTTATCCCGCAATTCTGACTTTTTCCCCCTCAGAATTGTGAAATAAACTCACAATTGTGAGTTATAAAGTCCGAACTGGGAGTAATAAACACGCAAATGCAAGAAAAAAAAAAAAGTAGAATTGTGAAATAAAAATTATTATGTTTGAAAGTTATCTATGTAAAATATTATAGGTTTAAATTATTTTAATTATAATTATTTCATGCCGTGTAACTGCTATGTATGTATGTCCTCTGAACTGCATGTGTGAATTATGTAGACTTACTGTTTACATCAAATTCCTGCTTTAATAGTAGACTAATCCTTGCAGGTGTCATCAGTCCAGTCTGTGAAACGTCTCTGTTTATCTTCAAAGGACGTTTTCAACGATGGTTTTCTTTAAAAATGAAGACTATATTTTTTGCATTCCGATTCCAACATCCAGAGGCACAACAAAACATTTTTCTCTTATTCTGTGGATTTTGCACATTTTCCTTCAATTGCTACCGCTATTTTTCTGCAACCAGTATGCGCGCGCAGCTGCAAGTGATGTAATTGTGACGTCTGCTCCAAAGTGGTCTATTCGTCGGTCACTACTGACGTACGTCGAACGTGACCGACTGAAAGGGAACTCCAGTTCCATCCCAAAGGCACTACTGGATTTGTAAAACTGAATGTTTCAAGATGTTGGAAATACAACATTTGATATAAAACACTAATCACTTAAAAATAAAAAGCACATTAATTACCACTTTTTCCAGCAGATGGCGGCAGAGAACCATTTATTGACTCATTTAAGACATTTCCTGTAATATTTTTTCACGTTTCGCATTTGAATAAATATTAAACATTATGAAATCAATCGGTATAAAGATAAATGTTGTCAAGGTGAAGTATGAAGTACTCACAAAGTCTGAAAAACAATAACTTGAAAAACAATAACTTTTCTTGTGCACAAATTACACAGAAAGTGCTCTCCCTTTAGAATCACAGCAACTGTCAGTGCAGCTCAAGATCAATGATTTCAGCAAGCTCTTTCAGCTTCAGCACTTGTAAAAGCTCTTATTTTGTTTAATGAATCTGTGCACAATAAGTCCTTAATTTAGTGTGTTGAGGCTTTTTTTTTTTTTTTTTTACAAGTGTGAAAACAGATGGTCGAACTGAATTTTGCTTACCACAGGACATTAAAGATATCGACACACCAACAAGTGACATTTCACAGGAAGTTTTCCAGCTGGTTTATATTATTGCAGAAGTTCTAAAGAACGCTCCATGCATATGGTCCATTAAAAGACCCAAACTGTGCCAAGAAAATATCCTCCACACCATCACACCACCAGCACCTGTTCACATCAGACCAAAGTGCTTTCTAGTGTGTGAAAGATGGGTTTAGACATGACCAGAGTTATTTGGGAATATAAAATATTATTATTACAAATAACACTCATTAGCATCCAGATGGACTACACATTGTTTTATTAATTAAATGATGCATAAACAATAATCAGAATGATAAAAAGAAAAAGAAAAACAGACAATATACTGATAGAGCAAGCAATAATCTGGGACAGTTTGTCTAAGATTATTTCTATGAAAAGAACCTGTTGTAAGGCACCGCTCATTCGACGCGTCTGTTTCAGCACTTCGAGCTGCGCGAGCGCGCTCACATCACGAGCATCAGATGCGTTCTCTGCGAGATGCCATAACCATAAATATCTATGCTTCTAATAACGTACTGGTTCTATGACTGACAGAAGCGCATAATCTGCAGGAATATTGACATTTTTCTGATCTTGCTCAGCTTCATCTGCCAGTTTATGCCTCGCTCTTCATAGCTCTGCTGCCGCCATGTTTCAAACACCTAGCCCCGCCTTAATGCAGTGATTAACAGGGCGGGGCGGAGACATGATCGGATCGAAATGCATTTTCAAATCCACATTGAATTTTGCTACATTCATTGCGGGACATTTAATGAAAATGCAGTCGCACTGTGAGTGTAAATGCAATTAAGAAAAATAACATTTAAATGATCATTTTGCTACAGTTTTTGCTTGAACGTGTTAAACATATATAATAATTTCTGTAATACATTGTCATTTTAATTTTGCAATTTATAAAGCATTAAAATATATGTTTAAATTATATGTTAAACGTAGTGTAGGAAATGGCAAATGTAAATTATATTATTGAATTTGAAATATAATTTTTCTCCAAATATTGCATATATGGTATGGAAAATATAAATTTAAATACTAAATGCATTGCCATTTTGCATATTACATTGCAAATTGAATTCTGCTACACATATGCTTCCATACGTATGTGCATGACCTTGCTTAATCGACAATCTATTATTATCTAAAAATGTATCAATCGTCGATTAATCATTAGCAACCCTAGTTAACACCATTACACATCAAGTTGGGTCTGATGAAAAACTTTGTCAAGGCAATGGACAAGACACAATCAGCTTTTGAGAAAATTTCCAAAGATTCATGAACTTCTTTGAGATGATGGAACTTCGAGACGGCAGGGAAAGCATTTATTTATATAACCCTTTTGCTGATTTTTAAAGTGCTACATAAACCCCAAGAGGTGACATGTACTATCTACACCAGTGTTTCTCAACCCTGGTCCTGAAGGACCCCCAACACTGCAGGTTTTGTCTTTCTCCCTAATTAAACACACCTGATTCAACTCATCAGCTCATTAGAAGAAACTCCACTACCTGAAATGAGTGTGTCAGACAGAGGAGACTTTCAAAATGTGCAGTGTTGGGGGTCCTCCAGGACCAGGGTTGAGAAACACTGATCTACACAATATACATAGATGTACAATTTAAAAACTTAAATATCTTGGAAACAAGCCAATTAGTTGTTTTAATATTCATATTTGAATTTAGTACAACAAAATACATAAATAGCACATTTTATCTCTGAAGCAGATGACTTAATTTGTATGTGTAGATGTATGTGGGTGTAAAAGAAAGAGTGTAGAAACAGAGGAAATAAGAAGAAAGGTCATACTCACACTTACCAGCTGTAGCACATCCTCATCTTTAGGCATGATGGACAACTCCAGCACATTCTCACTAAATAAAAATGAATGCAGTTATGAAGTACAAATTCATTGTAGATATAAATCCATTTGTAAATATAAGTATGGCTCATTAATTAATATCTATTTAAAGTAGCCTCACCTATTTTGTATCAGTGCTATGACCTGAGAATAAGTTTTTCCCAGCACACTTTCTCCATTCACCTTCACCAACCTGTCTCCTAAACACAAACACCCACACTTATGATATTGGTTGCTGTTAAAGTGACCAAACAAAGGGCATTACACCTGTCAGATATGGGCATACCATGTTCCCCTACCTGTGCACAGGCCTGCCTGATGGGCTGGGCCTTTCTCTTTCACATTCTTCACAAAGATGGTGTCCATTGGCTCCAGACGATTCCTTTGACCTCCTGAGCAAAATCACATAACCACTTTAGATGCATTCACAACTGAAATATTACTAAATGTGACGTCCCTGTCGGCCATCATTTGTGTGTGTGTGTGTGTGTGTGTGTGTGTGTGTGTGTGTGTTTTTTCTTTTGGTGAGTGTCTGTGTTTGTGTGTCACTCATAGGTGATTGGCTGACTAATGGGTGATTGGGAACACCGGCTCACAGGTTTCCCTCACTATTTAAGTGGTGTTTTAACTTTGTTGATAGGATTAAGTGGCATGTTCTTTATTAGCATGTTTGAATACTTTTTGTTTTAGATTGTTATTTTTAAGCAGATCATTGGTTAAAGCTGAGCCTCAGGAGCACGGCGAAGTTTGAGGGAATCGCCAATAATTGGTTGTACTTCTCGACTCTGCAGCATAAGGTGCATAAAAACCTGCTGTTGTATGCTTGAAGAGTAGGGTCTACTTAATTAGATTTATGTAGGGGGAGGTTGGAAGTTTAATCTACAGGGCATGTTTTTCCCTTTGTTATATTACAGCTGTAAAGGTAAGGATTTGCTTCTGATTTATAGAGTTGTTCTTTGAAGCTGCAGTCCGTAAGTTTTGCCTCTTTGTCGTCATATCTGTTTGAAACCTGCAACTGCAGTTAGTTGTGGAATTATCATTTTACGTGGGTTGTGCATCAGCACGGCTTCTCAGCATGGATGAATCTAATGTTTTGAGGAGCAGGGTTGGGCAAAAATACATCAAAATGTATTTTAAAATAAAATACCAAATACCTTCATTTTAAATGTATCAAAATAAACTACAAAATACAGCAACCACAAAATGTATCAAAATAAACTACTGTATTTTTGTATTTTGAAAATACTACAAAATACTTTTACAAGGGAGCATGAAATTTCTTCGCAAACATTCCATCAGTTGGTCCATTTGATCGATCCCTCCACCATTATGCTGACTTGATTAAGTAAACAATGTTTGATAGCAACAGCTTTTCTCTGCCCGAGTCGTACAATAAATCTGACATATGCAACCAGTTAAAGGCACAAATATGTAGGATTTTTAGATTCAAATATTCAAAAACCACTAAAACAATGTTATATTTCTTGTTGACTTGTGTACTTACATTATCCCAAATGTTTCCAAGAAATTCTAAATCCAGAGAAATAAGCAATTTTAACCAGGACACACATCGTGTCCGTGTGTCACCTATCAATGACATCATTACCCTCGATTTCCCGTCATTAACTTCGATTTTATTTTGTCGAAAAAGCATGGAAACATCAAAGACACTTTAGTACTGTATATTATGAGTTTTATTAGACAGGGAAGCAACACTTTGGGTACATTCATCGGCAGAAAACTCATCATGTTATATCGCTTAACACATTAAAGGCCAGGGGCCGTATTCACGAAACATCTTAAGGCTAAAAGTAGCTCCTAACTTGCCGATTTAGGAGAAACTCTTAAAAATAATGGGCGTGTCAGTCCTAATTTTAGGACTCCTAAATTTTTGCTCTAAGAGTATTTCACAAAGCATTTTAGCGCTAAAACTAGCTCCTAAATCTGTGAAACATTAGGAGTAGTCAAGAGGACTCCTAAGTCACTAAGACCAAATCACAAACAATCCTAATCCACCCAAAGACACTGTACACCATTGAGGCAATAGCGATAGAGCCTTGGGTGCTGAACCTTTTCTTCATAAATGCAATACATTTTGATTTATAGATTTGAATCTACGATGAGACGCCAAAAAAAATCTTTAACAAATAAATAAATATTGTCTGATTACCTGTGGCAGTGGTTTTCTTGAGTTCATATTTACAAATGATTGAATAGAGTAAAAAAATATATAATAAGTGTATCTGGTGTGCTGTCCAAGGGGATCGAGGGCTCCGAGCTTGGAATTTAGCCCAAACCCAAAGTTCTCGTCTGTGTATATATTCCTCCTCTCGAGCTGATTAGAAAGACCGTTTGAATGTGTTTCTCCCAAACTTTGTTTATAAAACATAATTTGTCACTTTAATTCTGCATTTTCTTGAGATGCAGACAGCCAAGAGGTGGACAATTAACTGTATATACTAGTTTAATTAGTGACACTTAGCCTATATTTTAAAACCTTTATGGCAACAAGATGACAACATTTTATTTTTACTATGGCAATATTTTATTAAAAAATATTTATTTGAATAGGGCAACATTTGTATTTTAAAACCTTTATTTTAATATGGAAACATATTTCTATGATTAAAATACTGACTCCTCCCCCATCAGCCAATCACTGTGTGTATACTCCATAGCAACGAGGTCAACCCCGCCCTTACTC
Organism: Megalobrama amblycephala; assembly: GCF_018812025.1. NCBI lineage: Eukaryota > Metazoa > Chordata > Actinopteri > Cypriniformes > Xenocyprididae > Megalobrama > Megalobrama amblycephala. The sequence continues at coordinate 623,785 of NW_025953337.1, read as the reverse complement.
TTAGCTTAAGACTTTTCTCTATTCCTTAGTAAAAGTTTGTCTCAGCAGCTTTGTGAATAGGTTTTAAGAGAAAACTCTTAACTAAGAACTTTTACTGCTATTTAGAAGAACTCTTAGTAGTAAGATAAAATGTTTTGTGAATACGGCCCCAGATTTACTAAATGGGGCAAATTAACACGAGAGCGCAATTCCACAAATGTGTTGAGGGGAGTGGCAAGTTTTGCACATGATCTGCTGACATGCAAATTAAAGAACACAGACACGGTCAGATCATTTACATAATGACTAACGCAATCTACCAAGAGCAGTGCAAATTAGAGTTGGGTCGCAAATAAACAGAGCTGAATCCTGATGCTAATGTTCTCATCAGGTGCGGGTCGACACAGGAGCAACTTAACATGTAATCTGACAAACACATACACATATACTGTATAATATAGTTTGCCAAGCTATGTTGGCCTATAAATATATGTCACAGACACGTCAGGCTCCACCTCCCTGCAATACCCACGCACTCAATCACCGGAGTTCTAATCACCGCCACCTGCACGTCATCATCCCCACAATCACCAGCACTATATAGCCCACACTCACACACACAGTAGTTGTCCGGTCTCGTTTGATATACAGACTCATGTATACTTACCTAAAGGACTCCAACCTGCTACTTACCTGCTACCAGCGATCCCAGTCTCTCCAGCGTCTCCAGTCTTCCTCCTGTGTTCCTCCCTCCGTGTGTGTGAGTGTTCCTCGTCTGCCATTCTCCATCTCATCAACCACGACTTCCATCTACAAACAACAAAGGACAGTATCAACTCCCTATCATCACATTGAACTCTCTATTCACCATTTACTCACCTGCTCATTGCTGAATTTCAATAAACAACCTTACTTGCTTTTACTTCTGTCTCCGTGCCGTCTGTACCGTAACAGAAGACCGGACCCGCAAAGTACGACAGGATAACAGCATGAGCCAACCAGACCCTTTCCAGGAGCTCGTGAGCGCGCTGCGCCGAGCACTCACTCCACCACAACCACCGTCACCGTCACCAGCACCTGTCCCCGCTTCCTCGTTCACTTCTTCGTTTCACACTCCAACCCTGCACGCCAGTCCCATGGCCAGGCCGGCGCCCTACTCAGGATCGGCGGAGGATTGCAGCGGATTCCTCCTGCAATGTGAGCTGGTCCTGGAGATGCAATCGCAACTTTACCCCACAGACACCTCTAAGATCGCCTTCATAATCTCACAGCTACAAGGAAAAGCTCTCCGCTGGGCAGACGCACTCTGGATTCAGAAAGGCCCCGTGGTAAAATCATATTCTGCCTTCGTCTCTCATTTCCGCGAAGTCTTTGGAAAACCCCTTTCGGATTCATCAGTCGGTGAGAAACTCTATAATTTGAAACAAGGATCTAACACTGTGAGTGATTATGCATTGCAGTTCCGTACTCTGGCCTCCAGCAGCAGATGGAATGAACAAGCCCTCATCACTTCCTTCCGCCAGGGGTTGGAACCGAAGTTGCCTCTACTGCGCCTTTCCTGGGCATGTACTCTCCGCATGCCCAACTCGCCCTCCAAGACCTCTGGTGAGTGCCAGCCTTCCCTCCTTACTCAAGATGAAACCACTCACCACTGTTGTAAAACTTACTGCTGCAAATGTGTCTATTCCAGTTGTCACGCTCCTCGATTCAGGGTCAGCCGGGAATTTCATCTCCGGGACCCTCTGTCGTCAACTCAAGCTCAAAACCTTGCCTTCGCCTAGTATCTATCAAGCCCACTCCATCACCGGAAAGCCCCTAGGCCGCAAGAAGATCAGCCGCATTGCTGGACCACTGCAACTTCGTGTTGGCATCCTTCATGTCAAGGACATCCACCTGCTGGTTCTGGAGGAATCCACCGCTGACATGGTTCTAGGGCGCCCGTGGCTCGAACAACACAGCCCAACCATCTCCTGGCGTACGGGCGAGATCCTGAAGTGGGGCGAACATTGTTTCTCAAGCTGCTTCTCCGGGTTTCCTGTTCCTCCATCTCCACGTCCTAAAGAAATCTCTGTCTCTGCTACCTCCATCGAGAGCCCCATCGAGAAACGATCGATCGACATTCCATCCTGTTACGCCCCCTTCAGCAACGTCTTCTGCCCGCAACGAGCCTCCAAATTACCTCCACACCGGCCATGGGACTGCGCCATTGATCTGCTACCGGGTGAACCAGTGCCACGGGGAAGGATCTACCCCCTATCTGTGCCGGAGGAGAAGGCCATGGAGGACTACATTGAAGAGGCCCTAAAGCAAGGATACATCCGTCCGTCTACTTCCCCTGCTGCTTCCAGCTTCTTCTTCGTGGCCAAAAAGGACGGAGGCTTGCGGCCCTGCATTGATTACCGCTCACTCAACAAGATAACCATCAAATTCCGTTACCCACTTCCCCTCGTCCCAGCAGCCCTGGAACATCTCCGTGGTGCCACTGTGTTCACTAAGCTGGACCTCCGCAGCGCGTACAACCTCATCCGGATACGCGAGGGGGACGAGTGGAAGACCGCCTTTGTCACGCCCACCGGCCATTACGAATATCTGGTCATGCCCTATGGACTAGTCAACGCCCCCTCCGTATTCCAGGATTTCATTCATGAGGTGCTCCGGGAGTTCCTCCATAAATTCGTGTTGGTGTATATCAATGACATCCTCATCTACTCCCGGAGCCTGGCCGAACATCGCCACCACGTTGCGGAGGTCCTCAAGCGCTTACGGCAGTTCCAACTGTTCCTCAAGGTGGAAAAATGCTCCTTCCACCAGTCATCCGTCCACTTCCTCGGATACTACATTGATCACAGTGGCATCCGGATGGACGAGGGGAAGGTGGATGCCATCCGGTCCTGGCCCACTCCCACAACTGTAAAAGGACTCCAACGCTTCCTAGGCTTCTCCAATTTCTACCGTCGTTTCATCAAAGGCTACAGTTCCATCGTCTACCCACTCACCAACCTCCTTCGCCATCAGCCCAAGTCTCTGTCCTGGTCCGAAGATGCCACAAGAGCCTTTGAAGCCCTCAAGGATACCTTCACCACCGCTCCCCTCCTCGTCCACCCTGATCCCAACCGACCTTTCGTCGTGGAAGTGGACGCATCCACCACAGGAGTGGGAGCGGTTCTCTCACAGCAGCAGGGGCAACCAAGTAGACTCCATCCATGCGCCTTCTTCTCCCGCAAGCTCAACCCGGCGGAGGTCAACTATGACATCAGTGACCGTGAGCTCCTGGCCCTCAAGCTCGCGTTGGAGGAGTGGAGGCATTGGCTGGAGGGAGCCAAACACCCCTTTCAAGTTCTGACCGACCATAAAAACTTGGAGTACCTCAAAGCTGCAAAAAGATTAAACCCCCGTCAAGCTCGCTGGGCCATGTTCTTTTCAAGATTCGACTTCACTATCTCCTATCGTCCTGGCTCCAAGAATCTCAAGGCTGACGCCTTATCCCGTCTCCATGCTCCCGATGAGAAACTTGAAACTCCAGAAACCGTTCTTCCAGAATCCATCTTCGTGAATCCTATCCAGTGGTCTGAAGAAACTCTGCCCTCCTCCAATGCCTCCACCCACACTCCGCCGGGTTGCCCGCAGGGTCTTCAGTACATCACCAGAGCACAACGCACTCAACATCCACGCAGCTCACTCATCACTTGGCACTGGTCACCCGGGGGTCAATGAGACCCTCTCGCTGCTTAAAGCGCGCTTCTGGTGGCCCAACTTGGCCAGGGATGTCAGAAGGTACGTGCAGGGCTGCAGGGAGCGCGCCATCTCCAAGAGCTCTCGTCATCTGCCGGCCGGCAAGCTCAATCCTCTGCCCGTTCCTGAGCGACCATGGTCACACCTGGGAGTTGACTTCATAACGGATCTCCCACCTTCTGACGGTCACACCTGCATCCTCGTGGTAGTGGATCGATTCTCCAAGGCCTGCCGACTGATTCCTCTCCAAGGTTTACCCACTGCTCTCACCACTGCAGAACTAATGTTCAACCACATCTTCCGTTACTATGGAATCCCCGAGGACATTGTATCTGACAGGGGCCCCCAGTTCATCTCCCGGGTCTGGAAGGCCTTCTTGTCGCTCCTGGGTGTGACCGTAAGTCTATCGTCGGGATACCACCCTCAGACGAATGGGCAGACGGAACGGAAGATCCAAGAGATCGGCCGCTTCCTGCGTACCTTCTGTCACGGCCACCAGGACTCCTGGAACCAGTACCTGGGTTGGGCCGAGTACGCCCAGAACTCCCTCCGTCAGCCTTCCACCGGATTAACACCTTTTCAATGCGTACTCGGCTACCAACCCCCACTGTTCCCCTGGGACGGGGAACCCTCCAACGTTCCTGCTGTCGACTACTGGTTCCGGGAGAGCGAGAGGTTGTGGGACTCAGCCCACCATCAGCTGCAGAGGGCCCTGCGCAGACGCAGGATGACAGCCGACCTTCGTCGCTCCAACGCTCCCAACTACAAACCTGGGCAGAAGGTCTGGCTGTCGACCAGGGACATCAGACTGCGTCTGCCATGCAAGAAGCTGAGTCCCCGCTTCATTGGCCCATTCTCCATCATTCAGCAGATCAATCCAGTCACGTATCGTCTTCAGCTCCCTCCAGAATATAAGATTCATCCCACTTTCCATGTGTCTCTTTTGAAACCTCATCACCCTTCTCTCTCTCCTTCCACAGAGCCTGACGTGGCAGCCGCCGAGCCCCCCCTTCCACTTCTTCTGGAGGATGGAGCTGCATACGAGGTTCGTGAAATTCTGGACTCCCGGCGCCGTGGTGGTCTCCTGGAATACCTCGTAGACTGGGAGGGCTACGGGCCAGAGGAGCGGTCGTGGGTCCCGCGGAACGACATCCTTGATCCCAACCTGCTACAAGCCTTCCACACCAGTCACCCGGACAGACCTGCCCCACACTCTCGAGGTCGGCCATCACGACGTCGGGGTCCTCGGCCCTCAGGAGCGGGCCGTGGGAGGGGGGTACTGTCACAGACACGTCAGGCTCCACCTCCCTGCAATACCCACGCACTCAATCACCGGAGTTCTAATCACCGCCACCTGCACGTCATCATCCCCACAATCACCAGCACTATATAGCCCACACTCACACACACAGTAGTTGTCCGGTCTCGTTTGATATACAGACTCATGTATACTTACCTAAAGGACTCCAACCTGCTACTTACCTGCTACCAGCGATCCCAGCGTCTCCAGTCTTCCTCCTGTGTTCCTCCCTCCGTGTGTGTGAGTGTTCCTCGTCTGCCATTCTCCATCTCATCAACCACGACTTCCATCTACAAACAACAAAGGACAGTATCAACTCCCTATCATCACATTGAACTCTCTATTCACCATTTACTCACCTGCTCATTGCTGAATTTCAATAAACAACCTTACTTGCTTTTACTTCTGCCTCCGTGCCGTCTGTACCGTAACAATATAGATATAGGCAAACGATATGTTCGGATAAGGTCTTACTCTGGCATTTCAAAGAAATTAATAATCCTTCTACCAAGTGCTCTCTGTTCTCTGCGGTGTCTCCTCCTAACAGCAACAATTGCAGCCATGTCACAAAATGGGTTCAGACATGTTCTTTTAGGGCGTTAATTAATGGTGTAAATTGACGAGCGCAAACATTAGAAAATCGCATTGTGTGATTCATTTAAATACTCTCCTCCCATAAATTTTGCATCTGAAAGGGAAACTCCTAAAAATGCATATGCAATAAGGTCAGCTGCAAACACAACTCGGTCCGTGCATTTTCAGCGCTAATTTTATACCGCGTGTCTTTAGTAAATCTCGACAGTAGTTTTTTAACGCCAAAAGAGGGTTTGCGCTGGCACAAGCTGTTAGTAAATCTGGCCCTAAGTCTTTTTGTTTGAATCTCGTTTTCTTGATTTATCACGAGTACCATGTTTTACCATGACTAATATTGATCTAGCTTACTGCAGTATGCAACAAGTGTCTCATAGTAGCTGCCGAGCGAACGCACAGAGTAGCACTATACCAACTTTCAACACACAAATGTATCTAATATGATAAGCAGCGCTGCTTTACCCTACGTGCACATGACCAAAAGAAGCGGAAGCGGCGACTATGGCATAATAAAAGTCCCGCTGCTGTTGAGCTGTGTGTCGCACTCGTCTCTCATTGGTAATTGCTCCAGTGGGCTCATTACTGCTCTCACAGCATTCGGTCCTGCTCTGCTTCATACTACAGTAACGTTAATAATCTCTCCATGAACATGATTTCTGCCTGAGTCCTGTCCCAGTTCTTTTCCATCGGCTGTAGACGTGAAGACAGCACATCCCATGATTCCATGAAATCAAGGTGTCAACGAGCTTCGCCTTTTTGAATTAGCGATCTTTAGAGGCAAAAATTTACATATTGTGGCTTTAACAGATCAAACATTCACATATCCCTGTGATCTCGCAGATGAAGGTTAGTTTTAAAGTAACCAACAGTATAATGTTTGCAAAGGACTCATTATTGTATCCTAATTTAGTTACTTGGTGTTTGGTAATGAAGGGCATACTTTTCACTATCAAATACAAATTACAAAATACTATTTTGTATTTGAAATACGTATTTGAAATACATGCATCATAAATACTTCCCATCCCTTTTGAGGAGTAACGTTATGTGTGGGCTGTCAGTAACCACACTGGTGGATACTGTACTTTGAAACTATAGATAAAACATCTTGAAAGTAATACCAAATTATTAAGTTTCACCAGAAAATGTCATCTGAACAAGTAACATGTCTGCCACTTTTGTTCTGATCAACACAAAAAATAAAGAGTTCTACAATAAATCTAATGGTGATTAAATCAAACGATCGCAAAGTTAGCTCATCACGTCAAACCATGCAAATTATTATTATTGTTATACTTTGTTCTCAAATTGTTAATATTAACATCAACAGTTATCAATGAGGATGGTCGTCTTTACTGTTCTTGATTACAATCCACCATCAAAATGACAAGTTTAATTATTACAGCTACTGTAAAAGAGTCTTCAAATGATCCACCACTTGCAGTGTCCAGGACTCCTTTATGTATACAGACATGATGTAATGATGAAAAGGCAAACTCGTATTTCCCGCGGAATCCTACCAGTAGCACTCAAATAAAAAATAACAACAACAACAACAAAACAGTATTACTGTCACAGTCACATTCAAGTTTGCCTTCGTTATCATGGATTTCAGTTTGTTTTCCTTAGTCACATGTTTCCTTTGTTCTATTTTCCCACCACAATCCATCACCATGGACACTGCACTAATCACCACAGCTGTTGAGTTAACCGTCTGTGTATAGAAGATCAGGGGCCCATTTCAGAAAGGAGGTTAAGTGAAAACTCTGAGTATGTTAACCCTGAAATGAGGGAAATTCTGGGTTTTCCGTTTCAGAATGAGAGGTATGTCAAACCCAAGAAAGCAGGTTAAGTCAAGCCTGTTTCTGAAAGAGAGGTAACTTATACTCAGAGTCAGTTACCATGGTAACTTACTCTGTGAACCTAACCTGGTTGGGAGCAGGTTTTCTTCTGCAAACCCAGAGTTCCCTTTCGATACTTCACTCGTACTGCGTATGGGGAAAGGTCTCCTTTTTCCCCGTTACTGAAGCCTTTTTCAATAACGCAGTGTAACTGCATCGTCATTGGTTTACTCATAGACAAGTTGTTGAACCAATGACGGCGCGGCATAGCTGCGCGGCCTATGGCAACAGAGCGCGTGAATATTCACGCCGAAATGGGTGGGGTTTAGGGCTATATAAGCGGGCGTTTCGCCATAGGATTTCAGTTCTCTCTCCTTCAGCAACGACTTCACATCGCTCCTCGCTGATCTCCAGCTGAAGCCTTCGCCGCCTGGAAAGAAGCTCTCGCCGCCGTCGAAGAGGCTCCCGCAGTGGACTGCTGAGCTCGCCGACGAAGAAGCGCCGATCTCGAGCCGCCCGCTTCCCGCTTCCGGCCGCCTGCCAGCCCATCTCCTGCCGCCATCCGGCGCGCCTAAAAGAGTAATTTTCCCGCGGTTTATTGCCGCTCTAAAAGAGCTTTTCCCAGTGGTTTTCACCGTTCTAGCGGCTCTCGCCGCTCTAAAAGAGCCCCCGAAACGCCGTTTTCACGGCGGCGCCGTTGTTACAAATGCCGCGCCACTCTTGTGGCACATGCAGAGCCCCGCATGACGACGACGGGCACGGTGAGTGCGTCGGCTGCCTGGGCAGACCCCACGCAGAGGCCGCGCTCACCGGGACCTCATGTTCTCACTGTGAGAACATGAGTCTCACCTCTCTGCGTCCACGGATCACCTTCTTCAGTGAAGGCGATCCCGCTGCTCGCGCCCTCCCGTCTTCTTCCTCCCGCGAGCTGGCGAGGAAGAGACAGCGGGGCAGAGCGGCCCACCAGCTCAGCAGAACAAACCTGCCCCCTCTACCTCTCAGGCAGCACCACCCAAGGAATAGCGCCATCGTAAGAGCTCCTCCTTCCCGAGGCAGCGTCAGGGACCCCGGCCTAAGATTACGCTGGACCCGACACCTCCTAAGCCTTCCTGAGTTTTCAGGAAGGAAGAGGATGGGGCAAAGTCTCGCCACGGCCGGACCACACCAAAAGCTCTTTCATCCATCCCCCCTCCACCTCGTTCAGCTCCGGGCGTGGGAGATATGTTCAGTGTTGTGCTAACTGGGCCCAGTGCTGCGTCCATGCAAAACGCCGTTCTTATGGCGAACACTATAAATATTTTACCCTCCCTTTGTACTATTTTAAGTTCCTCTTCCGCTCTCTCTGGTGTACGGGCCCCCATTTGGCGGCCGAGGCCTGGCGGGCCATCCCCGGAGTGTCAAGCTGGGTTCTGGGGGACCGTAAGTCGAAGCTACTCGCTTCAGTTCGCCCGAAGGCCCCCGCGCTTCAGCGGGGTGCTTCAGACTTCAGTCAACACGGACGACGCTCATGTCCTCCAAGCCGAAGTCATGTCTCTTCTGAGGAAAGGAGCTATAGAAATAGTTTCCCCCTCAGAGAGCATTTCGGGGTTCTACAGCCGTTATTTTCTAGTCCCCAAAAAAGATGGCGGTCTCAGACCCATCTTAGATCTCAGGCTCTTGAACCTGTCCCTCATGAGATGGAAGTTCAAGATGCTAACGCTGAAGCAGATCCTCGCGCAGGTTTGCCCCGGGGACTGGTTCTGCTCGCTGGACTTGAAAGATGCATACTTTCACATCCAGATAGCCCCCCATCACAGGCGATTCTTGAGATTCGCATTCGAAGGTGTGGCTTACCAATATACGGTCCTTCCATTCAGGCTGTCCCTAGCTCCTCGCACTTTTACCAAGTGCATGAACGCGGCGCTTTCCCCACTGAGACAGATGGGAATCCGGGTTCTCAATTACCTCGATGACTGGCTCATCCTAGCCCAGTCACGAGCCGAGCTGGAGCATCACAGATCCGTGTTACTCAGCCACATGGAGTGCCTGGGTCTCAGGGTCAACTTTGCCAAGAGCTCACTGCTCCCCAGCCAGCGTATAACGTTCCTGGGTGCAGTTTTTGACTCAGTCTGTATGACGGCTGTAGTCTCTCCAGAGCGCGCTCTGGCCATTCAGCAGCTCGCGGCATCAGTCAGGAACAGAGCCTATTTCCCTCTGAAGTTCTTTCAGAGGATGCTAGGGCTGATGGCTTCCACCTTCCCAGTTCTGTAGCTCAGCCTTCTTCGGATGCGGCCTCTGCAATACTGGTTGAAGTTCTGGGTCCCTCCTCACTCCTGGCGGCATGGCCGCCTGCGTCTCAGGGTCAATCAGGCCTTTTTGGCAGCTCTGAAACCCTGGATGAACCCTGTATGGTTCAGCCAAGGGGTACCCCTACAGGCGGTGTCCAGAAGGACGGTGCTCTCAACAGATGCGTCCAACACAGGTTGGGGCGCTCTTTGCGAGGGCAGACCGGCCTTCGGCTCGTGGTCTCACGAGGAATGCCATCTGCACATCAACTGCCTTGAGATGTTGGCAGTAATTCGAGCCCTTCATGCGTTCCAGGCACACCTGACGGGATACCACGTCTTAGTCCAGTCGGACAGCATGACGGTGGTGTCATACATAAATCACCAGGGCGGTCTTTCGTCCAGCCGCTTATGCGCTCTGGCGAAGCGTCTTCTGGAATGGGCATCACCGAGGTTTCAGTCGCTCAGGGTGACTCACATACCCGGGAGAACAAACTTGGGAGCAGACATGCTATCTCGGAGCAATGTCCCCTCAGACGAGTGGATGCTCCACCCCCAGACAGTTCTCACGATCTGGGAGTTCTTCGGGAAGGCAGAGGTAGACCTCTTCGCTTCAGAAGGCAACTCTCTCTGCCCAATTTATTTCTCGAAGGAGGAAGATGCGCTGGCCCGTGTCTGGCCCAGCACCCTCCTTTACGCTTTTCCCCGGATTGCTCTGATCCCACAGGTCATCAGATGAATCAGGGAAGACAAGCACAGTCCTCCTGGTGGCCCCGCTCTGGAGGAGCCAAGTTTGGTCCTCAGAGCTGTTCAGGTTTTCCACAAAAGCTCCGTGGCCGATCCCCCTGAGACGGGACCTCCTCTCTCAGGCGAACAGGACGATTTGGCATCCCCAGCCAGAACTCTGTCTTTCCTCCAGGAGCGTTTGGATCTGGGTTGCACCCCTTCAACGTTCAAAGTTTACGTAGCAGCCATTGCAGCATTTCACGCTCCTATCGCTGGCCAGTCAGTGGGATGAAACAACCTTGTGGTGCATTTCTTGAGAGGTTCTAGGTTATTAAATCCACCTCGTCCTCTCACTGTTCCCACCTGGGACCTCTCTTTGGTCCTCAGAGCTCTTAAAGGGCCTCCCTTTGAGCCACTGCGTTCAGCTGACCTCAGGCCCCTGACGCTCAAAACCGCTCTGCTACTTGCACTAGCATCGGTTAAGCAAGTTGGCGACTTGCAGGCCCTCTCCGTGAGCCCTGCATGCCTTGAGTTCGGGCCCAACGACTCCAAGGTCGTTTTGAAACCTAGGCATGGCTACGTCCCTAAGGTGCTCTCGACTCCGTTCAGAGCACAGGTCATTTCCCTCTCAGCGCTTCCTCCCTCGTCAGACGAGTGAGAGCTGGAATTACTCTGCCCTGTCAGGGCATTAAGGACCTACTTTGAGCGATCACAGTCTTTCCGGCAATCTGATCAGCTCTTTATCTGCTTTGGCGGCCGCACCAAAGGGTCTTCGGTCTCAAAGCAACGTCTTTCGCGTTGGATAGTCGATGCTATTGCTCTTTGTTACTCCTCTATGGGCCTCGACTGCCCCATAGAAGTTAGAGCCCACTCCACTATAGGAATGGCTTCCTCTTGGGCCTGGTCTAGTGGAGTTTCGATTAAAGACATCTGTGAGGCGGCCGGCTGGTCCTCGCTGTACACTTTTGTCAGGTTTTATCATTTGGACGTCCCAACCTTACAAGCTCGGGTCCTCTCGGTATGATCCAGCGGCCTCTATCGAGCTCCGCTTCATGCCACTCTGGGAGTTAACTCCCCTTTTTGTAGTGTAACGAGGGTTCGACGGCTCCAGCCTTCTCACTTGTCCTCTGGTTCCCTCTCGGTGCCCAAGACAAGTCCAGTCGTTCCCTGCCGTGGCACGGCGCGGTTGAACTCTTTCCCCATACGCAGTACGAGTGAAGTATCGAAAGGGAACATACTCGGTTACTAATGAAGGGATGGATTCTGGAATCCACTGCCGCTTCAATATATATCTTTTAAGTTATTAATCAACATTTACATTTCTGTTAAAATATTTGAATGACTTCTTCAATGTATGTTAAAGCATCTATTTTCCTCTGTACCTCTCACTGAGAGAAAAGAACATGTTATCAGTATGTTTTGGGAAAGTTTCCTGCTCAGAGCAGATCTCAGATCAACTTCAGCCTTGAAGAAGCTGTGAATCATGTGTATCTGTGTATGTGCGCTAAGTGTTTTGTGCAGGTCCCTTTGTACTGGACAACTGGCATTCTGCTTGAGACCAGCAGACACCATGTCATGACCCCAAAAGGACATCCGGTACCTAAATCCAGGGTCCCCCTCATCATCACCATGACAAAGGGAGATATGCTTCTTACTATCTGTCCACGTGTGGAAAATTTCTAATCTTGTCTATTTTTCTTAGCCAATCAGAATCATTCAACCTGAAGTAATGACGTAGTTAGTTGACTCTGTTAGAGTATAATTATTGTGGAAATGTGAATGTACGCAGAGCGGCCTACGAACTCCTTGTGAGACTTAAAGCTGGCTTCTGCTGATGAAACTGCAAACTATTCTTCATTAAATTTTTCTTCAATTTATTAATTTTTTTAAAACTTTGACTCCGGGTCTTTATTCAACATATCTGGTCTCAAGGGTCCTAAACTGTTTATCCCCAACAGTTTATGGTGGAGAATGCGGGCAATCATTCTTTGGTGACATCCCTGACTAACCAACAAACAAGGTAGGAAGATTTATTTATTGGTTAGGGCTGTCTGGTTGAAAGAGTTGAGAGAATTGGGAAGTGAGACGGTGGTTACGCACTCAGACGTGAGTGTAGGCCATCAGAGGCAGACGGTTGGTGATAACTACACTCCATTAAGGAGTTGGAAAGACACTAGTAAGCTGGGATACTGTACTCTATTAAAGGGTTGATAAAGACACTGGAAGCCATAAGAGGCAGACAGTGTGGGGATACTACACTCCCCATTAAGGGGTTGTAAAGAAGTTACTACTAGTGTGTCTCACAAACCAAAGCTCTCTGACTCCCATTCCAGACAGGGGCGCCCCGAGCTTAGAGATTCAGGTAGTCAGGAATAGAATTAAGCTTTTAGTTAAATATGACGAAATAGTGATAGGGATAGGGTTGGTTGGTCAAGGATGCATCAGGAACGATCCTGACGAAAATAAAATTGTGACCCTAATTGGCTTGGACCAGTATGTAACTGTGATTTTGGAGTATACTTTGCAGTTTCATCAAGCAGAAGCCAAAGCTGTGTTGTTTAAAGATCGCCGCCTCCATCTCTTTCAGGTGAGTATTAACTTTGACAAAATATGGCCAACAAATTGAGTAGCTTGATCAGTAACTTGATCAGTCCTGATACAGACAATGAGATGGAAGAGAGCAAAATGCTGTAAGCAGCTCTGCTCTGAAGCTCTCACTTCAAAGACAGGGCAGGGCCATCTCGCCCGTAATTGTAAAAACCCACCTAAAAAAAAGGTGTAGACAGTGTGGGAAACTTGGCCATAGTGTAAAATATTGTAAACAAAAGAAATAAAAGAAATAAACAAACAGAAAAAGAGACTTCTACTCTGTCTGAGAGCTTGTGAAATTGAATAACAAGAGATAACAATAAGGTCAAAAGATTGTAGTCTTAAGGAATTCCTTTTGAAGGGAAATCTATAATAATTTTTATAATAAGTTTTATATTAAATGGACAAAAACAGGTTAATGTAAAATTACAGTGAATGAATCCAAAACATGTTACCAAAAATGAACATAGGGATGATTGGATGTTCTGAAAGTTTCAATTTATGGAAGAATATTTGAACAGTCTCAAGTATGTTTCTTGTGATGAGCGCATCGCTATCACAGGATCTTAAATTTCTAAATGTTTGATTTATGATGGTCAAAGTGACAGAGGGTTTAAATGGCAAAAATGAGACTGCTAGTGTATCAGAAACTTAACCTGACTGGACATTTGTAACTTCTAATTTCCATGATGTGTGAGTAAAAGACAAATATAAACAGTTGTTTATTTGGAAATTAATGTAATTTCTGGCAAAGTCTTAAGCTGGGCCAGAGTCAAAAGACAGTAGATAAAGTTTGATGTTAAAAGTTGTAAAAAGGCAGAGTACCAGTCCTGAAATCCTCAGAGTCTCTCACTCAAAGTCAGCTAAATGATGCTATCTGAGCTTGTGTCATAAGTGATAACAAGCTATTTATAGTGAAGCACAGTGTCTCAGTTGAAAATCATGGACACAGAGATGTTAAAAGAAATGATTGCCATAAAGAGGTTAAGTTGTTAAGTTAGTTATATTTGTTGTTAAATGTGTCAAAGTAAAACTCAGTGAGTAGAAAGAGGTCTTTAAAATGGTAATACAAACCTTGAATGATATAAGTGACTATTTTGATGAATTTCGTCTATGACCAGTAACTTTTTTGTCTGATCTTTGTCACCACCATGTGCAGGGCCGATGGCTCCGGTTACAGATGTGGCAAAACACTACACTGAATGGACAGTGAGAATTAAATTCACTGAGAACAATCTCAGCATGGATATATTACTGCTGAGAGAATGCAGTCTAATGATTTTAGTGATTAAATACTGCTGTTATTAACCTGTCTCCATGTTTTAACACTATCAGGCAGTCCAATGGCTCTGGTGGCTCTTGAATGCAACCTCCCTAAGCTCCAGGAAACACCCGATTCTGGTGAAGAAAACTGTCAAAGATTGAATGATGGGAAAGAGCGGTAACCAGTGTGCACGAGGTGATTTCTCAATGACGGGTAAGATCCTCTTTGGCCAGACAGAGGACAACCTAAGGCAGGGGGTTACTGCCGCCACTGGGCATCTACCCTGGAGGGAGGTGTTTTATGTGAGATGGGTATGAGAGTGGAGCGGATGTCTGTGAGGCCAGCAGCATCAAAAGGGGGGAGCTGTCAGAGGTACAGCAGTCTGCCCCAAAAATGTTCCTCTATACCACTCACCAAAAACCGCATTCCTAAGATGGCTTGTTTTTCATGGTGACAAGTCCACAACTATGCCAGGGGACAAGACCCTGAGGAAAAGATTATTGATAAAGGGCTGATGGGAATGAGCTTTCAAGAGCCGACTGAGACCATGAGGTGATTGTCCGTAATTTCTGGGGAGACCAGAGTAAAATTAACATGATGTTGGTTGCCCTATTGGCAAGAACTGTATAGACGTTTTAGATTCAGCAGTACTACAAATCCCTAAACCCACGAGACTGTGTTGATTTTGAACTAATGTGTGTCTATAGTTTTTACTCCTGCAGGTCATTGGACATGGCAGAGTATAATTTGTAGACATGGTGGTGGTTAAAGATAAAGGCTGACTTTGCAGATTCAGGAGAAAGTTAAGTGCATTCAGCATTTAAACTAAAGATAACCTCAAAAATGGCTACTAGCATAACATTTTAGATGGTGGTAATGGCTTTTATTTGGAAGTTAAAAAAATGTACATTTTAACCTTTGTGAATGACCAAGGTTTCCATATAATAATTTAATATTAAATTCTGTCTAAGTTACAGACTTTTGATTCTGTTGAAAAGATTATTAGTGCAGTAAGAGAGAGAGAGACTGTTGGGGCAGAGGGAAGGATACTCTGTCTGTCTGTTATCAGCCTGCTAAAGCTTAAACAAAGCTATGAGATTAGAACCAAAACAACCCAGCTGACTTTTCTGAAAACAAATTATAGTGAAGAGACATGCTTTGAGACTGCATAAGAGTAAAACCTACAGGAAAATGGGAAATTTAAATATGTTTTTAGATTTAAAACCAAAAGCAAACATTGACAATGAGCTGTTCATATTCATGTGTCTAGTGTGTGTGAGGGTGACTGAACTTGTGTTTTGTATGTGTTAGTTTGGGGAAATAATCTGTCCTCAGTGTGTGTATGTCATTAACCTCTGGAATGAGTGTTTTAACATTACAGATTGTTAATTGAAACGACAAATTATGACAAGCCGATATTTCAGATTGAATCTTATGAACAGACGATGCAGAGCATGGGATGAGCTTTAAGTGGATTGGATATCCACCTCTGTCCGCTAATGGTAATTATGACTTTTGTTATTTATGATGTTGATTTTAATTATTCTCTGGATTAGTATTTTTAAGAACATTTATATAAATTGGAATTGTGGAATTGAATATTGCCGTCAATGGGTTAAAAACCCTTGTCTAAATTCAACTGAGGGTCTAAATTTAAACACTGTCTTCTTTGTTTGATCAGCATGATAAACGTAAATGTTATAAGATTTGACGGCTGAGACAAAGTGACACATTGGCTAAGTCACTAGTAAATTATCCAGAGAAACCCCTCAAATTTATGGATATCGGACATTGCCACGCCTCCGCTGCGGACTTGCAGGCCATCCGCTGCTCTCTGGCCCTCCACCCCTTCTGCTACGGCTAGCTCCGCCCTCCCTCATGCTCCAACTCCACCCTCGGTCGCTCCGGCTCCACCTTGGGGGTTTGTCACTGCAGCTCTGTCACGATCACCCAGGCCATTGGGGTCCATTCGCGTCATCGACTCTCCAGTTGCGTGGTGGGCTACACCCTCCATCATCGTCGCCTCCGGTCGTCCCCATGGTGGTGTCACTGACAACTTCTACATGACTCCTCCCTCCTGCAATGCCACCATGGGGCGTAGTCACGGCTGTGGCCTGGATCTGTCACCTTCATCTTCCTCTGCTCAAGTCTCCTCTATGGCTTTCACCACCACTTGCACCATCCCGAACTCTTGTGTTCCGCCTCCTCCCGGTCGGCCATCCACCTCCAGAACCACCACCTGTATCATCTGCCTGTTTTGCCAAATGTTTTTTTTTTTTTTTTATTTAGGCAAACAAACAAGTACATAAGACACATATACACATACACACCCATACACCTATACACATACACACACACATATACAGTACATACATATACATACATTTCATATATATATATATATATATATATATATATATATATATATATATATATATACATATATACATTTCATAAATATCATTTGTGTCCCTGTTACACAATTTTAAGTTAACATTACATAAAAAGACAATTCTATTTTGTTACTTTTACACTATGTAATGTTTTATTTATTAAAACAAAGTATAAATTTCATTAAGTTAGTGTTTTTACTCATTTTTACATTTATTCCAAAATAATATCTAAAGGCAGTAACAATTTAAATAATATATATTATTTATATTATTATTAACTAATTTTCAGCTTTTCTTTTTAAAAGTCAATTTATTTTCAGCAGTCATCAAGCTTGTACACACTGGTCAGTGGTCACAGACATGAAGATGTACCTTTAATTTCACCACACTGATTGCTCACAAAAAAACCCCAAGTCATCATGTTTTCAGGCCATTTCGATTTTGTTTTACATGACACAAAGCGGTGATATGTAAGTGACAGTTGTTCACTTACTTTTTAATTAGTCTTCCCATTAACGCCATCACTTTCATCGTTCAGGCCAATTCAACAAGAACGCACACGAAAACAAGAGGCGGGATTTACCGCATGAACCAATCATGTCCAATCATAACCGATCATATCCAATCATAGCGCAATTGAGGCATTGCCTCCTCTCATGTGACTTTCCCCCATTCATTCTCAATTACCCCCCACTAAACCCACCGCATGCTTAGGGGGCTCTGCTTTGTTTCTATAATCTGAAGGGAGGCACAGAGACGCGGTCTCCCTGCTGTAACTTTACCTGCGTGTGTCGCTGTTTGACAGTGTTTCTTTAGAAAAACGAGTGACTTTTAAGCTTTTTAATGTCAAATTTTGTAACATTAGCATTGTTTTATTTATGTAATATCGATTATTTTCTCATCTAGTTTTTTTACGGAGGCACTGCCTCACTTGCCGATGGAGGAAACGCCCCTGAGATATATATATATATATATATATATATATATGTATATATTTCTATCAGGGGCATTTCCTCCACATAGTTTCCGAACCGCTGATTTGACACGCTGATTCATTATGCTCCGAAGCTTCCTGAAGCAGTGTTTTGAAATCGGCCATCACTATATAAGTTATTTTGGTTTTTTTGGCGCACCAAAAATACTCTTGTCACTTTATAATATTAATATTGAATCACTGTACTCACATGAACTGATTTAAATATGTTTTTAGTACCTTTATGGATCTTGAGAGAGGAAATGTCATTGCTCCCTATGCAGGCCTCATGGAGCCATCGGATTTCAACTAAAATATCTCAATTTGCGTTCCGAAGATTAACGAAGGTCTTACGGGTGTGGAATTAGTAATAAATGAGAGAATTTTCATTTTTGGGTGAACTAACCCTTTAATAGTGCATGTGTATGTGATGAATTTATCTCCCTGATAAATTAATTTACCCATTAAACTGTGGCATTTAATGCCAGTATGAATATCAATATGAAGTAACAGAAGAATAAATGTACACATATATGAATTGCATATGGAAAATATTTTTTTTTCCTGAATTAATTGGTATTCTTCATATTACTTGTGTGAGTGGTTATTTAAAAATGTAATTGAATAAGTCTGAAAACCTATATAAACCATGACGCGAAAGAGGGCTCGCGTGCTCTGTAAGGAGATTTGTGTGTGCTCTCATCCGAAGCGCGTTCATGGAGAGCCGCATCACAGCGCACAAATACTCTCGCGCAAATTCTCTTCCAAGTCTTGCACCTAAACGGACAAATTCACACAAAAATTATGTCAACATGCCCATCTTAGCGAGTATCCTAACAAACATAGTAGGTTATGTCTTCAGAGAAAAACGAGACAGACAACGCATGTGTTGTATCAGTATCAGTGCACTGGATCTTTAATATCCCTGCTTTGTGTGTTTAAGGCGAGACACTACAGGTGAATAGGGATTTTTTTAAAATTAAAAGATATCACTGTGAAACTTCTCCAGTTTATTACTGGCATAAACATAAGAAAAAAAATGTATTACACATTTTGTGTAAATTTATGTTTTAATATGCAAATGAGGCCTTATATACTTAAATATATGCTCATTTGCATACATTTCCAAAAACAAAATCTGAAAATTGGAATGGTCCAGGTTTAAAATTTTTGGTTATATTTGTTGACATATTAGATGAAAGGGCTTTTACAGAAGGGATTCTGGATATCTTATTTTGTGCTTTAGTAAATTAGAGAATACTGACAATAGCCTTAAAAAACCTATTTTCGCCATGTTTTTTTGAGTAAAATGACCTATAATTCAGGATAGGAATGATCTATCAACAAATCCCTCTGTAAAAGCCTTCAGAATATAGTTAAGTATAAGTCTGGAAAAGTTGGTGCTTGTAGGTGCTACTGAAGTGGATATATCTGACTCTGAGAGTGAGAAAAAACTCATTTTGAGAAAACGGCCTTTAAAGTTTTTATATTGTATAAGTTCATTTATTTCTATTGAAACCCCCGACCTACAAACAAAATATATATTCAGTTTATTAATATCAGTATTATGTAATATTTAAAACACATGGAAATTGATAAATGAATAAATTATTAATAATAATAGCCTTAAACTGAAGAGAACTACCATAACAAACACACATAACAGCAGTCACAAAAACTGCAAACTTCTGCAGTACCTATCTCTCTCACACAGACTACACTCCAGCAACACACTGCTACAGAACCCATGATTCTGTGGATCGATGTTAATTGTCAGCCCTGATCCAGAACAGTTAGGACAACACAAACACATGACTAATTCATACAATCGTGTGACGTGAATTATGAGCCATTCCTGTGTGGCGCAGCTGTCATTCCCAATCCCTCCAACACACTCTTTCCCTTTCCAAACAATAGGTTACGCGATGAGACACTCTCTGATGGGGTTTCATCGTCTAATCTGTTGTTTACTTTCATTTTACTAGCTCTTGCAAGTGACAACTGTTGCCGTATTTTGATTTCGGTGTTGTCGGCATTTTCTCTCAGGCGCAGAATAAACAAGGAAGCGTGACGCCTGAGAACCAATCACGTAGTCGGAAATTCACATGATCAATCAGATGTGGTTTTCGGCTGCAGATTCCCCGGCAAACTTTCGCGGTTGGTTATTTCTACAAAGGAAATGTCCATATTTGGATTAGACAGCGCTGTTAATGAGACTGAGAGCTTTACAATGATATGAGGCATGACATGTTTCTGTGAATGGAGACGGCACGGGAGCTCGCGTTAGAATGCTAACTTTTGGTGATTTCCGATAGAAATCTAAAGGCGCAAGTTGACAAAATATAATGAAATAACCACCTTAATGTGAAATGTTGACATATTTTTTTATTTTGATATGAAAGCTTACATGTTAAGGGAGCAAACTGGCCCAAAATCTCAAAATTGACCACTGCATAAAAAAACGATGTTTTCACCTGCCGTGTCTCGCCTTAATGTTAATCAAAAGACAAAAGACGAAGAAATCACTCTTGACTGAATAGCTTTTGTAACTTAATGTTTCATCTTTATTTAATTATTCAAATTAGTTTTTATGCAGTTATTTTATATTTGATTACTGTGTTCAATTTCTGTATCTGAAAACTATTAGATAGTTGTAAACCTGTAAAGCATTGTTTATTTTTTTATGGGTGCTTTGGTGCACATAAATGTATGAATTATATTAAATCATATCATTTGGTTATTTGGTGTCCTTTTCTGGAAAGACATCTAAATTTACCTTGAAAAATACAGTTTTGTGAAAATCACATTTCAATCTGATTCGTTTACTTTGTTGGATATAGCAACAAATGGTAAAATGGACGTTAAACAAGATAAATAGTGTATGCTTAATTTCATGACAAGTGTGCGATTAATCGTGATTAAGGGTGTACGATTACATTTTTTTTTAATCTACTGACAAAACTGGCTTGCTGGGCTTTATTCTTTGGATATTTCAATTTTATATTGTCTTATAGACCGGGTTCGAAGAACGGCAAACCCTGATGCTTTATCTCTACAGTTCATCAACCCCGACGACATGCCCCCTCCTGATACGATCTTATCTTCAGATCGTTTATTGGGGGTTGTTGTCTGGGGTGTCAAGAGACAAGCTAAACAAGCTTTGACTCAAGTTGAGACTCCTTTGGGTTGCCCAGCGTTTTGGTTATTTGTGCCTGAGTCAGTCCTCCAAATTCACGTGTCATCCAGGTGCAAGGAGGTCACTGGCAGCCATCCGTCAGTGTTTATGGTGGCCTGCTATGATTGAGCGGTTGATGTCCGTCAGTTTGTGAGTGTGTGCAAGGTTTGTGCTCAAAATAAAACATCTAATCAACCTCCCATTGGTCTGCTTTATCCTCTTCCTATTCCTTTCCGCCCTTGGTCGCATATTGCCCTGGATTTCGTTACTGGTCTTCCTCCATCCAGTGGCAATACTGCGATCCTTACCTTTGTGGATCGCTTTTCTACAGCGGTTCATTTCATTCCCCTCCCTAAACTCCTATTTGCTAGGGTGACAGGTGGTTATTGACCACGACTTTGAGATTCATGGTCTTCCGGAGGACGTGGTTTCTGAGAGGGGGCCCCAGTTCTCCTCTCAGTTTTGGATTGAATTCTGTTGAAAGCTGGGTTTCTCTGCCAGTCTGTCTTCAGGATTCCATCCACAGACCAACAGCCAGACAGATTGCACTAACCAGTATCTTGAGCGGATGGTCCGATGTCTAGCTTCCCATAACCCCTCCTCCTGGAGTCAGAAGCTAACCTGGGCTGAATATGCCCATAACTCCTTGCTGGTGTCCTCGACTGGGCTTTCCCCGTTCATGTGTTGTCTTGGTAATCAGCTCCCTTTGTTTTCGTCCCAGGCTATCGAATCTGCTGTTCCCTCAGTTCAGACATTTATCCAGCGTTGACGCTGTACCTGGAGGAGGGCCAGGGAAGCGCTTGTTTGGTCTGAAAGACGCATTAAAAGAGCGGCTGACTTCAGTCAGACTGCGGCTCTGAGATATGTTTGTGGGTAAAGGGTATGGCTCTCTACGAGAGATTTGCTGCTTAAGGTTCCATCACATAAGTTGGCTCCTAGATTTATTGGGCCATACCCTATTGTCAAGGTCATCAGTCCAGTGGTGGCGCAGCTTCATTTGCCTAATTCTTTTCATCGTGTTCACCATGTTTTTTTATGTTTCTCGTATTAAACCTGTTTTGCATTCTTCCTATTCTCCTCCTGTTTCTGCTCCTCTTCCCCCTCCTCCGCTGATGATCGAAGGTGCTCCTGCTTTCATCGTCAGACGGATTCTTGATTTCAGACACCGTGGACTGGGAGGGATATGGTCCGGAAGAGAGATCTTAGGTCCCGGCTCGGGACATACTGGACCGTTTCGCTTATTGAAGATTTTCATCGCCTCCAGTCTCCTTCCATTAGTGGTTCACCAGGAGGCGTCCCTGGTGGGAGGGGTACTGTTCTCCAGGGGTACTGGATCTGTCACTCTATCGTCCTGCATGTGTTTTTTGTTTTTCTTTTGCACATGTTGCCCACATGCAGCTGATTGGGCTTTGTAATTTATGCGGCTGTGAATGCTCTTACATCTGTTTCTGAAGAATATTTTATTGATTAGTTATTGATTAGAATATAACTGAATTGAGTGTAATCTATGACAATATTACCAAAGAAAGATTACCATTATATCTTGTTACAGAAAAAGTGTACACCAGTTATGTGAAATATGCTCACATGATCATCACAATTTCTCATGTTCACTGCTCAAAATATGACATGGAATGTATTGATTACCTTTCATATTATATATGAAATGAAACTCATTGTAGAAGATTATTATTCAGAAAATAAGTAATAAGTATAATATTTAGGTATAATATAGCCATATGATATTCTATTATGTGTACCTTCTATTATATGTAACTCTGAACAAAATATCTAAAGAAGAATGAAACATGAACAAGACATATGTGTTTACAGCAAGGTGAAATTTATTCTAAGCTAGAAAGAATGTGCCATATATGGTAAAAAAGCTTGGCTTCAATTCATGTCACATGGTATCTACAGAATATAAATATGTGTGCAAAACCAAAGGTGTTAGCCTTTGCCTCTTGCAAGACTCATTTGCTCCGGCTTTGAAAATAAATCAAAGATTGAGAAGTGATTTTTCACAAAGAGCAGAAACTGCAACATTTCTCATTCTTTTTTGATTTGTGTTCCTATTTCTGCTTCTCAGTTTTTCTCTTTCATTGCCAGTGAGTTTTGTCTATGTGACTACACATCTATTTCAGTTGTTTTTTTGTTTTTGTTTTTTTGTTTGTCCAGCCCAGCTTTCTTATGCCAGTGATTCCTGCGACCTCTTGCTAGTGATTTGCTCCTTTTCCTGATCTGTTCCTGTCTGCGCTTTAACATGTATCAAGTAATGATCTGCCCAGGTCTGAACTTCTGCCTGTTCTTGTGGACTGTGTAAAACTGGCCACCAGCTCGGATTTGGATTTTTCCCTGTTCTTGTCTATGTGAGCTGTCTTACCTGAGGGACGGGCTCATCTGTTTGACTCCTGACCTCTCTGTGATCTAGCCGTCCGTATGGACTTTGATCTTTTGCTGGAACATTTAATGACTGTTATTACTCAAATTTTGAGTCGCATTTCTGCATTTGAGTCTTTTTCCTTGAGATCCCTGACAAATTATATACTTAATAAATGCATCCCCATAAGTAATTATACATGATAAAAAGAAGGCTTCATGTAGATCAGCAACATGATGGTGATAAAGGCACTGATAAATTCTCTCCGGTTCAACGCTGCTCAACGCTGCTCAACGCTGCTGCCTGCTGTCTGACCTACGCTCGGAGCTTCGTGGAGTTTATCCTAAATCCTTCTCTTTATTCCTATTCACATAATATAACTTTCTTGTTTTTCACTAGATTACTTAACCTATTGCATAGTATTACTAAACGGAACGATTTATTACTAGTAATCTACCAGCGTAATCACCTAGTGTCAGCCATAGCCCGCTAGCCTGCTAGCTACCGTCTATTTTTTTTTTCCTCTAAACTAACCTTCCTTGTCGATCTAATGGCGGAATTTATCCGATGTATGTTATTCTGATCTGTCCTCGCCAGATCGGGAAGCTGTGGAGACTTTGCTGCCCGGCATTTATAGATCCACCGTGAGGTACAGCGTCCCGCACATCACCCTTGCCCCAGGCACCGGCAAGCGACCGAGACATCCAGCTAGTGAGTCCCGTGTGCGATGCAGTTTTTCGGACGGCGTACAAAAACACGGTCAGTCATGTCCGACGATTATCATGTGTATTAAATGCAACATGTACAGCTTAGCTCTTTCTGTCAGCAGTGAGACTTACACATGTGATAAATGCAGGGATATTGTCAGGCTGACAGAGAGAATCTCAGAATTAGAGACACGCATCCAAACTTTAATTGAGGATAGTGAGAATGAAAGGGCCTTAGATACTGCTTTGGATGCGACTAGCCTAGTAAACACTGCACATTCGGTTCCGGTTGTAGAAGCCACGCAGCAGGCTAACTGGGTGACTGTGAGGCGGCATAGTGGCAAGAACAAACACTACTCTTCCGTTCCGATTAGAACATCAAACAGGTTCTCCCCACTCAGTGACGCACCCACTGAGAATCCTGTTGAAAGTGCCCTAGTTATTGGCGATTCTATTACACGGAACGTGAAAATAGAGACACCAGCCACCATAGTCACATGTTTGCCGGGGGCCAGAGCACCTGACATCAAAGCAAATTTAAAAGTGCTGGCTAATGCTAAACGTAAATATTCTAAAATCATTATCCACGTCGGCACAAATGATGTTCGACTTCGCCAGTCGGAGATCACTAAAATTAACATTAAAGAGGTGTGTGAACTCGCAAATTCAATGTCAGCAGAAGTAATTTGTTCTGGCCCTCTTCCTGTTCGTCGGAGTGATGAGATAGTTAGCAGGTTATCATCACTCAATGGCTGGCTGTCTAAGTGGTGTCCGCAGAATAATATAGGTTTCATAGACAATTGGAAAAGCTTTTGGGGCAGACCTGATCTGTTGAAAAGAGATGGTATTCATCCCTCCCGGGATGGTGCTGCTCTTCTATCTAGAAATTTGGCAAATAGTCTTAGAGCTGAAACATGACAAACCAGGGCCCAGATCAGGACGCAGACAAACTGGCTAAACCGACCGTCTGCTAGCCGCCTCACGTCACAGAACTCAGATAATTCACAGCACATAGAAACTCTTTCACCTAGATATTATCACATAGAGACTGTGTCTGTACCTCGAACTAGTAAATACAAAAAACTTCCGAAACCTTTTAAGGGTAAAAATTTAATTGATGTTCAAAAAATGAAAATCACAGATAAATCAGATAAACAAATGATAAAGCTTGGGTTACTGAATATTAGATCTATTTCTTCAAAAGCACTTATTGTAAATGAAATTATCACAGACAATAAACTAGACTTGCTGTGTTTGACAGAAACCTGGCTAAAACCAGACGATTACATTATTTTAAATGAGTCTAGTCCTCAAGGTTATGACTATCGACACAATCCTCGACAGAAAGGCAAAGGGGGAGGTGTTGCTGTAATTTATAGTAATATATTCAGAATCATTCAAAAGAATTTCAAATATAATTCCTTTGAAGTGATGGTGCTTTATGTAACATTATGTAAGTTGACATTTGTGCTGGCTACTGTATACAGGCCACCAGGGCACCATACTGACTTCATCAAAGAATTTGCTGATTTTCTATCAGAGTTAGTACTGGCTGCGGATAAAGTCCTTGTTGTTGGTGATTTTAATATCCATGTAGATAATAATAAAGACGCATTTGGATTGGCATTTGCAGACATTTTAAACTCTATTGGAGTTAGACAACACGTGTCAGGACCCACTCATTGTCGTAATCATACCTTAGATCTAATACTGTCGCATGGAATTGATATTGATGCTGTTGAAATTCTACAGCAGAGCGATGATATATCAGATCATTATTTAGTCTCGTGTATAATACAGTTAGCCAAGGCTACAAAACCACCACCCAGCCATAAATATGGTAGAACCATCACTTCTACCACTAAAGATTGCTTTATAAATAATCTCCCCGAGCAGTTTCATCGCCTTAGTATACCAGACAACTTAGAAGAACTCGATGCTGCAACAGAAACTATTGGCTCTCTCTTTTCCAGCACATTAGATGCAGTCGCTCCTTTACGTCTAAAGAAGATTAAGGAAACTAATCCAACGCCGTGGTATGATGAGCACACTCTGGCTCTAAAACGAGCTGTGAGAAAAGCTGAACGTAGTTGGAAGAAAACAAAACTAGAAGTTTTTCGCCTTTCGTGGAAAGAAAAAATGATTGAGTACAGAACGGCTATAAGAAATGCTAGATCTACTTATTTTTCAAATCTCTTAATAGAAAACAAACATAATCCTAGGTATTTATTTGACACAGTGGCTAAATTAACTAGAAACAGAGATTCAACTGCTGACGTTTCCAAAGAGCACAGCAGTAATGACTTTATGAACTTCTTTACTTGCAAGATTGACAATATTAGAGAGAAAATTATAAACATGCAACCGTCTACAGTTTCGCTTCAGACAGTGCACTGTAGTGTCCCTGAGGTAAAACTAGAATCATTCGCCGCTATAGGAGAGGAAGAATTATCTAAACTTATCAAATCATCAAAATCAACAACATGTATGTTAGACCCAATGCCGACTAAACTACTGAAAGAAATGCTTCCAGAGGTCATAGGTCCACTTCTTGATATAATTAATTCATCTTTAACACTAGGATACGTGCCAAAAACTTTTAAGCAGGCTATTATTAAACCTCTTATTAAAAAACCTCAACTAGATCCGAGAGATTTAGTAAATTACAGGCCAATCTCGAATCTACCTTTTCTGTCAAAGATACTAGAAAAGGCAGTTTCAACACTTTCCAAGAAATGGATTCTGCAAGGATTTCCAGTCAGGATTTAGACCATACCATAGTACTGAGACTGCTCTCGTTAGAGTTACAAACGATCTACTCTTATCATCCGATCGTGGCTGTATTTCTCTATTAGTGTTATTAGATCTCAGTGCTGCTTTTGACACTATCGATCACAACATTCTTTTAAAAAGACTTGAAAACTATATTGGCATTAGTGGAATTGCTTTGGCATGGTTCAAATCTTACTTATCTGACCGTTATCAGTCTGTAGTAGTT
The DNA here is from genome assembly GCF_018812025.1 of Megalobrama amblycephala. Lineage (NCBI taxonomy): Eukaryota > Metazoa > Chordata > Actinopteri > Cypriniformes > Xenocyprididae > Megalobrama > Megalobrama amblycephala. The sequence goes on along the minus strand of NW_025953337.1, from coordinate 596,873 downwards.
AATGAAGAGATGTCGTATCGATCACAAGTTCAATATGGAGTACCACAAGGCTCAGTACTAGGACCGTTGCTTTTCACTCTGTACATGCTGCCCTTAGGAGAGATAATTAGGAAGCATGGTGTTAGTTTTCACTGCTACGCTGACGATACTCAGCTCTATATTTCCTCGCGCCCTGACGAAACCTACAAATTCACAAAACTAACAGAATGCATAGCTGACATTAAAAACTGGATGACAAGAAATTTCTTATTATTAAATTCAGAAAAAACTGATATCCTAATCTTTGGACCAAAAACTTCCTCACGAAAAAACCTTGAATACTCTCTAACACTTGACGGGTGCTCCATTAAATCTTCGTCCTCAGTTAGGAACCTGGGTGTGCTCTTTGATACCAATCTTTCATTTGAAAGTCATGTTTCTAGTATCTGTAAAACCGCCTTCTTCCATCTAAAAAATATATCTAAATTACGACATATGCTCTCAATGACAAATGCGGAACAGTTGGTTCATGCATTCATGACCTCAAGACTAGATTACTGTAACGCTCTACTGGGTGGTTGTTCTGCTCGGCTTTTAAACAGACTACAGTTGGTCCAAAATGCGGCAGCTAGAGTTCTTACTAGAACCAGAAAGTATGACCATATTAGCCCAGTTCTGTCAACATTACATTGGCTCCCTATTAACACTCTGAGGTCTGAAGGTATCGCCGGCGATACCACCGTGGTTTTTTTCTTATCAGTGTGAAAGAGACTCAAAATACTCTGTCAATGTTGCACATACAATTAAGAGTTATACACCATTTTAATCTGTGGAATATCTTCTTTCATTTGTGTACACTCAGAGTAAAAACAAAATGTTGTGCTTTTTGTAAAATAAAGAAAACAAACATGATGCGTGATCTCTCGTCTCCCTCTGAACGAACTCCAATCTGATAGTTCTTAGAAAATGAACTGTAACTTAGTGAATAGTAATGACAAAAAAATTACACTTATGTCTAAAAAAACGTTAAGATGTCAGGTTTTAAAACATATAAGTCAAATCAAAAACAAACCTACTGTGTTTATGTAATATGTATGAAAAGAGAGCCATGTCAGAAGTCTGTGATTCAGCTCATTATCCGCTAATGCGGCCACGCCCACGGAGCCAGCGCTATTCAAACGCAAATTCAGTCAATACATGCATACATCATCTCAATCGTGTATTTATTGTCTTCAAAAGTGTTTTGAATAGCCATATTTAGCGATCTCTTGCCTCTGTTAGTTCCTTGATTGTCACATGATTTGCCTCTTCTTTTACTGAGGCATTTGTGGACAAAAGGGGCAGAGCGCCCTCCGGCTGAAGTATGAATTAAAAACACAGCATCCAGCACTCATAATGATGACAATAAATATAGAATAATACATATTACTCCTCTGTATAGAAAATTGATATAAACATATGAGAATCCATCAATATTTCTCCAAATGTGTATGCTTTTAAGCATATTAAGAAATTATGGTCAATATAAGATTTTAAGAGTCAAAATGTGAAGCTTGAGTCTTAGATCTTTTTAATGATGTATAGTTTGTCAACTGCACATCAACATTTAGGCTCTATAATATAACAAATATAGTAGCCTGTATGAAATGCCCTAGAGGTAGGAATGTTCAGACGCGTTGCATCACAGAAATACATTATATTTTAAAGTATATTAAAATAGAAAACCATTATTTGGTTAGAGACTTGAGACTTCTTTTAAAAACATTATAATGGCAATGTGTTCAATCTTTTGACTGGTAGTGTAATTTAACATAGGCCTATACACAATTTTCTTCATATCATGTGCAATAATACGTGCATGCATGAGATCACAAAAATCATGGGTTTTTTTTGTCCTGAGTGGACTTTAATCCTGTTATCAGCATGATCACAGAGGGTTTTTTCACAGCCTACCTGACTGAAAGGCCTCATTAATATGCAAGTCATTTCAGGTCATTATTATTCAATTCTTTTGTCTTCTCAGGTGAGAATCACCCATTATACATGAGGATTCATGCCCCCATGCATACTGTGTTTCTTGACCAAAAGTGTCTTAGAAAATTTAAATCTCTCTATTGTTTTATATGAAGGAGTAGGCAGCATAATTTTTACATAATTCTGAAGCAAAAACTCTAGTCTACAACCTCCAATACCCAGAAGTCTTATGAACACAGATTTAATATACTTTTTTTGGCCTTATTTCAGTGACTTAAGTTTTTTGTTTTTTCAATAACCACGCATAAACATTATTCCTTCAAAAATACAAACATGTACGTACATGTTCCTTACATATTATTGTAGCCTAGTTTGTGCTGAATACAGTGTAATGACACTTTTGTCATTTATATGTTTATGAACAACTGAAAAAAGCACAAATGTCAGGGCATGTCAAAACTTCTCCAAGCCCCAAATCAGCCTCAGACTCCAGAGGGTTAAACATCGTATAGATTTTAAAATCTTGGTTTAGCTCCCCAATATCTAAGCGAGCTCTTGGTGCATTATAGTCCTTCACGTCTATTGCGATCTCAGAATTCAGGCCAGTTGATAATACCCAGAATATCAAAATCAACTGAAGGCGGCAGATCCTTTTCCTGTTTAGCATCTAAACTCTGGAACAATCTTCCTAGCATTGTTCGGGAAGCAGACACACTCTGTCAGTTTAAATCTAGACTAAAAACACATCTCTTTGCTCTTGCATACACATAACACATTATCAATACATTGACATTTTTCAAATCCGTTAAAGGATTGTTACGCTGCAATAATTAGGTCGGACGGAACCGAGAACATTTCCTATAACACTAGATATACCTGTACATCAGAATAAGAATGGCATCTACGCTAATATCAGTCTCTTTGCTTATCCTGAGGTTTGCCGGGTGCTGGATCCAGGCCGTATCCAGATCAGATGGAGAACCTGTGTCTGGACCTGACTACAACGTAGCCCAGGAGACAATGGGCCTACAGATCCAGTTCTGGCTGCATCTATAATTCAGATTTTTAATCTCCGTATCCGCTTACATATATTTATATATAATCTATTTTTAATCTCTATAATAAAAATGTATAATTCAGATTTTGATCTCCATATCCATTTACATATATTATATATATTATATATATCTTCCAAGGGGTTTTTTCCCTCCTAGGACTTTTTTCCCAGTGTTAGCACGCTGGGTTTTTCTCCTAGGGGTTTTTTTCCACCCCTGGGAGTCAGCCGACATTGGCTTAATGTAGCACCATCTTGTATATGTTACATACTACCACGCTTGCTTGTACAGCTTATTTATACTTACTTCTCTTTTTTCTGTGCTTCTAACATGTAAAGCTGCTTTGAAACAATTACCATTGTAAATTTATAAATAAATTTGACTTGACTTGACTAGATCGGTATAAGTGATCGTATCGGCAGATACTGCTTCCTGTGATCGATGATCGGCTCCAAAAATCCTAATCGGAGCACCTTTAAGTAAGGTGAACATTTTGTTGAGTTATGGTGAGTTATATGAAGTGGTGTAGGGTGATCCGCCTCCTAACTTTAAATTCTTTGGGATCACAACACTAAATATTATTATATTATATTTCAAGGTTTAAATCCACTTACCTTTGCCATTGCCATTCTCCTCGTTCTGGAAAAAAGGAAATGTCTAAGGTCAGTTGAATTGCTGAAGCCTGTATTGTAACATCCTTCACAGTCCCCAGAAGTTGCAGCTGGTTGGTAACAGTTTAGCAGCTGCTTTCTTATTTAAGGTAACGTATAGAACTTAGAACTTAACAGTAGCACACATATCAAATGTGTTTTGCTATGTAGTTGTCAAGGCTTTCTGCTTGGTTCCTATTGCTTACTGGCCCATATTGAAAAAATAAAAAGAGCATCTATATAAAATTCTGGATCCTAGCTTTGGCTCGGGTCACTCTTTTAATGTAAATCAAAGGGATTTTTGTCAATTTTATAATAAAATTATAAGTATGATGGATCAAAGAAGCAACAGTACACTTTGCCTCAACAAGCAGCATTCATACTTGTAGCACAAACGGTGCGGGAGTTACTTGCTGAAGTAAACACTTAAGGTTAGTTATGCACTTATACAAACTTATGCACAATACACTAGCAATTGCTAGTATTAGCAAGCACCATTAGTTATGCTATTTTTGTGAATATTATACAATTCAATATATTTTATGAAACTTATGGTTGCACGCAAACTTGACGAGGTGGAAACAGGGGTTTTCAATCACTCAATCACTCAAACACACACCCACTGCAAGTACAGAGTGCTGAGTATGCGTGTAGCTAGCCATGCACATGCTTAGGGGCTTTGCTGACACAACTCATTCCTAACACATGCAGACAAAAGTAAAGGGCTTTACAGCCCAATAGACCTAATTGCCTTGAAGATCTCCCATTCATTATATGTGCAGACTTCTAAATGACAGTGGATTTTAGAAATCACCTTTGTAATATGGAATGTTTGATGTTAGATTAGTAATCTGTATATTTTAATATTGTATATGTTTAATATTGTATTTTTTGTTTGTTTGTTTTAAATCTTGTTTATTTTGAATTGTGGTTAATTAGTATTGACATTTTATTGTAACAGCAACATAATTCAGTTCTTCAACGTTGATAAACATCTTTAAGAACCTGCAATAATTCTGAAAATAAACGATAATTGAGAGGTGGGAGAAGGCTCTGGGGAACAGGGGTCTCTGTTCTGTGGTCTCAAATAGCTTTTGGGCAAATTGTTGTACCATGTGACCTGCATACTAATCACATATTATCATGCTATGATAAAGCTGCAAATCACAACATATCTAATGTTTTAGGATAATTACACTGTAGAAAAAATGCGTTAAGAAGTATACTTGTCTTGTTTACCTTGAAAATATCTAAGCACCCTTAAAGCAAAATACATTTACTTCAGAAGTAAAACTGAATTCCACTGGCAAATTTTCTTTTTTTTTTTTTTTTTTTACACAAATTTATCAATCTGTTGGGTCAGAGTTCAGCTGGAACTCGACTTGTGTACGGCCGTTACCGGAATGAGTTAACATGCTATTTTCCTCTGTGAAACTGTGTATTGTGGATATGTGTCAGCATTTTGTTTATTAATTTATTTAGTTATTTTTGTTTTGCCGGTGGAAGAGTTGATTATTTTTAATAACGTTTTGCACTCACTTGTATATACTGTGCACCTCTATATAAATAAAACTAGAGATGTTCCGATACCCCTTTTCCATTCCCGATACCGATTCCGATACCTGAGCTCAGGGTATCGGCCGATACCGAGTACTGATCCGATACCTGGGTGTGTATCTGTATATACAGCTGTATATACTACTAGCCCTGTATGAAATGATAGAATTATTTTATGGTATGCTTCAGACTTATCCCTAAATAAAACAAGAACAAATACATACAGTGAACTAGAGTATTTTTATTATCTGACATACATTTGTCATTTTGTCAGTTATAGTATTTATTTATTTTAAGTGAAAAAGAAATTCAAATGCAGCCACAAATCTAACACTGTAAGCTGAAAAAGGTATTTTAGTTTTACAATATAACTGTATAAAAACAGTGCAATAAATAAATCTAGGAATTATATAAGAAAATAATCTCTTTAAAACTTAGTCCAGAACAATTTTGTTAAATAAAAGGCATTTCAGTTTTTAAATACAAAAGCACAAAAAAAATGTGCAACAGTCCTTCAACTAGTCTTTCAAAAACACTAAGTGCAGCCACAATGTAGTGAAGTAAGAAACTTAATAGAAATAAACCTCAACTGAACAAGTTAAGATTCAACAAGAGCAGTATTAAATCCAGAATGAAATACATATTTCAAGTAACTTAAACTAGGTTACACACTGGTGTGGGAACTTAGTATTGCTCACAATTTCAATAACAATGGCAAGTTTTTCTTCAGGAAAATGAGCATTTCTGCTCTCTCTCCTCCTAGTCTGTTTCTCTTTGCATCCACAATGTTAGATGCTGTGCTGAAAAGTCTCTCACTATCCACACTGGTACCAAGGGCGCAGAGAAACTTTGCAGCAGTGGCAGCCAGAGTGGGAAATCGAACTTGTTTGACTGCCCAGTACTGGAATGGGCTGTCTGAGCGTGAGATAGTTTGCTCCATCACATATGTCTGAAGTTGCACATGTGTGCTTGTAGTACCTGCGCCATGTTCCTCATCATACTCCTGCAGGAATTCCTCAAACAGGCCCTTCAAGCTACTCTCTCTGCTGTTGCTGTTGCTGTTGCTGCTGCTGCTGCTGCCGCCGCCCACCTACACTTCCATTCCTGGAGTTTTCTTGGGGTTTTCTGCAATTTTCTCTGCTACAGTTGTGGTGGTCATTGTCAGTGACTTCTCAATCTTCTCTATCTCTACTGTCAGAGCATCCTTTGCATGCTTGATGTTGTCTGCACTTGAGAAGTATCTGAAAGAAACAATAATGAAAAACAATAAATAAATGTAACAAATAACCTCCAAAGTAGCCTTTGGTGTGGTCACAGACTTAATATATCAGTAATTATTAAATTAAGTGCAAAAAGTTTTTAAAAATAGCGTTTATACAGTACCATTTTAAAATAATATAACAAGTGAACTAATATACTCCATATGGCAGTGACAATAATAAATATGGACATGAAGAAAAATTTTAATAGACATACCTGTCCTTGAAACGTGGAACCAAGAGAGTTGCAACTGCATACAAGGGCTCTTCCTCGATGGTTGCAAATCGTTTCCTGATGGCCTCAAGAAGGGTAGTTTTCATTGTTTTTATACCGGTGTCCTCCTGGCTCTCCCGAGCAAGTAGCCATTTTAGAACTGTAACTGAGGGGATGACTTCTGCTACAGACAAGGTGGAGGAGCTAATCTGTTTGGTCAGTTCCTCAAATGGTGCCAAAACAGTGACAGTTTTTTTCCAGCAAAGCCCACTGGTTGGCTGTTAATGTGGCTGGCAGGTCGTGATCATCTCTGTATGCTGAAATCGTCCGCTTCTGCTCAAGTAAACTCTCTACCATATAAAAAGTACTATTCCACCTTGTCACCATGTCTTGGTGCAAACATTTGGTGGGCATTTTTAGATCCCTCTAAATATCATCCAGGCGCGTTGTGGCCAATGGCGAGTGTCTGAAATGGCCAACTATCTTCCTAGAGTTCGCCAGCGCATCACTCACACTTCTCTGTGATAGTAGGCCTTCGTGTACCACCAGTTGGAGAGAGTGTGCAAAGCACCCCAAACTCGACACACCCATCTCGTCCATGGCTTTTTTCATGTTGCTTGCGTTATCGCGCAAAATAACATGAACACGGGACTTAGAGATATTCCACTTCACAAGCATCCCCTCAGTTGATTCAGCTATGGATGTGCTGGTGTGTGACCCACGAAACTCGTTAGCTTGCAGCACTGCACTTTGAAGTGTAAAAGATGACGGTGTCACTGTGTCCATCCAGTGTGCTGTCAAACTTAGTAAAGACAGCGGGGTCGCATCGCAGTTCCAAATGTCTGTAGTAAAGCTGATTGTTTGCACATCTTTTAGTTTACATAAAATGTGTTCACGCACTGTCTCATATAGCTTAGGGAGCGCTGTTTCAGAGATGTATTTGAGACCAGGCAAACTGTACTGGGGCTCCAAATGTTCAAATAAGTGGCGAAATCCCACGTTTTCGACGACTGACAGGGGCTGGTCATCCAGAACAATAAACTCAACAATTTTGTCGGTTATCATTATCGCTCGTTGGCTGTCTTTTGAAAACTTTTCTCTCTGTTTGAATGAAGCTTCCAAAGATTGTTGATTCTGGCACACCTCATCCTTCTCCATCCTACCCAGATAGCATGTAGTAATCGGCCTGAGCTCGGCTGCCCCGCGGCGCCTGCGGCTCAGAATCGGCATCGGCGCGTGTTAACCGGGCCGATTGTGGCCCGCAGCTCGCTCTGGGACATGTATATTTGTTACGGCTGTAAATCACTGGGCCGATTCCTGTTCACTGTAACTGGCCGAACTCTGGCTATAGAGATCTGTGCCACTTCTGGCAATGACTCGGCTTATGTTCACTCACATTTGGTTACATAAGCAATAATTAAAATAGTCTTAAAATTGACTTCGTTTCCTGGTAGTATCTGATATGAATTAACTAACGTTACACGTTTAATGTAGCGAATTTGTCAATAACAACACATCTGCGGTAAAACCTAATACAATAAAAGTGCCATAAAAGATCAGAACATTCTCTAATATGTATAATATAAAATCTATTTATAAGTAATGTAGCAATTCATTATTTTATAAATTTTTATACGTATTTTAAACGCTTACGTTTTTTAAATCACAGCTTTTGTTGCTACTAGTTGCTTCTTCACTCAGCATGTTAAGACGCACAGGAATTGCTAGTATCAGTGAATGTAACGGTCTACTTTTAGTCTACAGAGTGAAACTTACAGTTGGACCCTCTATGCTTATTTCAGGAGGCATTGGGAGAGCCAGACATCACTGATTCTGTCATTGTGGTCAATCAAATGAAAGCACAAGTCCTTCAAGCACTGCAGCTGTGATCTAAAGTTTTATAATAAAAGACTAATCTTCAAAAAAAACTTCAATTGTACAGCTGGAGGTTTATTTTATGGTTTTATGGTTTTAGGTTTTGTTGTTGTTTATTGTCTTTTGAGTTAGTTTTTTTTATGTAATGTCCTGCAGAGGTGCCTGATCCTGTTCCTGGAGATCTTCCTGCCTGCAGAGTTCAGCTAAGTTATTCAGCTCATTATTTTGCTAAGTACAACAGCAAAACTTTTTCCATTTACCAATGTATTTAAAACATTAAGTTTGTCTATACTTATTCAATTTTACACTCTGTGTATAAGTGTATAATTTTTCGAAATGTGGTAAATATTTACAATACTTGTATAACAACTGCTGTTATTTGATGTAATATAGTTTTGTAATTGTTTTGTAAATAAAATGTTTTCATGCCAACCAGATCAAGTGAGTTCTTTTCAATGTACATATAATTGCTTTTCATAATAATGTGATGTTTGTATAGATTTAAGTAATGTTGTTTATGTATTATAATTTTCAATATTAAAATGTAAGTAAACGTTTTGGCTGGGTATCAAATTTAAATGAAAAATGAATGAACAGTATGGTAGATATATAAACGGGGCTGGGCCGTTTCTGGCGCGCTGTGCGCATTTGCGATGGCCCGATACCGGCAGCGTCGGCATGGTAACGGCTGCCGCATCTGGCCCGATTGACTCGGGCTGGAATCGGGCAGTGAGTACACCAGGCAACCGGCCCGATCGCTGCAGATGGAAGCGGGCCGAGTGGTAAGCGGGCAGGCGAGAATCTAACCAGAACTGTCCCGATTGTATTTTGCTATCTGGGTAGCCTTTATGTAACCATCGTGTTGTGCAGGATGACGCGTCTTCAAATGCTTTATTAAGTTAGTTGTGTTAAAGTTGCCAATAGTTGTGCCACCCCTTGAAATTGCAGCATTGCATATGAGACATGTCGCCGTTTTACTGGCTGGTTGGTCCAGTCTGAAATACTGCCAAACAGTGGACATACTGCTAGCACATTTTCATTTCTTCTTCGCTGCTCTAAACAGTGGTTGCTTGTGGCAACACAGCACAGCTTCCTATGTTTGCATTCTGAGCCGCAAAGAAGAATTGATTTCTGATTTGCTGCGTTAAGCAAAGATAGCGGGCACAACTATGTATTGTTTAAGAAAATGGTATCGGATCGGTACATGAGTTTAATTACTCGCCGATACTGATGCCAGCATTTTTTGTGGTATCGGTGGTATTTCCAATACTAGTATCGGAATCAGAACAACCCTAAATAAAACACCATAAATAACCCTAAATAAAACACCATTTTTTGCACCATAGTGCTTTGCGAGTTGGGCCATCATTTTTATTTTTCCATCTTGGACCATAACATGTCCAGGGAGTGGGCCGTCAAAACCCACTTCCCCACAATGAAGAACAAATTCGAAACAACCAAATTCAATATTCTATAAAATTCAAAACACAGAAATTCAGATCGTACTGAAGGTAAGTCAGAGGTCCAGCTTCCGGGTTCCACAGGGAAGAGTAAAGGATCTCGGAAAAGACGAATGTCGCATTATGGCCAATTACAGAGCAGCAATGATCCACTAAATAAATAAAAAAATAATAAATAAAAACTTAAAAAAGCAGTGAGCCATTGAACCAATGAACCATTTTAAGACTGCGCAAGGTAAAATGATTCTGCTTCATCTGTGGAGTTGTCAGATCAGCCAGGCTCTACTGGCTACTTCTCTATCTCTGCTGACATCAAGCAGTCCATCTGGTCCCATCAGGATAATGTCAGGTTTTTATGTAGACTATATTTTTTTAGGATAATGTAATACCATTTGTATGTGGGATGACCACAGGCCCAGACCGGCCATCAAAAATTCTGAGAGAAATCCCGCTGGTCTAGCGACTGATTTGGTCCGCTGCCCAGCTCACTTTTTATTTATTTAACCTATTTACGATATTTATTGATTTTATTATTGCTATTATTATAACTTTCATGATGTGCACAAGTGATTTTTGAATTTGGCATTCAATTTATGCTATCATCTCTGACGAACGACTTCTGCACACAAAAGAAAAACTGTAGGCTACATGAAGACGCAGTGGAATGGGTGGCATTTCTTGATGGATCTTCGCTCTAAAGATGTGCGTCTCTGTGTCAGATAAATTACATTTTAGACAATTAAAGTTGCAAGCAGCGATGAAAGGGACCTCGCACCCAGGCTCACCGCCACCCGTTGGCCTCAGGAAACCAGTGAACAGTGGGCGACATGCATTTAAGCGAGTAAATACAGGAGAATTATGGCAAAGTCATTTCAAAGTGCCAGACTTTGTTAGCATGATTTAGAATGTTTCTAGCATGTTTAGTACTCAATTGCATATTTTAATATGTTGCTACTAGTGCATCACATTGTTAAAAACGACACTTCCTGTTGCCAGTAGGTGACGCTATTACTATAACTGAATATTGTCATGTAGATGTGTTCAGGGAAGGACTCTTGTCAAACTTGTTAAGTTTGGGGTAGATTGAACATTGCATGCCTGAGCTACAGCAACTTCCTCTTTCACTGTATTATTAGCACTTAGCTAAGTGTTTTGCTAACATTTTTCTAGCATGTTGCTAGCCTGTTTAGCACTTGCTGGCACATTTTAATATGCTGTTAGGAGTCCATAACAGTGTTAAACATGTCACTTCCTGTTGTCAGCAGGTGGCACTATGACTATAACTGAATATGGGCATGGACATGTGTTTGGGACAGGACTTTTCTCAAGTGTGTGAAGTTTGGGGCAGATCGGACATTGCCTGCCTTAGTTACAGCAACTTCCTGTTTCATGGCGAAACATCAAACTTTGTCAGGCCGCCACGGACAGGCCCTTTGACGAAAACTCAAGATCTTCGCAATTTAGCATTGCACAAACCTTTTGATTACACAAACCAAATTTGAAGATGATCGGATTAAAACTGTAGGAGGAGTTTGTTAAAGTACGAGGCCTGAAAATGGCAAAAACTGCACAAAAATCACACAGGAAATTCAAAATAGCTGACTTCCTGTTTTGTTTGGGGGTTAGCTTTTTTGTAGGTAATGGGACGGAATTTCATACACGTACGTTGAACGTAGCCCGAAGCGCACACCGTTGAAGTTTTATAGGTGGCGCTATCGAGCCATTTCTGAAACCTATATCAGATGTCAATTTTCGCCAGTCCTGACACATGTGCAAAGTTTTATGAGTTTTCGAGCATGTTTAGGCCCTCAAAAATGCGATAATGTTTGGAAAAGAATAATAAATATAGCTGCGAGCAGCAATGATGGGCCCAAGCCCAGTGGCACCACCACCCCGGTGGCTTCAGGGCAACTGTGCACAGCAGGCAATAGGCAAATTAAGTTAAAACGGTTAAACATCGAAGGACTATGTCAAATTCACTCTACATTTACTGCACTATAGGGTGGCGCTATTGAGCCCCTCCTCCCTGCCTGTTTCTAAGGCTTTGCCCATGTCTACTGGCTAACAATCCTGATGTGTGTGTGGAGTTTCAAACAATTTGAAGCATGCTAAGAGTCTCGAAAGCATCCAAAACAAATATTGAAGTTTGATGCGTTGCCAAGGTAAAAGAAGCAAATCGGGTAAAAATAAGAGGGTGATCTCAAAGCATGCTGAAAGTAACATTTCCAGCAGCCAGTTGGTAGCGCTATAACTTTGATTCACAATAGTCACATCCATGTGATCAGCCTTGTACAAGACACAGCCAAAGTTTCATCAAAATCAATTAATGTATGCAGAAGTTATAACACTTTGTTTCCCTTTTCTTGCTATAAATTCATTGCACGGCCAAACCGTTTGAGATATCCAACATCTGTTTGCAATTAAATAACTTCAATGTGTTAGCACCAAGTTAAAAAAGTTTGGTGTAAATTGTATAAACCCTGTAGTAGTAGTAGTATAAAATGCTTTTTCAAAAAATTAACATTCAAACCAAAATAGCTGACTTTCTGTTGGTTGGAGCTAATGAATGTAAATTAGAAAATTGTCCGGCTTGATGAGAACAATATGTGTACCGATTTTGGTGACTGTAGGAAAAACTAACCCCCCCAATTTTGTCAAATGGTGGCGCTACTGAGCCCCTCCACCACGCCCATTTCTATGGCTTTATCCATATCTACTGGTTGACAATATTGATGTGTGTGTCGAGTTTCATGCAATTTGAAGCACGTTAAGAGCCTCAAAAACACTCAAGAATATGATTAAAGTTTGACGTGTTGCCATGGCAACAGTATTTAAAATATCAAAAATCCTGTCACAGATCTACATCTGCTGTGTATTGACATTACACTGATGAAGTTTGAAGCAAATCAGGTAAAAATAACAGAGTGAACTCAATGCATTTTGAAAGTGACACACTTCTTGCTGCCAGTTGGTGGCGCTATAACTTTGATTCACAATAGTCACATCCATTTGATCAGACTCCTATAACAAACACACAGCTGAAGTTTCATAAACATCAATCAATGTATGCAGACATTATAACACATTTCCTGTTTCCCTTTTCTCGCCATAAATTCGTTGCCTCGCCACGGCCAAACCGTTCGAGATATCAAAAATCCGCTGGCAATTTAGCATCATCAATGTCTTGACTTCATGCTGACCGAGTTTGGTGGTGATCGGATTAATCACCTAGGAGAAGTATATCAAATTCCAGAGCATGCGTTTTTCAAACAACCCGTAATAGCCATCTTCCTGTTGGGGTGGAGTAGAACTTAGAGCATGAAAGTTGTTCGGCCCGATGAGGTCTATATCTGTACCGAGATACTAATACATGCAAGTGTGTTTAATATATGGACCAAGTTTTCAGACTTTTTTCAAGGGGGGCGCTGTCGGGTACCACGCCCGGGTACCAGCTTCTGCCTGGCCCTGATGGCCGCGGATTCCAATGTGTGCCAATTTTCAAGAGTTTTTGAGCATGTTAAGGCCCCCAAAAAGCCCCGGAAGACAGGAAAAAAATAAAAATAAATATAGCTGCAAGCAGCAATTACGGGGCCATGCACAAAAACGGCACAAGAAGCCAGCCAACATGGCTGGGAGCATCAGACCAACAGCCCATAGAACCGTATGGTAAAAAGTTTTGAAATTTGGCACACAGTTAGAGGACAGTCTGAACTGTGTCAATAGCAAATTTGGAGTCTCTAACTCAATCCCTCTAGTGCCACCAGCTGTCCAAAGATGCGCTCATGTTCATGCTAATAACTTTTGAACAAAAAGGCCTAGAAACAAAATTCCTTTTTCCTCTGATTCCTTGCAAGATTAATCGATTGCACCCTATGACGTCATTTTCCGTCATGAAAATTTTTCCGCCATTTTGAATTTTCTGAAAAACCGACTTTTTCGAACTCCTCCTAGGCCGTTACTCCAATTTTCAAGAAAATTGAACCAGATCATCTTCAGACCATGCCGACAAAAAGTTTTGGAATTCAAGTTGATTCCTCAAACCGTTTTCGAAAAACATGCGAACAAATTATACGTAGTGCTTGCGAAAATAGAAGTAAGGCTGTATCTCCGCAACACTTTATCGTATTCAGACCCAACTTGGTACATGTCATCACAAGCATGACCTGAGGCATCATGCAGTGTTTCGGCACAGCGCCACCTACTGGAGTGGAGATATGAAAAATGGCTATTTTTGCTTATAACTTCTGATGGATTTGACCAAAAATCATAAATCTGGTCTCGTTAGATTCGAGGCATCATGTTGAGTCGAATGATATCCAATTTTCCCATATCGGCCATTTTGGCCGTCAGCTATTTTGAATTTTGTGCTAAAACGAAGTATTTTACGAACGCATTAACATATCTTTACGAAACTCGGTATGCGTCATCAGCACAATGCCCTGAAGGTGCCTGAGAAGTTTCGGACCAGCGCCACCTTGTGGTCAAAAGTTATAACAAAATTTACAAAAATGCTAATAACTTTTGACTATTTTAATTCATTGTAATGTAACTGGACTCTGTAGATTTCTTGGGTCATGCCGAGAACACAGATATCAAATTTGCCATAGTCGGCTGAACTTTCTGTCCGCCATATTGTTTTTCTTTAAAAACCTACTTTTTCGAACTCCTCCTAGACCGTTGCTCCAATTTTCACCAAAATCAAATCGTATCATCTTCAGACCATGCCGACAAAATGTTATGGATTTCAAGTTGATACGTCAAACAGTTTTCGTATACCGGAGCAACAAATTTGAGGCATGATGCGAAAACGACTCTTGAAGCTGTATCTCTGCAATGCTTTGATATATTGACACCAAGCTTTGCAAGTGTCATTGTCACCTCACTCTGACCATAGGACATTAATTTGGTCACAGCGCCATCTATTGGTCAAAAGTTATGAACCAGTAAATTCTCATTTTTGATCATTTTTCAGCTCTTTTGCCTAAAATGATCTTAATAGGTCTTTAATTGCTCACTGTCGGCATGGTCTGAAGATGATATGGTTCGATTTTGGTGAAAATTGGAGCAACGGTCTAGGAGGAGTTCGAAAAAGTAGGTTTTCAAAGAAAAACGATATGGCGGACAGGAAGTTCAGTTGACTATGGCAAATATGATATCTATGTTCTCAGCATGACCCAAGGAATCTACAGAGACCAGTTTCAATCGGTTAATATAGTCAAAAGTTATTAGTGTTTTTGTAAATTTTGTTATAACTTTTGACCACAAGGTGGCGCAGTGCCCAAACTTCTCAGGCTCCTTCAGGGCATTATCCTGATGACCCATACCGAGTTTCGTAACGATACGCTAATGCGTTCATAAAATACAGCATTTTAGCACAAAATTCAAAATGGCCGACGGCTAAAATGGCCGATATGGGAAAATTGGATATCATTCGGCTCGGCATGATTCCCCAAATCCATGATTTTTGGACAAACCTATCAGAAGTTATAAGCAAAAATATCAATTTTTCATATCTCCGAACCAGTAGGTGGCGCTGTGCCGAAACACTGCATGATGCCTTAGGTCATGCTTGTGATGACATGTACCAAGTTTGGTCTGAATACGATAAAGTGTTGCAGAGATACAGCCTTACTTCTATTTTCGCAAGCACTACGTACAATTCGTTCACATGTTTTTCACATGTTCTTGACCCAAGGAATCAGAGGAAAAAAGAATTTTGTTTCTAACCCTTACGGTTCAACAGTTATTAACATAAACATGAGCGCAAGTTTGGACAGCTGGTGGCGCTAGAGGGATTGAGTTAAAGACTCCAAATTTGCTATGGAAATAGTTCAGACTGTCCTCTAACTGTGTGCCAAATTTCACAACTTCTTACCATACGGTTCTATGGGCTGCCATAGACTCAATAGCGGAAGAAGAAGAAGAATTAAAAAAAAAAAAAAAGAACGCCAACGGATACAATAGGTGCCTTCGCACCTTCGGTGCTTGGCCCCTAATAATAATAATATAATCATAAACGGAAGAAATCCAATAGGGTCCTCGCACCTTGGTGCTCGGGCCCTAATAATAAACGGAGGAAATCCAATAGGGTCCTCACACTTTGGTGCTTGGGCCCTAATTATATTCCTTCTCTGTCCATGCAATATATGCACATATTGAATGAGTAACGGTTTTCTAGCATAATTAGGCCTACTTGAACTTCGCTAATATAGGCCTATGGTTTAACCTATTTCAGAGGCGGTAAAAATTAGAATTTAAAATGGACTGAGTAAAGCTCTCTACAAACTTGATTGTAATCTCTACTCATAATTGTGTATCCTCATTATGGCCTATTTTTTTATAATGTTAAAAAAAAAAAAATGTTATTTGGGCTATTTTATTTGCTAGCCTATAACGCGAGTTAAAATATAGCTTAGCCAAGCCTATAAAATTTTAGTAGGCTAATAGGCTATAAAAAATGTATAAAGGCTAAAAATGTAAAATAAAGCACAAACTATTGTGGCATTCATTATAAACAACATGTAGCCTAATCATAAAGCCAAAACAAATTTATTAAAAAAATATAGCTGCAAGCAGCAATGCGGGGCCAAGCCCTGAAGGCATTGCAAGCAGAGCAGCACAGCAAGCAGAGCAGCATTTAAAGCAGAGCAGCACAGCAAGCAGAGCAGCATTTAAAGCAGAGCAACAGTGCAAACAGAACAGCACAGCAAGCAGAGCAACACTGCAAACAGAACAGCACAGCAAGCAGAGCAGCACTGAAGAATAACTAAATTAATTTATAAATGAATGAATAAATGTGATAGCTTCAGATTAGACCAGTTTTAGGCACAATGCCTAGAACAGACACAAGTTCTGCATCTTTTCCTGCCACAGTACCTCATGTGGTCTGGGCATGTGTCACACTGAGTTTCGATCCCACGACGCAAAGTATTCGGGATCCGTGGTGTAACACATTGAGCTAATCAGCCATGCATGTTCATCAGAGGTTTCAGTGTGAGAAAGAGTTCACAAAAAAGCTTCATAGCATGTTAACTATATTAGTATGCAAAGTTACTAAATGCCAACTAAGTTTTAGTTAACCTGATGACTGAAGACCACATTAGAAAGAATGGCAATTGTTTAGCATGCTAAGCAATTACTGTGCTAAGCTAACTAGCATAAGACAACAAACACAAGCAAGGTCACATTCAGAGATGTATATCTTGGGAACAGTAGTGAATATCAAAAATCTGTTCAGTCATTTCTATGCGGCTCGGTCCAAAGATCATCTGAGCCGATTTTGGACAATATTGGACAAAATTTGTGGGAAGAGTAGCAAAAAAACGTCTCGGTTACATATGTAACCCTCGTTCCCTGAAGGAGGGAACGGAGACGTACGTCAGTAGTGACCGACGAATTGGGATATCGCTTAGAGAGCCCTATCAGCTTCGTGTGAACTAAAACAAGCCAATGGAATTGGAGTGCGATATTTGCATAATGCGCACCGCCCCCGACAGGTGTATATAAATAGGAAGCGGATGCAATCGCACTCTGTTTTTCGCTGAGGAGACAACTGGTGTCCGCACTACAGCGAGGGTACAGAAACTGTGGCGACGGGACGTACGTCTCCATTCCCTCCTTCAGGGAACGAGGGTTACATACGTAACCGAGACGTTCCCTTTCAGTCGGTCACGTTCGACGTACGTCAGTAGTGACCGACGAATTGGGATCCCAACTAAAACGCCACAGTTACGAAACCCCTTCCAGTGCTCAACGCGAGCTCTAACCGCCCATAGCCTTTTTAGGGGGCGAGCTCACGCCGAGGAGTTTACTGCTGTTTTACCTGATACCCACTAAGTAAACTAGACTACACTGGGGAAGCGAACCCGTAGGGAACGCTGCGGAGGCCACTACCTACCCAACGGGGGAGGAGTTTACGTGGAGAATACACATATGGACTGGCCCGGGGGGCAGTACGCATATGGAGTCCCTGGGATGGCTCCACCTGGGTAGGGGGAGACTCATCTGACAGGTGACAGCAGAGCTGGCTCTGCTGAGGGAAAGACACGGACTCGGCCCGTAGGGAGTTTTAAACCGTGGATGAATACACATATGGGACCGCTCACGTAGAGGAGTCACGACATATGGGCCCCAGCCAACAGACAGCGTCAGCGACGGATGTAGGCCTGGCATCAGACACTCCGCAATGTCCGAGCCGAAGGGGGAGGCGGAGGAACTCGACAGGGTTCGCCAAGCGGGGAACACGACTGGAGTACAAAGTATGCACGTATCCGGCCAAGGGGCGGGAATGGCATTGCAAGCCGACACTTAGAGCGGGTACAACACGTCTACCGACTAGTGGATGCGAGTACACGTGAAGATACCGGCTCTACACGTAGGCTATAAAACCTAGCGAACGTGTTAGGTGTCGCCCAGCCCGCAGCTCTACAGATATCTGTCAGCGAGGCGCCATGAGCCAACGCCCAGGAAGAGGCCACTCCTCTGGTGGAGTGGGCTCTCAACCCGAGCGGGCAAGGCACGCCCTGGGATTCATACGCCAAGGCGATGGCATCCACTATCCAGTGGGCCATCCTCTGCTTGGAGACAGCCTTTCCCTTCTGCTGGCCTCCGTAACAGACAAAGAGCTGATCTGAGGTCCTGAAGCTTCGCGTTCTGTCCACGTACACACGCAGAGCGCGGACGGGACAGAGCAAAGCTAGGGCTGGGTCTGCCTCCTCCGAGGGCAGCGCTTGCAGGTTCACTACCTGATCTCTGAAGGGAGTGGTAGGAACCTTGGGCACGTATCCAGGCCGGGGTCTCAGGATGACGTGAGAATCACCGGGCCCGAACTCTAGGCACGCTTCGTCGACCGAAAACGCATGCAGGTCCCCTACCCTCTTAAGGGAAGCCAATGCGACCAGAAGGACAGTTTTCAGAGACATTAGTTTCAGGTCGACTGATCGCAAGGGCTCAAAGGGATGACCCCGGAGAGCTGGGAGAACCAGGGTCAGATCCCAAGAGGGTACGGAGGAAGGGCGAGGAGGATTCAGTCTCCTCGCCCCCCTCAGGAACCTGACGACCAGATCGTGTTTCCCCAGGGACTTACCCTCAACTGCGTGGTGATGTGCAGCGATAGCGGCAACATACACCTTCAGGGTGGAGGGAGACAGCCTTCGCTCCAACCCTTCTTGCAGGAAGGAAAGCACAGATCTGACCGAGCATGATCGGGGGTCCTCTCGGCGAGAGGCGCACCATTCGACGAACAGGTTCCACTTCAGCGCGTAGAGGCTCCTAGTGGAAGGAGCTCTAGCGGAAGTGATGGTGTCTACGACCGCTTGCGGGAGATCACTCAGAACCTCCGCATCCCGTCCAGGGACCACACGTGGAGGTTCCACAGATCGGGACGCGGGTGCCACAGGGTGCCCCGTCTCTGAGTCAGGAGGTCCTTCCTCAGAGGAATCGGCCAGGGAGGGGCTGTCGCGAGGAGTATGAGGTCCGAGAACCAGGTCCGAGTGGGCCAGTACGGAGCCACTAACAAGACCTGCTCCCCGTCCTCCCTGACCTTGCACAGGAGTTGTGCGAGAAGGCTCACTGGGGGAAACGCATATTTGCGTAGACCCTGGGGCCAGCTGTGTGCCAGGGCATCCGTGCCGAGCGTGCCGCCGGTCAGGGAATAGAACCACTGGCAGTGGGCAGTTTCTGGGGAGGCAAACAGGTCTACCTGGGCCTCGCCGAAATGCTGCCAAATCAGCTGAACCGCCTGAGGGTGGAGCCGCCACTCGCCCACAAGTGGAGGCTGCCGTGACAGCTCGTCGGCCGCACGGTTGAGCACACCTGGGACATGAGTGGCCCGAAGGGACCTCAGATGCTTCTGACTCCACAACAAGAGATGGCGGGCGAGTTGCGACATGCGACGGGAGCGTAGACCACCTTGATGGTTGATGTACGCAACGGCCGCAGTGCTGTCCGAACGGACCAGTACGTGCTTGTCTGACAGCAGCTCCTTGAAGCGGGCCAGAGCAAGACGTACTGCTAGCAACTCGAGGCAATTGATATGCCAATGCAGCTGAGGCCCCGTCCAAAGACCCGACACTGCATGCCCGTTGTACGTGGCCCCCATCCCGTGGCAGAGGCATCTGTGGAGACCACAGCATGCCTGGACACTTGTTCGAGGGGTACTCCGGCCCGCAGGAACGAAGGTCCGACCACCGGATGAGGGTGCGACGGCAGCTCGGTGTCACGGGGACACGGAGCGTGCCGCGCTGCCACGCCCATCTCGGGACCCGGCCGCGGAGCCAGTGTTGAAGCGGCCTCATATGGAGCAATCCGAGCGGCGTGACCGCGGCTGCAGATGCCATATGCCCCAGGAGCCTCTGAAAATCTTTCAGTGGGGCCGCTGTCCTGCGCTTGAGCGAGCTCAGGCAGTTCAACACCGACTGGACGCGCGCCTCGTTGAGACGTGCAGTCCGTGCGACCGAGTCTAGCTCGAGACCGAGATAAGAGATCCTCTGCCCGGGGGCGAGTTTGCTCTTGTCCCAGTTGACCCGAAGACCCAACCGGCTGAGGTGAGCTAAAACCATGTCCCTGTGTTCGCACAACTGCTCTCGCGAGCTGGCCAGGATCAGCCAGTCGTCGAGATAGTTGAGAATACGAACGCCCTGTTCCTTGAGGGGAACAATGGCCGCCTCCGCAACCTTCGTAAAGACGCGGGGTGACAGGGCCAGCCCGAAGGGTAGGACTTTGTACTGATATGCCCGACCCTCGAACGCAAACCGCAGGAAGGGTCTGTGTCGAGGCAGAATCGAGACATGAAAGTACGCGTCCTTCAGGTCGATTGCTGCAAACCAATCCCGGGGACGGACGCATTCGAAAATGCGCTTCTGCGTGAGCATCTTGAACGGCATCTTGTGGAGATACCGGTTCAGGACGCGCAGATCCAGGATTGGCCGTAGCCCACCGCCCTTTTTCGGTACAATGAAGTAGGGGCTGTAGAACCCCGACTTCATATCGGCTGGAGGGACCGGCTCGATTGCATCCTTCGCCAGTAGGACAGCAATCTCCGCCCGGAGAACAGGTGCACTGTCCAACGACACTTGAGTGAAGTGGACACCCCTGAAAACCGGGGGACGCCGGGCGAACTGAATCGCATAGCCGAGTCTGATAGTGCGAATGAGCCAGCGGGACGGGCTGGGAAGCGTGATCCACGCCTCCAGACTCCGAGCCAGCGGGACCAAAGGCACCACAGACGCACCGGGGGTGGGGCAGCAAGGCAGAGTGGGACCCGACTCGGACGGCATGGGAGCGGCCCGGAGTGTGGTCGGACTCTGCGAGGCAGCAGTGCGTATGGGAGACGGCGCACGGGACGCGGCCTGCACCATCACACTGCCACCTGCTGGCGGAATGGGAGGGGGCTGCGAGCGGCGAGGCGGGGCCTGGCACACTGGCAGACGCACCCTGTTGTGACCTGGAGTTTGAGGAAACTGCTCTTTTTATGAAAAAGTGGGTACCGCTGGACTCCGGGGAGCCAGCGGCGGTAGATGGACAGACATCACAAATTCCCCCCGGCCCTCCTCTGGGGGTGGGAGAGAAGGTGGAAAACTCTCCCAAAGAGCAAGATCCTTCCCCTCCAGGTTGCCCGTCTCAGGGCCGTGACTTCTTTTTTCGTTTGCCACCTGGCTTGGCAGAGACGGGCTGGGCACCGCGTCCGCGACCGGCACCCTGCTGTCTGGCTGGTGTAGACTGCTGCTTTGCCGACTTAGCAGGGGCGGAGGACGACGCAGACGGGCGCCCTCGGCGACGAGCAGGCTGAGGCTGAGCCATGGGCGGCTGGGTGGAGGCAGCAGCGGACCGCCGTGGCATGACATGTTTGATGGCCTCGGCCTGCTTTTGTGCAGCGGAGAACTGTTGGGCGAAGCTCTCCACTGCGTCGCCGAAAAGGCCGACCGGGGACACGGGGGAATTCAGGAACCGCTGTTTGTTGGCTTCCCGCATGTCCGCCAGGGTCAGCCAGAGATGGCGTTGCTGGACTACCAGGGTAGACATCGCGTGACCAACAGCGCGTGCTGTCACCTTCGTCGCCCGGAGGGCAAGGTCAGTGGCAGCGCGCAGCTCCCCAAGCAGTTGTTGGTCAGGCCCTTCCTGGGGCATCTCCGACAGCGCTTTTGCCTGGTAAACCTGCAAAAGGGCCATCGCGTGCAGGGCGGAGGCAGCCTGCCCACAGGAACTGTAAGCCTTCTCAGTCAGACCGGCTGAGAACTTACAGGCCCGGGACGGGAGGCGCGGCTCACCACGCCAGCCAGTGGCCGTTGGACACAGCTGCATCGCAACGGACCGCTCGACTGGCGGGATCCTCGCGTACCCCCTGGCTTCCCCGCCGTCCAGGGAGGAGAAGGCGGACGAGGGACCGCGCCTCGCACGAACACTATACGGTGTTTGCCAAGACCTGGTCACCTCATCGTACACTTCCGGGAAGAATGGCATTGGGGCGGGACGCTGGACCTGACCAGCGCGACCCCCCCCCCCAAGTACCAATCATCCAACCGAGATGGGCCGGGACAGGGTGGAGGGATCCACTCGAGCCCGACACACAAGGCGGCCCGGGAAAGCACAGCCGTCAACTCGGGATCCGACTCGGGCAACGCTACCGTCCCGGAGGGCGGCAGCGCGTCCGGATCTTCCTCCCCCGAGGACTCTGGCTCACCTTCCGATGCAGAGATCGACATCTGCTCCGCCGCAGGCGCACCAAAGGTAACGGCTGGATAGTCCGTAGAGGGCCCAGCGGAAACCAACGGTGGCACGATGGGTTGCGGTGCTGATGAGCACCGCAGGGGAAGCCCTGACCGTAATCCTCAGGTCGCCCTTCCTATACACCGCCGAACCGTCATTCCGACCGGGGCCGGAAAAAACGGTCGAACGGGGCATAGGGGAGGGGACCCCCGCTTCCTGAGACTTCAGGAAGGAGAGCCTAGACCTCAGCACCGCGATAGTCATATTCCCGCAATGGGAACATGAACCATCCACAAAAGCTGCTTCAGCGTGCTGAACGCCCAAACACGAGATGCAGCGATTGTGCCCATCAGCAGGGACCAGGGAACGACCGCACCCAGTAACGCACAGACGAAATGACATACTGTCAGGGTTCGTCTGTAAAGCTCTTTTAGAAGGGGAATGATCAGCTCACTTGTGCTGAAGCACACAGGGAGTGACGCGATGTGCTCAGGTACACCACTCCCTGAACACACCGAGGAACCGGCCCAAATCGCAACACACACACACACTTTTAGAGTGTTGCTGTAAAAACAGCAGTTGAGAGCTTATAGCTCGGCTCCTCGGAACTCGCGACCTCGCTGGAGTGCCTTCACTGCCAACACAAACAGCTCGCTGTTAATCCTCTTCTGAGGCAGTTTTAGTTTTTACTTTTGAAGAAAGTCTTCTGAAGCAGGACACCAGTGTATGGCTCCGAAGCGAAAGACAGAGTGCGATTGCATCCGCTTCCTATTTATATACACCTGTCGGGGGCGGTGCGCATTATGCAAATATCGCACGCCAATTCCATTGGCTTGTTTTAGTTCACACGAAGCTGATAGGGCTCTCTAAGCGATATCCCAATTCGTCGGTCACTACTGACGTACGTCGAACGTGACCGACTGAAAGGGAACTGTTTTTCATTTATTTCAATATGGCGGACAGGTACATTTAGGGAAAATGACAAATGACACATCGTCAGAATTGGCATAAACCAGGGAATAAAATGCCATAAAGCATACAAATTTTGGACAATGTTTTCAAAAGTTATAAGCGTTTTTGCAAAATTCATTATATATCTGTAACACTAGGTGGCACTGATTTCAAACTTCTCACGTACCTTCAGGATATTCTGATGATGATATGTACCAATTTTTGTGAAGATATGTCAAATTGTTTAAAAGATATTGCAATTTATGACAAAATTAAAAATGGCGGACAGATGATTTATCCGATGTTGACAAATTCAATATCCTCTGATTCGGCACGACCCAAGGAATCCATAGACACCATAGATCATAATTTTCTGACAAACTGTTCAAAAGTTATTGGCCAAAATAGCCATTTTCCAGATCTCAAACTGTAGGTGGCGCTGTTCCTCGCTGATCCGCAGATCCTGGTTCTGATGAAGCGTACCAATTTTTGTTTCAATTGCTCAAGGTTTGGCTGAGATACAGCCTCTGAACCAATTTTGGGTCGACCTTGTTAAGTTTGTGACATCATAACTTTTGAACAAAGATGAATTTAAAAAATCTGTTGAGTCATTTCTATGCGGCTTGGTCTAAAGATCATGTGACCAAAGTTTAGACAAAATTGGACAAAATTTGAAGGAAGAGTAGTGAAAAAATTGAATACTGTACTTTTCAAAATGGCAGCTACTGGCGGAGACTTAATGTAAGATGTTGATTGGAATCAGCATGAGGAGAGGAATCAGATGTACTAAATTAGATTTTTTTAGAGCAAATGGTTCAAATGTTATAACCTTTAGAAAAGTGAATTTTTGAACTAGTGGTGGCGCTATAGAGTTGGTCATAGAGACTCCAAATTTGGTTCAATGACCTTTCATGACCATCTCTACAATTGTACCAAATTTAATCATTTTGTCATGTTTCGTTGATAGGGCTGCCATAGACTCCCAGAGGGGAGGAAGAAGAAGAATAATAAATATAGCTGCAAGCAGCAATGCAGGGCCAAGCCCCAAAGGCACCGCAAGCAGAGCAACACAGCAAGCGGAGCAACACATCAAGCAGAGCAGCACATCAAGCAGTACAGCACAGTTTCGCAGAATTATAACCTTGGAACAAGGATAAATAAAGAAAATCTGTTTAGTCAGCTTTCCTGCAAGCGGTTCTATGCGCTGCCATAGACTGCCAGAGCGGAAGAATAATAATAATAGTTAAAAAGAATGACAACGAATACAACCTTTGGTGCTTGGCCCCTAATAATAAAGTAAACTAACGAATACAATAGGTGCCTTAGCACCTTCAATGCTTGGCCCCTAATAAAGTAAACTAATGCATACAAGAGGTGCCTTAGCACCTTCGGTGCTTGGCCACTAATAAAAAACAAACGGCGTTGGCCTTTCTCTCATTCAGCACTAATCCCAATGTTTCCATATTATTCGAGATGTAGGCTAAGATTTGGTTGATAAATAATTACTTATTAGTGTAAACAAGTTTTTGTACTTCATGCAGAACTCCACAGATAACAGACCATTTAAATTTAGCAGTGTAACTCTTTATATATATTGTGTTCGGTCGACTGCATTTATTTTGATGAACAGGCTGTGATGTCAATTTAAAAATAAAACTGATAGCCTATATGTCGTGTGTACTGTACATGCGTGAGGGGCCAGCGATCACTTGGATTTTTTCCTTAAACAGCAGTAACTCCGTCATTTATGGTGACAGATAAAACATCATCATTGGAAACTTTAAAGCTTGCGATTACGTTTATTTGTTAACACTTACAAATAAAAACAAAACACTGTGCTTTTGTAAAGTAAAGAAAACAAACAGGATGCGTTTTCTGAGTAGGTTTCCAACCTACTCAGAGTCGATTGAACTGAGTTAAGCGCGTGTGCTACGACTATGAAAAGCCATCATCAATGGAGCTCCGATATTATGATTCACCATGGCAACAGCATGTGACAAAAGGACGTTGCATACTTCTGAGTCAATGCAAGTTTAATTCTTATCACTGTTATAATATCAAAGGTGAAAACTGGTAGAATGGTAAGTTATTGAACTAATATTCATTTTCATGGTGTCCCACATGCAAAAAAAGAAGAAGAAACAAAAAATGTAACAGGATGCAATAATAAGAGTGTAAATGATTTTAGCATTATTAAACACTCGTTACGCAATTTACTTCCACTTGTAGAACATTTTCTTCATTTTTTTTGAAAATAAATGCCTTTCTGAAAAGGGAAATGCCTGGGAAAAGGGAGAATAAGGAGCTTGGCAGAAGGCGGATTTGAACCCAGTCAATCGCATCACAAGTTAATTCTCCACACCCAACACACTACAGCATACACCGCTGCAGCCTCTAGAACATGTGTCAATTTTAACCTGGTCTGACATTGGTGGGCGGAGCTACTGTAAATTTGCACTTAGTAATAGACACTCTGAATAATCTTGTTTTCCGTTTGCATTAAGATTATTTTTATTACCACACTGGCAGATATTGATAATATTACTTAAGTAAAATGCACTTAATTTAGATCCCCCCAGGAAACAAGACTAAATATCTTATATCATTTTCGTATATGCAAAATCCATCTTGATTTAAGAATTTTTAGATATTTGTACTTGAAATAGGACAAAAAATACTCAGTACGAAAAGCATTTTTGCAGAGTGAATGAATGAGTGAACTATTTAAATATCACTAGCACTTTAAAAAGGGGGAGGAGACCAAAGAAAACTCTGGGTTTACTGAAGAAAACCTGCTCCTGATCAGGTTAGGTTCACAGAGTAAGTTACCATGGTAACTGACTCTGAGTATAAATTACCTCTCTTTCAGAAACAGGCTTGACTTAACCTGCTTTCTCGGGTTTGACATACCTCCCATTCTGAAACGGAAAACTCAGAGTTTCCTATTTCAGGGTAAGTCAACTCAGAGTTCAAGTTTTAACTCAGTGTTGGTTGAACCTCCTTATTGAAACGGGCCCCTGGTTGAGTGGAGCGCAAAAATTAATCAAAACTCAGTACAGCCTATGGAGTTTTTTCTTTTGTTAATCTGTTAATTAATGGAAGTGAAATAGCCTATGTTTTGTTTAGACCTATTCCTTTTACATATTATATTTTAGTCTATTTTTCTCTGTTCACAGAAGCCCTGTGCGATGTGACCATGAATAGGCTACCATGGTATTTTTAATGGGTCATAGACACTTATCCCTTCTGAATTAATTTAATTTAATAAGCCTACAATTTGCATGATAGGCTATTGAGCGGAAATAAATTATGTAATCGTGCTTGCTATGTTACACATATCTGAATGATCATTTGTGATATTCTTGAGCTGAAAATGCCAGCGAGTGAACATCCAACTTCGATAACAGAATGCAGCAGAAATATAGTAGCCTAACTATAGAGTTAGCCTATGTGTGACTGTTACACATGCTAATCCCTTCCATACTAAATATACTTTATACTAAAACAAATAGGCATAGCAGAGACCCCCAGAGATAAATGTCTCGGATGCTGAGAATTATTGCTGCTCTGTAATTGGCCAAAATGTGACATTCGACTTTTCCAAGATCCTCTACTCTTCCCTGTGAAACCCAAAAGTTGGACCTCTGACCTACTTTCAGTACGATCTGAATTTCTGCGTTTTGAATTTTAGGATATTGAATTTGGTGTTTCGAATTTGTTCTTCATGTTAACTTGAAGCTGTATTTTTAATAAATGAATATTTGCAGTCAAGAATTCAGAACAAAAAATACGCTGTTTGAAAATACATATGTAGAAAATTATGCCATAAAAAACTTTAATTTTGTTCAATTCAATTTTCAATTTTGTGTTATCAAATGTCCAGGATTCAAGTTTAAAAAAATTCAAATTCAAAACTATATAAAATGGCACTTAATATTCAATTCTGTTAAATTCAGAACTATTGTCATTTTCCAGCTCCATACCTTTATTAGCCCCCTGGAGCCATATGGATTACTTTTAGGATGGACGAACGGATGGATGTGCTTTTTTTGCACTTCAAAATCCAAGTTACTTTTCCCACTCCCATTATAAAGCTTGGAAGAGCCAGGATATTTTTAAACATAACTCACATTGTGTTTGGCTGAAAGAAGAAAATCACATACACCTAGGATAGCTTGAGGGCAAGTAAATTATGGGATAATTTTCATTTTTGGGTGAACTAACCCTTTAAGAATTTTTTTCTGTATCCACCTCATTTTTCAGGTCAGAGTGGGTGCAGCGATTTGAAAATTGAATGTGTCTGGTTTCCGGTGTCATTCGCTTCCAGTTATTTTTAGCTGCACAAAACAGCTTGTTATCCAGCTTGATTTTGCAAACTGGTATTTCTTACCATGTTATTTTAATGTATAGTATTATGGTTTTCTGAACTTTGATATTCTTCTAGTTAATTCCCTATAGTGGCTAATGAATCGGAAGTCTCACACATTCATAGAAAACACCTTACTTCCATGCTGAAAAATAAGATGGATATGTGAAGCAGGATTTTGAACCAATGAGATTTCATCAGCAAAATGTGTACTTTAATTTCAAGGACTTAAATTTCAGGCTGTTCCTTACATAAATGTAGCATGTGTCTTTGGAAGACTTGGGAAAAAGTATTTAAGTCATATGGACTATATTTTTGTTTAGTGATGCGTGGGTCATCTCATAACCCGCGGACCCCGCGGGTAACCCGTGGGTCGGGTTGGGGTGGGGAAAGAAATTGTCACTTTATTTGCGGGGCGGGTTGGGGCGGGTCATTAAAAACAAAATTTTAAAAAATCCATGTATGTTGCGTGCAGTTCCCTATAGCATATATTAAATATTTGGGAATATCTGTTTTTATATTTTATTAGGTTCTTTGATAAGGTTAAAATACGAATGCCATAGCAACGTAACTTGCATGATGTCCCCAAACCTTTGGCGTCACGTGACACGTCACGAAAGCGGCGCGCCAAGCAGCTCCCGCCACCAGCCACGACAACAAAAACGGAGAAATAAAAGTGAAGATGGAAGACGAGGTGTGGGAGAAATTGAGGTCGGGAATTTACATAATTAAAAGAAAAAAAGGTCAGGCTGCTAAATCTAATGTTTGGGACTGGTTCTCATAAATAATTGCAGCAGGAGACAACAGCAGTATCGGCTACGTGAAGTGCAACTTGTGTGAAAAAATATACAAACATGAGAGCCACAAAACGGGCACTTAGAGCATGTCAAGGCAGGCCAAATAAAAGCGGGACCCGCGGGTTGGAAAAAAAGCCGACCTGTGCATCACTATTTCTGTTGCTGTTTTTATTAATGTAGTTTAATAGACAATGTCACAATGAACTGTAATTGTTTTTTACTTTTGACGTTTTCATCTTTAAGGTTGTTGATTTTGTTACCTTCAGATTAGTGTGAAGGGCAGACTCTGGTGGATAGACTATGAAGTGCCGCAGAGTAAAACCAAAGCCCTGTGAGTTCTTCTGCAGCGCCATTGTGCATGGACCCTTCCAGGCCACATCCTTCTTTGACACAGGTTGAGTGTTCTGACTGGATGACAGTCCTTCATCTTTAAGGTCTTTAGCCTGTCACAAACCAAAATAACACAAAGAGACACGTAATATAAACATCTACAAAGCAAAAAAAGTTATGTTATATTTATGTTATGTATTAACATGTTATGTTTTATGTTATGTTTCTTTATTTTCAAATGCCTGCAAAATGAAGTCTAACATGTTCCCGAAGGAATTAGTGGGGGCAGGAGTGTTTTCGATTATAAAGGTAGTTTTTAACTCCAACCACTTTGAGGGTATGACCCCTTTAAACTGTGAGGAATGCCAATTTTGAATACAGATGTGAAAATAAACCACCACATGGGACTTAGCAAAAATGCAAGAGGCAAAAATAAATACAGAAATTCCTGATGTAGAAACACTGAAACAGAAGACTCTTTAAAATGTGAGAATAAAGGTCAACACTGATTCCAAGTCAAGTAGTGCATAAAGACATTATACAGAAAAATCAAGTGCCCTTTATAAAATTTTCTACTTCAGAATAAGGCATGTGTATACTTTTAACTTTTGTATAGGTTTAAATAGGTTCAGTCAGGTTCATTGACTTACTTTAAGGTTCCTATACCAGACAGACACTATCAACCACAACATTCTTTTGAATATACTCGAAAATTATGTTGGCATTAGTGGAATTGCATTGGCATTGTTCAAATCATACTTATCTGACTGTTATCAGTTTTTAGCAGTAAACAAAGATATGTCATACCGATCACAAGTTCAGTGTGGAGTACCGCAAGGCTCAGTACTAGGACCATTGCTTTTCACTCTGTACATGCTACCCTTGGGAGATATCATTAGGAAGCATGGCATTAATTTTCACTGTTACGCTGATGATACTTAGCTGTATATTTCTTTTTATATTTTCTCTGACAAAACTTACCAATTCACAAAATTAACGGAATGCATAGCTGATATAAAAAATTAGATGACTAGTAATTTCCTATTACTAAATTCAGAAAAAAACAGAGATTCTAATTATTAGACCAAAAACATCTGCACAAAATAACCTAAAATACTGTCTAACACTTGATGGCTGCTCTGTTAAGTCTTCATTGTCAGTTAAGAACCTGTGTGTGCTCTTTGATACCAATCTTTCATTTGAAAGCCTCATTTCTAGCATCTGTAAAACCATATTTTTCCATCTTAAAAATATATCTAAACTACGACATATGCTCTCGATGACAAATGCGGAACAGTTAGTTCATGTGTTCATGACCTCAAGGCTAGAATATTGTAATGCTCTACTCGGTGGTTGCCCTGCACGCTTAATAAACAAATTACAGCTGGTCCAAAACACTGCAGCTAGAGTTCTTACTAGAACTAGGAAGTATGACCATATTAGCCCAGTTCTGTCAACACTGCATTGGCTCCCTATTAAACATCGTACAGATTTTAAAATCTTGCTAATTATTTACAAAGCACTACATGGTTTAGCTCCCCAGTACTTGAGCGAGCTCTTAATGCATTATAGTCCTACACATCTATTTTGATCTCAGAATTCTGGCCAGTTGATAATACCTAGAATATCAAAATCAACCGCAGATGGTAGATCCTTTTCCTATTTGACACCTAATCTTTGGAACAGTCTTCCTAGCATTGTTCGGGAAGCAGACACACACTGTCAGTTTAAATCTAGTTTAAATCTCTTTAACCCGGCATACACATAACACATTATCTACTTCTATAATTCAAATCATGTAAATTGTTAGGCTGCATAAATTAGGTCAGCCGGAACCAAGAACACTTCCTATAACACCTGATGTACTCGTTACATCATAAGAAGAATTGCATCTACGCTAATATTAGTCTCTCTGTTTATCACAAGTTTCACCATAGACAGCCGGATCCAGGACATATCCAGATCAGATGAAGGACCTGCACCTAGACACGACCACAACACATCCACAACACAAATGTCAGCTACAGGTGAAAAAATTCTATAGTAATTTATAGTAAATACTATAGTGTTTTTGAACCATACCATAGTAAAGTACTTAAATTAATTTGTGGTAATTCTATAGTTGCTGTGGTAACATACAGTGCACAGCATAAATGAGTACACCCCCTCTGAAACTTCTGAAAGTCAGCAATTCCTCTCTTGCTTAAGACATGTTAGGGTTCTTTAGAGATAGCAAGTCTGTTTAATCAATTACCAAAGAAGCATGTCAAAATTATTCAGGTGTACTACACTATGCTGTAGCATTCATTAACAAAGTGTTGTAAATACTATAATATATACAGTATACTACAATTTACTATAGTATGGTTCAAAAACACTATAGTATTTACAATAGTATTTTTTCACCTGGGTTGTGTCAACTATCCCCTGTGAAGACTTCATTGACATGACAACCAGTGGCACAGATCCTCAACAAAACCGTTTCCAAATCCGGCATGATGAATCCGATCCTCAACCAGATGGAACTGGATTAAATATTTTGACTGTTCCAATCCCAGTCTGACTTCTGACCTGTAATGCTGCCTGAATTATAATCATGTGCTGTTCATTGTTGGCCAGAGGAGAACTTTTTCTAGAGCTGCTGTGCAGCCAAAATTATTTTCCTGTTATTACTGTAAAGCTGCTTTGAGACAATTTGCATTGTAAAAAAGCACTATGTAAATAAAGGTGACTTGACAGTGACCAGTCAAGAGTCTTGCTAAGAGAAACTGTATCTTTTGCCTGGCGCTTTCCCCTTTTCCCTTCTCTGCCCACCCACTTCCTCTTCCCCTGGCTCCATTTCACGGCACCTCACCCTATCATTGAACACCCCAGGTGGTACTGCAGTGCGGGAAAACAACAATAGGAAGTGGAAACTTTGAAGCAAGAAGAGCAGTACCTCCCTTAAATATCTAGTTCAGTCATGAAACTCTGTAGAGCAAAGGCTGATAGGTCCTTTACATGCAATCTGCAAGCAATCACATCATTACCGCATGACGCAAGCTGATTGGCTTCTGCTGATCCTGCAGCCAATGAAACCGCTTGCTCAACCTCTCAAGTCTGATTCAGTGTTTGCTGTAGGCTAGTCCTCAGATTTACTTTGAAATTCAACCTCTTAATATCTTTTATTATTCCAAATCACTAAACAATGATGCATGATTTGCATTTATCAATTCATAAATGAAGCAAACATACACAATCAAAATCATGTTTAATGCTTTACAAGTAGGGATGCAATTAACAATTATTTTGATAATCGATTAATTGGATGAAAAATCTAAAAATTGTTATACACTCATATTTTTTTTAAATTAAAAAATATTTTTAATCCATTATTTTAAACAATGTTATTCCACACCCTGCCCAATGCTGTCCTCCAAACAATGTGTAATAAGCCTATTAAAACAAATATAGTGAATGTATTTATTTATGTAGGCTATGCTGTACATTATAAGCAAAAAAAACAAACAAAAAAAAACATTACATTCTAAACCTAAAGACAACTGATTGCTTACTATTTTAAAGCAAAAATGAAAATGACTACATTAAAAATTATAATAAACAAAAACAAAAGCACAAAATGCTAACTTGTACGAGGTATGAGGAACACACTCATTCACTCATCTGAACATAGTAATTACAGTATCTCACAGAAGTGAGTACACCCCTCACATTTTTGTAAATATTTTATTATTTCATGTGACAACACAGAAGAAATGACACTTTGCTACAACGTAAAGTAGTGAGTGTACAGCTTGTATAACTGTGTAAATTTGCTGTCCCCTCAAAATAACTCAACACACAGTCATTAATGTCTAAACCGCTGGCCACAAAAGTGAGTACACCCCTAAGTGAAAATGTCCAAATTTGGCCCAAAGTGTCAATATTTTGTGTGGCCACCATTATTTTCCAGTACTGCCTTAACCCTCTTGGGCATGGAGTTCACCAGAGCATCACAGGTTGCCACTAGAGTCCTCTGCCACTCCTACATGACGACATCATGGAGCTGGTGGATGTTAGAGACCTTGCGCTCCTCCACCTTCCGTTCGAGGATGCCCCACAGATGCTCAATAGGGTTTAGGTCTGGAGACATGCTTGGCCAGTCCATCACCTTTACCCTCAGCTTCTTTAGCAAGGCAGTGGTCATCTTGGAGGTGTGTTTGGGGTCATTAGCATGTTGGAATACTGCCCTGCAGTCCAGTCTCCGAAGGGAGGGGATCATGCTCTGCTCATTCATGGTTCCCTCAATGAACAGTAGCTCCTTAGTGCCGGTCATGCAGCCCACACCATGACACTCCCACCACCATGCTTGACTGTAGGCAAGACACACTTGTCTTTGTACTCCTCATCTGGTTGCTGCCACACACGCTTGACACCATCTGAACCAAATAAGTTTATCTTGGTCTCATCAGACCACAGGACATGGTTCCTTAGTCTGCTTGTCTTCAGCAAACTGTTTGCGGGCTGTCTTGTGCCTCATCTTTAGAAGAGGCTTCCTACTGGGCTGCATACACTTCTTTGTGGAGTTCCATTATCTATTGTGTATGTCTCAGAATACTCTACTCCTATCCTAACTTGTATTGTTCTTTCTAGAAGGAAATCCATAATCCAGTTGTAAAACTTTCCTCCAATTCCCATGCATTTAAGTTTAATTAAAAGTCTCTCTTTCCAAAGCATATCATATGCTTTCTCAATGTAACGAGGCGGGACACGAGGTGAGATCCATATGCAAGCTTTATTAAACTGAGTTCATAGTCAAACAGGCAATGGTGGAACAACAGCAAACAGATATGGCAGAGAGTAGGCAGAATCGTAGTCGAGGAACAGGCAATGGGTCAGGGCTGGCAGATAACAATCGTAAATCCAAAACAGAGCAAATAGTCCAAAGGGCAGGCAACAGAGAATCATACATGGGGAACAGACAGGAACAGTAACGGGCAGACAGACACAAGGATAAACGCTCAGAATTGCAACAGAGTATACAAGACCTCGCCCTGTGTGTGAGGATGTGACTAGCTTATATAGTCCAGGTAATGCGTGGCAGCTGGGTGTGGTGATTATGGTTAGCTGATTGGTGGAGTGAGTGCAGGTGATTGGCAGGGAGGATTATGGGAAGTGTAGTCCGGGAATGACTGGAACCATGACATAATGTCCCCCTCCCGGAAGGCGCGTCCTCGCGCTGTGGATGGCACAACTGGGGAGGGGGGGTGGGTGCCCTGGAGACCTACTGACAGGTGAGGGTGAATGTACGGACGGGTAAGAAGGTCTCCAGGGCAGGTCCAGGGACTCTAGGCGCCATGGCTGGTCAGATGCCTCGGGCAGCAACGGCGGGTCAGGTGCCTCGGGCAGCAACGGAGGGTCAGGTGCCTCGGGCAGCAACGGCGGGTCAGGTGCCTCAGGCAGCAACGGCGGGTCAGGTGCCTCGGGCTGCCACGGTGGGTCAGGAGCGTCAGGCAACCATGGTAGTTCGGGAGCCTTGGGATGCCAAGGCGGGTCAGAGTTCGTGGGCGACCATGACGGGTCAGAGTTCGTGGGCAGCCATGGCGGGTCAGCGTTCGTGGCGGGTAAGAAGCTGTCTCGTAGTGGGCCGGAGCTGGCTTGTCGAAGGCTGAAGCGGGCTCGTGGACAGCTGGAGCGGGCTCGTGGGCAGCTGGAGCGGGCTCGTGGGCAGCTGGAGCGGACTCGTGGGCAGCTGGCCTTTCCAGGTTTGCCAACTGGTACAATTTTTCCATTCTTCCATAAAGAAGGAATCTTTCCTGCATTCCATATATTGTTGAAAATATTTAAATAATATTTAAAGATCTGATAAATGTTGAATCATTACATAACATATATCATCTTTTCCAGGAGATGAATGTTTAACTCCCCCTAGAGCCATCTTTAATTTGTACGTAGTAAAATCTGCATCTCAAGCTTCACCAGAAGGACTTCTTTTCATCATTAAATCTGGATATTAAATTTTGTTCTGGTTTCTACTCTTTTTAATATCCTCTGATACATTATGGACTTTAACAAAAACTTTAGCCAGCATTTCAGCCTTTTCATTATCTGTCACAGCTATTCCTTCATCATTTTTTTAAAACAGGTAAAGTTTGATTTCTATAAATTCCTCCCATTTTCCTATTTTACTATTCTTCTTACTTCAGCTTGTGCTTTCTTATATTTAATAAAATCTTCAAATAAATTAGACCTTTTGATTTTTCTAAATGCTTTATTCTTATTATGTATTGCATCACCACACTGTTCTGTCCACC
This sequence comes from Megalobrama amblycephala, assembly GCF_018812025.1. Taxonomy (NCBI): domain Eukaryota; kingdom Metazoa; phylum Chordata; class Actinopteri; order Cypriniformes; family Xenocyprididae; genus Megalobrama; species Megalobrama amblycephala. The sequence continues at coordinate 561,408 of NW_025953337.1, read as the reverse complement.
AGGGAACTGCTTTCCTCTTTTTACATTGTCCCTTTTTTCCTATAATATTATCTGTTACATCATACAATACTTTACATATTTTCCCATTACATTTATCTATGTCTTCCATCATATTTAGTTATACTGCTGTTAGTTCTACCTCACTTAGATATTTATATGCTTCCCAGTTTGCTTGATTAAATTTCCATCTTGGAGCTAATATCACATTATGTTCTATTACACTCATCCCTACCTTACATACAATTATATAGTGATCACTACCCATATTATTATCTTCCCAAACGTCCCATACACATTTAGCTATACCTTCAGAAACCAATGTTAAATCTATAGCTGACCCAATACCACGTACCAAATCTATTCTTGAGTTTCTACCATCATTTAGACAAACTAACTCATTACTATCTATTATTTCAACAACATCCCCACTATGATCATCTTGCTTCATCTTGCAACTGCTTCCCCATAAAGTGCTATGTGCATTAAAATCTCCACACCAAATTATTTTATAATTTCCTGACCCTATAACCTTTTCTAAATTTTTACTTAATTACGAGAATTATAATAATTTATTATTCTAATATTATGTTTCTCTGCATATATTTCTATAACCACCAATTCATATTCTTCAAACTCATTAATAACTCTTAATTCTAATTCATTTTTTATAAAAGTGGCCACCCCACCTCCATTACCTGTCTTTCTATCTTTCTTTACAATATTATACCCTTGCAGAACAAAATTTAATTTAGGTTTTAACCATGTTTCTTGTACACAAATTATGTTTGGTTTCTTATCTAATAGGTCTATGAATTTTTAAATTCTGATCCATTTGCAATAAGACTTCTGCCATTCCATAGCAGAATCGTTTTAACCATTATGAACTTCTACATGCTGTTTGAGTTCTTGATTGAGTCTTTAGCATATCATTTATTTGTTCCAACGTTACACCTGCTACATTCAAGTATCTCTCAGCTGCCCTTATTATGATTTTAATTCTCTCCGTTCTTCTTTCTGTTTGAGCAGAACAATTTACCACTTAAGCCATAAATGAAACAAATTCCATTTTCCCGATCACCAAACTATCCTCTTTTGTCTTACTTTGAGCCAAAGTATTTCCAGTCCATTCTTGTATTTTTACCTCTCTCTGTATCTGCTCATTTTGTTTTGCTTTTTGTGCTGCTTCAGTGTAAGTTAACCCCTCAGTTATTCTCACATTTTGAATTTTCACAGCATGTTTGTGAGCAATACATCCCCCAAAGCCAGCACTATGCTCACCTCCGCAATTGCAGCATTTTGCCTTCACTCCTTCTCCACATTTACCATATACATGGTCACCCCCACATCTCACACAATGTTGTTTTCCTCTGCAAACAGCACTAACATGGCCATACTTCTGGCACATGAAGCATCTAATCGGAGGAGGCATGTAAGGTCTTACAGGGTAACTTACGTATCCTATTGTTACCCTCTCTGGCATTCTTTCCTCATCAAACTGAAGCATAACCTCAAAGATAAAGAAACATAACAAAAAGATAGGACTTGGTTTTGGGTGCCCAAAATGGCCACCCGGAGGCATTGCAAATATGGCCAAATCTGATTTTCAGTTTTGTTTATGGTAATTAAAGCAACAGTTTTTCAATAACGGAAGAATATGTAAAAGTATGGTATTTGGGGTAAAAGTTGCCCCTACTGTTGGACTAAAGGTACAATAATTAACATAATAATAAATAGCTGGCTGACTTTTCCATTTGTTGACCTGACATTGTTTGATTCAGATGGTAAATATCATATATTAAGTTGGGTGTCCACCTTAATCACCATATTTATAATGAAACCATCATATTTAAAAATATGATATTAATCATATTATATAATAAAATATCATTTATTGTTATTACTGTAACTATCTATATATAACTATTATGGGATCTCATACATTCATACATTATGGGTGTAGTGAAAAGCAAATTTTGTCTTGAGGTGTGCCCTTAGCCCCATTGTGCCCTACATATAACAATATAGCAAGTGAATTATGTATACATTCAACAATATTATTGATTTGACTGCACTGACACTACTGGATGAGAACTGAACTGAGCTGGACGATGACATCACTGTTTTTTTTTTGTTTGTTTGTTTTTTTTGTTTTGTTTTTTTGCAGAACTGCTTGATAATCTTTACAACAGAACTGAATCAACACTGAACTGACTGACTGAAATGAACTGTTTGCATCATTGAATCATTTTCTGTTATCACTGTAAAGCTGTTTTGAAACAATCTGTATTGTATAAATTGCTTTATAAAAAAAGGTGACTTGACTTGACTTTCAATTAGCTATATGACTTTCTTTGATGCTGATTTTTAGAAGGCATCTGTCTGACTCTGAGGCCACGTTTACACCTGGTATTAAGATGTGTTTTGGTTGATCGGATCACAAGTACAAATTCAGGTGTGAATGGGGTCTAAAACGTTTTGAGCTTGTCCAATTTCGACAACTTCCAGAGGTAGTCGAAAACGCATTCAACCGGATTGCTTTCGCAGTGTAAATGCTCATGTGGTCGAACAGCCACTGGCTACCTACTCTCCGACCTACTGAACTAATGCGTAAACATTATGGGAAGCGCGCTAGCCAGACGATTTAAAGTTTGTTTGAAGATGCGCCTAGACATCCAGACAGGATTTACGTCCAGACGGGATTTAAACTTTGTCGACTGAAGACGACGAAGTTTGATTTGAAGATGAAAAACGTACAAAGCACAATGTTCTCGCACCATTCCTGATTTCCAGAGGTGGGTAGTAACAAAGTACATTTACTTCGTTACATTTACTTGTTTTTTTTTTTTTTTAATTTGTACTTTTAAGAGTAGATTTAAAAGTAGGTACTTTTACTTTAACTTGAGTACATTTCTGATGAAAAATCTGTACTTTTACTTCACTACGCTGGGTGACGTATCGTTACTTTACTTCATTTTAATGCAATACTGTACATGTTAAAAAAAAATGTGTAGTTTATTCGAAGCGTGCTGTCTCTTTTTTCATGAATGATGCTCCATTCACAAATGAATCACTCTTTTGCAGGCACGAGCACACATAGACATAAAAGGGGGCTTGAGCCCCTGCCTTTTTTCTTCCTCGAGAGAAAGTGCCCTTTTTTTCTAGGGTGCTTTTTTTTCTTTCTTTCTTTTTTTTTAAATAAATGAATATATATTCCTATTTGTGCACAGTTTCCCTGTCAAACAAATATATTTACTGAATAAAAATAAATAAATATATAAATAAATAAATAAAACTATATATCAGGTCAGCTTTGGTGAGTTGCCTTCCCTCCGCGACACGGCATTCATTCCCTCATGCGTGCCCCACCTCTCCTTGTGTTTGCTGCTGGCTGAAATTGTGACAACTATGCCCGGGAAAATACAACTGCTTTCTGGTGATGAGAAGCGAAAAAGAAAAAATCACTAGATCCATCCTGTGCATCTCTTTCAGGTAGCATATGTATGTTCACAAACATGTGAAATTTTTGGCTATTTCTTTGAGTCTCTTTGCAAAAATATGTACCAGGTTCTTGTAAATGTGAATGTGGTCATATAGACAGTCAGTGTCCAGGTTAAGGGTGAGATTATTTATGCGTTTAATGCCGCATTAATAATTTGACCACCATCAACGCATCTGCCTGATTTGATACTAATGCAATTTGTGTCATACTATAATTTCAGTTATTTTAATGTGTTATGCATTGCGTTTTGAACCATGGTAAAGATATCGGTAGGGCTGTCTGTCACAGTGGATCATTCCACGGACACGAATCCATGATCCGCTTTATTAGACATTTTTCTAAGGATGTACGATATATTAAAATTATTTAAAAATCATAATACAACATTACATAATGCTATTCTTAAATCTATGCTTACACAGGATAACACATCAATAAAAGTTTAAACCCTCACTCTGTGTTTGCATGTTTGATGTCCACATATTCTTGTTGAAGAAATTACAGTGACTGTAGTATTTCTATCAAAAAAAAAAGTATCCGAATATTATTATTTAACTAATAATATATTTTTAATTATGGTGGTTGGCTTTGATCGTGGATTTGATAGTGCTGTGCTGTGTGACAACAAAAATCACCAGGCTTTTGCCTTTTGCCCTCTGCAGGCATTTGTTATAATATATATTATGTACTTCTAACATTTCAGGGGGGAAAAAAACACTTGATGTGTTTAAATATGCAGATTAGCTTGTTTAGGTTAATTTAGAAGAAATCTACAGATGCAAACAGACAGATGGTAGTAGGCTTAAAACAAACACCATCTAAGTTTTCTTTCCATTAGAGTAAAAGACATGGAAGCAAAAATAGACCAAAATCTTAAAATTGTCTGCTACATGAAAGAAGTATTCCAATAACACCAAAAGAATTAAAAACAATGTATTGATTTGTGCAAAATAAATAAATTATTAGTGAAACTATGTCCCTCTCTTTGGTGCAGTCATTTATTCTGAATATAGCTACTTGAAAGTAGTAGTGTAGAAAACATGCAGATTGTGGCATAGTTTCCTTTGCTGTTGCCTGCTCTTGCGATAAACCTAGTGAATACAAAAGAAAACCATGGTCTCTGAGTAAACTGATTATTTTGTAGAAATCTGTGGAATATAAAACAATTGCGTGAGTGTGAGGGAATTCAAATAAATTGGTAAGGAAGTCAGAGTAGTGTTAATATATTTAAGGGTTTGTTATTTTTTTAAATAAATAATTATGAGAAGTGCCCTTTTTACCCACTTGAGCCCCTGCCCCCCAAAATGTCTGTGCACGTCCCTGTACACAACCTTATTAAAGTGTTCCAGGTACATTAAACATAATGCTTACATGGCTACCCTAGAATATAATGCACTTTCCCATCTAATCCTAAACTAACTTTTCTTCAAGTAATAGGTATAAAAGCCCTCTTTGTTCTCTTTATACGGAGCATATTTCTGTTTTATGATAATTCAGAAAGAAAACGCGCTTGGTGTCTACTGTTGCTATAGTAACGGACGCAACTTTAGTTTAACTAAACTAAATTGTAGAATTTAGTTTTTATATTTATTTTAATATATTTATTCTAAAACATAAAGAGAGTACTGAATGATTTTTAGCAATGTAATGTGTATGGCACAAATGGCATTTATAGTCCGTATCTAATATTTTCCAATGTCTTGTACCGTTGATGGTGGCGGGTCCCGCTTCTGTTGAGGCAGGGTGGCGCCTTATGTCCTGGGGTTCGCAGATGGATGTAGCAGAGGGGTTAGAGATGGGCCATGCCTTATCTCTGCCCTCACCTGCTGCATCCGGTAGTGTATCCTTTCGGAGGCAGGAAGCACGCATTGCGATTTCTTCCGCTCCGGTGGATACAGTCACGTTAATGGCATCTAGTTCTGAGGAGCTAGATGTTGTTAGTGTGGCAACGGGAGAATCTGAAGATTCGCCACTTCAGTCTCCCGCGAGCGAGGAGCTCATGGAGGTGCTTTCTCGTGCTGTTGCCAAGTTGAACATCGATTGGCCAGCCGAAAAGCAAGAGCAGACGGTGAGAAGCAAGCTCGATGAACGCTTCTTGCCATCTAGGTCTGCTCAGCCTCCACTACCGTTTTTTCCCGACCTCCACACTGAGGTGTCGAGGTCGTGGAAGAGACCGATATCTACCCGTGTCTACACACCTCAAACCTCCGTGTACAGCAATGTGGCAGGGATGAGGAGACACGGGTATGGGGCGTTGCCTAGAGCGGAGGAGACGCTTGCGAGTCATCTCTCTCCGCAGGCGGCATCGTCCATCAAAGCCCCGACGTTGCCCACTAAGCCGCTCAAGACCACTTCAGCGCTAGTGGGCAAAGCGTACTCGGCAGCAGGTCAGGCTGCTGCATGCTTGCACACCATGTCCATCATGCAAGCATACCAAGCCGACCTGCTGAAGGATTTGGGGGAAAGTGAAGAAGTGGGGGCGGATCTCATCCAAGAGTTGCGTCTCACTGCCGATCTCGCTCTCCGTGCCACTAAGGAGATGGCCAAGTCAGTGGGCCGTTCTATGGCAGCCCTTGTGGCCACGGAGCGGCACTTATGGCTTAATCTCACCGAGATTAAGGATAAGACGTTTCTCTTGAATCGATCCTTCCAACCTTTTCGGTGATGTTATTTCCACTGTCACCGACAGGTTCCAAGAGGCCAAGAAACAGTCTGCAGCCTTGCAGGGCATCTGCATTCTAAACTACATAGATGATTGGTTGATTCTCGCTCAATCAGACCAGATGGTGGTTCAACATCGAGATGTTGTTCTCGCTCACATGAAAAAGTTGGGGTTAAGACTAAACGCGAAGAAAAGTGTGCTTTCTCCAGCTCAGAGAACCACTTATCTAGGCGTGGTATGGGATTCGGTGATTATGAGAGCCCGTTTATCTCCGGCTCGAATAACATCAATCCTCAATACCGTCTCGGACATAAAGCTAGGCCAGTCACTCACTGTGAAACAGTTTCAGAGACTGTTAGGTCTGATGGCAGCAGCATCCAACGTGATACCTTTTGGCCTGCTGAACATGAGACCACTGCAGTGGTGGCTCAAAACCAAGGGGTTCTCACCGAGGGGGAATTTATTTCGTATGATCAAAGTCACACGGCGCTGCTTACGTGCTCTGAACATATGGAAGCAACCTTGGTTTCTATCCCAGGGACCTGTGCTGGGGGCTCTCAGTCGTCGTGTCACGCTAACGACAGATGCATCCCTCACGGGCTGGGGGGCGATCATGAGTGGTCGCTCAACATGGGGTCTGTGGCAGGACCATCATCTCACATGGAACATAAATTGTCTAGAAATGATGGCAGTATTTCTAGCACTGAGATACTTCCTCCCAGATCTCAGAGACCAACATGTGTTAGTTCGATCAGACAACACATCGGTAGTCTCGTATATAAATCACCAGGGGGGTCTGAGATCACGCCCGCTCTACAAGCTGGCGAATCAGATTCTCCTGTGGTCCCAAGGGAAACTGCTGTCCTTCAGAGCAGTATATATCCCAGGGTACCTGAATGTGGGAGCAGACATCCTGTCGAGGCAGGGGCCGAGGCCCCGGGAATGGAGACTTCATCCGGATGTGGTGAAGCTCCTATGGGAGAACTACGACGAAGCCCAAGTGGATCTGTTTGCGTCTCGAGAGACGACTCACTGTCCACTGTGGTTCTCTATGACAAACCCAGCACCTCTTGGGCTGGATGCTATGGTACAGCCGTGGCCGAGGCTACTGTTGTACGCATTTCCCCCGAACCTACTGAATAATAATCCAAAAGTAACAACAGCATTATTAGAATATCTTAAGAAAACAAGATTAATTAGAAGAATTTAGTTTCCCTTTCGAAAGGGAACTTCAACTCTGCGCTGAATCGCGCTATGGGGAACGTCGCTCGTGACTCGTGTTCGAAATACCAAAATCACAACACTCCAATCCTATTTGCCTGGTGGTTCTGGCCCCGCTCGTGCTGAGGCAGAGCGGCGGCTGAAATCATGGGGCTCTCAGGTGGAGCTCGCTGAGGAATTTGAGAGGGGTATAAATCTCTCTCAGGCCAAAGCGACTGACGAGGACACGCTCCTGGATGATGATGATGTCCTGTCTCTGACATCGTCAGATCCAGGAGCGAGTGCTCTTTTGGCTCAAAGCCCCAGAGAGCAGGAGATGGCCGAGGAGGGAGAAGTGACTGAGGTCGCGGCGTTTTCGGAGTTACTCGAGGTTATGGAACGCGCCTCGAGCAGGCTGCAGCTGCCCTGGGAGCGCATTAGAAAGGAACCCGCTCGCAGCAGGTTGGACGATCGGTTTCTTTCAAGCCATAACCCGGTAACTCCAGCGAGCCTTCCATTCCTTCCCGATCTGCATTTTGAGATCGAGAAGGCATGGAAGAACCCATACTCGGCCCGAATTCATCGACATCAGCGAGCTAATTTCGCTGATGTTGAGGGATTGGGCCAGTATGGGTATGTGTCGATGCCACCTATAGATGAGATGTTTGTGAACTATCTCGCTACAGGGAGTGCACCGACACTAAAAGCTCCGGCCCTGCCATCCAAAGCGTTGAAGATGACGTCACGCTTGAATGGCAGGGCTTACGCCGCTGCAGGTCAGGCTGATGCTGCATTGCACACAATGGCAGTGCTGCTAGCGTACCAGGCTGATCTGCTAACAGATTTGGATCAGGGCCAGGGTCTGTCCGCTGAGGCGGTTGCGGAGTTGCGCCGAACCACGGATCTTGCTCTGAGGGCCACCAAACAAACTGCCACCTCGATCGGGAGATCTATGGCAGGCATGGTGGTCACAGAGCGACATCTGTGGCTTAACTGTGTGGACATCGGGGAGAAAGAAAAACGCTTTCTGCTCGATGCCCCGGTTTCGCCTACTGAACTTTTCGGCACTTCAGGGAGGTGAAGGCGCGCTCCGCTGTGTTTAGATCTTGCATCCCGCTCAGATCCAGTTCTGGGCCCAGACAGCCGGGAGGTCCCGGGCCGTCTCGAGCTGAGGCTCAGAGGCAGGCCCAGAAAACTAGTGTCGCCGCTCGTGCGCCTCCTCCTCCCCAGAGTAAGTCGCAGAGACAGCGGGATGCAAGGAGGAAGAAGCAGGATCTGAGGGAGGTGATTGAAAATCGGCGCCAGCAGCGCCGATGATCGATCTCCTCTCTCGCGAGGGCTGTTTTTTTTGCCCTCGCTCTTCCTTCTTCCTCCACCTCCCGGTAGCATCCATTGACAACTATATGCTACGGGCTTTGACAGTCAGGCTGACGATGTGGGCCTATGATGAATATTTTTCTGACGGCCCGCCGTCTGGCTTGATAGTGAAAGTGCTTTTAGGCTTAAAGAACTTTGGATTTTATCCTTTTCCATGTGGAAGAAGCAAGGTGAAGTCTGCGTTCTACGAGCCGCAGGAGGTAAGCCAGGTCCATTTTTATTATTAAATGTAGACCTTGCTTTTCCTGTATAGCTTCCCGTGTATATAGTCATTATTAGAGGGGTTATTTGGGCGAATAACTGAATGCTAGGCTGGCTGTTTTACAGGCAGGCCGCTGATGGCTGCTATGTTATTTTTAGCCTCCGGTGCTTGAGTAGCTTCTCGGCTGATACTGTGGTTTGTAGCTAGAGCTAGCACTCGCTATTTCAGTTATTTGTTTCAGATTGGCCGGTTTTTCGGCCATTTGATGCTGTCGCTTGTGGTTTCATTTCTCCTTATATTAAGAAGGTTTGTAATGAAGCCCGAGCATGGCTTGGTCTCTATAGGCCTTAGCTAGTGGCTAGGCTAGAACTAGGTTAGGTGTTTGTTTGTTTGTTTACATCACCCCTGTTATTTACTGTCCCCTTGCGGTTGTACAGTTCCTAGTTCTGGCCTCCTCCTGAGGGAGTTGGTGGCCATTTTTGCCCATATTTCCCCTTCATATGTTTGTATGTAGGTGCTTTAGTCAGATCAACAGCTAAGGTGTTAGGCTGTTTTTAGCCTTCCTGGTGCTGTTTGTCTCAGGTGGCTGGCCCTTATCTCTGAGGAGATAAGTTGTGCGTTACGCTAGGCCCCGCTGCTCAGAACCCTTCATGCTTCAATGTTTTCACGTGAACCCCTTGTTTTATCAAGTTTGATATAACGGTGCTTAGGCTTCGTAGCCCCCGTTTTTCTTGGGTTCAGTACAATTGTCAGATTTGTCCTGTGAAAAATATTTATCCTTATGGATAGCATGTATGTTCAAAGCTTTTTCTTTGCTTTAGGGTTCTTAGACCTTAGCCCTACATATTTATGTGAGCTTACTTTAGTGCTGCCACAGGTTACACCTGTGTCTGTGATAGCAGGCTGTGTTTAGCCTCTGTCTATGAACGTGGTGTTTTGTTGTACTCCCCGGTTAGGGTTTGTGTTTCACTGAGTGCATCACCTGTTGGATTGCACACTCAGGGTGAGTGTAAGAGTCCTATTCCGGTTAGAATAGTGTGATCTCGACTTCTCCCAGTCGATCATGACTGCAGCAGCTGTTTTACATTTGCTGTTAGATTGTTGGCTCTATACTATAGCCTCTCTTTAATACAGCTTGTTTTTGTGGCGCTGTTGGTCTACGATCACTAGTTTGCTCACGCTTTTTAGCACTGCCTCAGGCTTATGCTCACGTTATTTGAGGTGTTAGGCCTTATAGGCCTTCCTTAGACCGTGATAGCATATTTATATTTTCATTGCCTGTTGGAATGTGTAGGCTTAAGCTCAGGTTGTGTAGCTAGTTACCCTCAGTTATCGTCTAGGGTCTGGAGCTAGCCCCGCTTTGAGCTTGGGCCCTGTTATGACCACGGGCTGGCGCCACATGGTACTCAAAGTAGCAGGCCTTACCAGGCCTCCTTTGTAGCTTCTGTGTTGGCCCAGCTGGGCTGGTTATATCTAGACTCGTTCCATGGTTGAGTCATGTCTTATGACATATGCCGCCATTGGCCACGCCCCCTCTGTACGAATAGGCCTTAGGTCAGGCCTTTCGTTGAGTTCTGTGGTGTAGTGTGTACTTCTCCTGCCCATGGGTTTCCGAAGTACTGGTTTGCTGGCTGGCATCTGTCATAAGTTACCACTGGTCGTTGCCATGTGTTCATGGAAGTTGTAGGCCCCCATTAGGGCCTCCTTTCGGTCTGCATGTTGGCACAGCTTGTATGATTCTTTTGTATGTCTCATCACCATGGGTGAGGCGTCATTGCACTAGCTGACGCCGCGTGTTTTATGAGTCATAGGCTTTCACAGGCCTCCTTTGTTATCACGTCGGAGTTTGGCTTTGTACACCTCTCGCTTAGAGAGTAAAAGGTGCTTTTACTGAGTACATTTCTGAGTGCATTTGCTTCCTTGTGCTTGTTTTCCTTTAGCTCTAATTGAGCTAAATAGTTACCCTGTTTTGTTACTGGGTTCTATTTTTGCTCCTAGAACTTTACTGGCCGCTAGCTGATGCCACGTGCGATGGGTAGGCCTTAAGGGCCTCCTGTGGGTGCATGCTGGCATTTACCTTTTTTTTTTCTCTCTGACTTTTTACTGTAGCAGTAAAAGGATTTGTGTCGCTGGCTGGCCGGGGCTCAGGCTGATTGATGACCTCCTTTGTAGTCGGTCTGTTTAGCCTGAACCTTGATGACACTGCCACGAGCTGACACCACGTGTCTGCTGAGGTTATAGGCCCATGGGGCCTTCCTTAGCGTGTGATGCCGTACGCTGTACTCCTCTTGCTTAAAGAGTAGAAGGTGCTTCTACCGAGTACACTGCTCGTTGTATTGTGTTAGACGGGCTGTTTCGTGGGCACTCACAGCTACCTAATTATTTTGGTTGGTCATGCGCTTAGCATGCTATGCTTTTCAGTCGATTGGCCTTATGGGCCATCCTGAATGCCACCTTTTGGATTGGGTTCTGTTGTGATATTAAGTTCTTATCTTTTAGAACTTTAGTTATGTTGTAGGCCCCTTCTGGTTGGCCTCCATGACTTTGTGCCTGCGGTATGGTCTGTCTGTTAGGTTGAGCTTCGTACTTCCCTTTGGGTTGACTGTGTAATTGTGCTTGGCTCCCTAAGCTGGTCATTGGTTGTAGACTTCTGTGAAGTCTCCCATTCAGACTGGCCCTAGGCTGGTTTGTGCTCCCCTGTATCAGGGTTTCTTTAGCGCACAGCCTCCTCAGCACTTTGTCAAGAAGCTGAGTAGATCCTAGGATGAGTGGTTGTACTCCCCTCATACGAGGGTTTATAGCGCACAGCTGAGTTCCGCTCTCCAGGATGCCCATCTCTGCATGTGGGTTTGAGTTGCTTACTGCCTTTTCACAGTCGCTCTTTCCTGCTCTCCTTTTTGGAGTTTGCGCTTGGAGATTCTGTATATCAGAAAAGGTTGGCCAGGCTAGGTTTGGCTTTTGCTAGATTAGTACGGCATCCTTGGTGGCGTTGGGGGTGACTTCGTTCCCCTCTAGTGACTGGCCAGGGTTCCGTTTGGTTTCCTGGCCACATTCCCTTAGAGGGACCACTTTCTATGGTTTGTTGGTCCCAGATGCTCGAGCAGCCTTGGCAGGCCTTTTACGGAAAGCCTCTTTTAGGCTCAGCTTGGGCTGTTGGCCGTAGGAAATGATGTCACTGACAGCCTTGGAGAAATTGCTCCCGGTTTTTCCCTGGAACTGCCGGATGTTTGTCCAGACATTTTGGGCATGCATTCTCTTCTAGCATGGTGGCATGGGTATATCGTTCCCCATAGTGCGATTCAGCACAGAGTTGAAGTTCCCTTTCGAAAGGGAATGTCTCAAGTTATGCATGTAACCATGGTTCCCTGAGAACAGGGAACGAGACTCTGCGCTTTCCTGCCATGCTTCGGGATGCCTGCTGAACAGTCCCTCAAAGACAAAGAGATGTTGACTGCTTCCTCAGGCGCTCCCTTTATACGTCATGGTTCACGCCATTTGATGTCATAGGCTGTCGCCGGCCAATAGGATTGGAGTGTTGTGATTTTGTCATTTCGAACACGAGTCACGAGTGACGTTCCCCATAGTGCGATTCAGCGCAGAGTCTCATTCCCTGTTCTCAGGGAACCATGGTTACATGTGTAACCTGAGACGTTTTGTTTTGTTTTGTTTTTTCTACATCAACACTTTACACTCCACCCCAGTAGGTGGCAGAAATGCACCAAAGCTGGTTTGGTCTGCAACTGCCATAAAATCCAAAAGAAGAAGAAGAAAAAGAAAAAGAAACTTTATGAAATGCAGCTCACTAGAAATGCATGGAGATCGCTCATAGATGGAATCATGCAGTCATAGAGTTAAAACAGAGTGTTAAAAGGCAGTTTCAACATAAATTTAGGACATTTAGTTGCTGTTTGTTGTTTTATTTTTGTATTATTTTTGTCGTTGGCTGTTTTAGTACCTGGTTGAAAATAAGCACAAGGTCAGGTTTGTATATTTAAGCATTTATATATGGCATAATTTGTTTTTATGCTCATTTTTATGCTTATTTGTGTTTGGATAATTAACTTGAAGTTGTTCATCATTAATGTTAGTCTTAATTTTTGTTAAATTGTTGTTATAGTCAATTGTTTCTTTTAATTTCTGTGAATTCCTTGCAAATACTCATGTTGTTTTGTTTGTTTGTTGCAGCTCTTATGGTGTTGTGGAATAAGGTGTATTGTGGAGTTAAACAAGGATAATAAATGGAAAAAGGGACAACATCATGCTTTCATGTTGTCTATGTTCTGTGTAGCATGTGGCTGGTGTTTTTTATCGACTGTGTGTTTTTATGTCATGTAATGTATGGACATGCAGTCAGTGAGAGTTCTCATTGGCTGCGTGTTCTTGTGTCATACTGTGTGAGCACCAGTCCTGCCACTGATTGGACTGTGTTTTTTTTTTTTTTTTTTGAAGTCTAATAAAAAGCCCTTTAATCTCTGGATCATTGAGTCCTTCTTCATCCCTTGCCTCACCTGACAATAATATACATATCAAAATATGTATTATACATACATGAATAATAATAATAATAATAATAATAAGTTTTATTTATATAGCGCCTTTCCAGAGCTCAAGGACGCTTTACAGTGAACAATTAACAGGGAAGAGATAATACAAGTAGACAATGATGAGAAACAATAATGGAAGTATACAGAAAAATAGAGTCAAGTACAAAATTACAAAACAGGACTTAAGAGACATAACATTCAGAGAAATAATAGTAATAATGCAGAGTAATCAATTAATCAAATCAGGGGTATAACATTCAGAAAACAGGTGAGTTTTGAGTAATGATTTAAATTCAGAGATATTATTGACACAACAGAGTGAGCGTGGGAGAGAATTCCAGAGTTTGGGTGCAATAACACTGAATGATCTGCCCCCCATTGAAGAGAGGCGATGCCGAGGGACAACGAGAAGGCCAGAGTCAGAGGAACGTAGTGAGCGAGTTGGAGTATAGGGGACGAGCATATTACAGAGATAAGGGGGAGCCAAACCATGCAAAGATTTAAAAGTGAGCAGAAGAATTTTGAATTTAATACGGTAGGCAACTGGAAGCCAGTGGAGATCATACAAAATTGGGGTGATATGAGCAGAACGCTTGGTATGGGTGAGTATTCTAGCAGCAGAGTTTTGAATGTATTGTAATCTGGAAATGGAGCTGGCAGGTAGACCAATGAAGAGGGCATTACAGTAATCAAGGCGTGATGAGACAAATGCATGGATGACAGTTTCGGCGTCTTTGGTACTGATGAAGGGACGGAGTTGGGCAATGCGACGTAGGTGAAAGAATGCAGATTTGGTTATAGAGGAAATATGAGACTGAAAGGAAAGGGTGGAGTCAATGATTACACCTAAATTTTTAACAGTATTGGATGTTTTGATATGATAACCATCTATTTCACAGGTGAAATTTGTAGAAATATGGCTAGTAAGTGAGGGAGTTCCAATGAAAATAATCTCAGTTTTGTCCATGTTGAGTTTTAGAAAATTTGAATTAAGCCAATTTTTATTTCTTTAACACAAGCAGAGATTTTGTCTATTTGGGGAGGTAGAGTAGGTGTGCAGATTGAGTATAATTGAATGTCATCAGCGTAAAAATGATAGTTAAGACCGTGATGTTGTAAAATCTGACCAAGTGGTATGAGGTAAATTATGAATAATAGCGGCCCGAGAACAGATCCCTGGGGAACACCTCTCTTCAGGGGGACAGTCGGTGATCGAAAAACCTTAACTGAGATGTAAAATTGTCTGTCAGAGAGATAGGAAGAAAACCAAGAAAGAGCAGAACCAGAAATACCCAAATCAGAGAGACGAGAAACAAGTAATTCATGGGAGACGGTGTCAAATGCAGAGCTGAGATCAAGTAGCAGAAGTATAGACAGAAAACCAGAATCAGCAGAAAGCAGTAGATCATTCACAACCTTTACAAGTGTAGTTTCGGTACTATGGAGGGGGCGAAAACCAGATTGAAAGGGATCGAAGAGATTATTTTCAACTAGAAAAGACTGGAGTTGGGAGGCAACAGTGCTTTCCAGTAATTTTGCTATGAAGGGTAAATTTGAAATAGGACAGTAATTAGATAGAACAGAGGGGTCGAGGCTGGGTTTCTTGAGAACAGGGGTAACTGCAGCAGTTCCCTTTCGTGGGAACTATCGACGCTACGTCAATGACGTGATGGGAACCCTCTGTATTTTGTGTTCGTGAAGCACCTCTGTATCTAACCAATGAGATAACGTGACGTCAGAGGCGGGTGACGTCACGGACCAGGAAGCTATAAAGCATATCCGGAAACAGAGAACGCTAGCTTCTGTTGTCTTCAGCAAGCGCTATCTGTTATCTTGTATGTCTTATTTGGTGTTGTCTGTCTGTTTATATATACACACAGTGATCTCTTCGTCCGAGGACAAGAGTTTCTAAGCACTATTAAGACACATTATTCACGAGAAAATGGCGGAAAGTGAAGTAGCGGCCAAGCAGCAGTTTGTCAAGTGTGTGCATCCCTGCACTCGTTTTATATCTGGTGGGGACACACACGAGATGTGCGTTATTTGTATGGGAGTTGAGCATGCACAGGCAGCTCTCGAGGGGGCTGTCTGTGTACACTGTGACAGGCTCACTCTCAGAGTGCTGAGGTCGCGCCGCGCGCTCTTCGAGGAGAGTGCCGCGGCAGCGAGTGTTCCCCGCGGATCGGGTCCCACTGCAGCCGAAGCTCAGCGGAGGCTCCATTCGTGGGGTTCACAGATGGATCTGGTGGAGAGGGTTGAGACGGGCTCTGCCTTGTCTCTTCCCTTACCTGCCAGACCCAGTGTCTCTCCTTTGGTGGCGGAAGCACGCGCTGCGGTTTCTTCCCCCCGAAGAGAGACACCGGCACTCAATGTATCTTCCTCCGAGGAGGTTGATGCAGAGAGTGTCGAAGCTAGGGTTGAGGAACCGCCATCCTCTTCCCCTGCACATGAGGAGCTGCTGGAGGTTGTGACCAGGGCAGTCGCTAAGTTAAAAATAGACTGGCCCGCGGAGAGAAGCGACAGTAAACAAAAGAGTAAACTTGATGAGCGCTTTCTCCCCGCACGGTCACAACCACAGCGTCGGGGTCTGCCGTTTTTCTCCGACCTCCACACCGAGGTGTCGAGGTCGTGAGAGAAACCAGTAAAATATCGTGTTTTCAGCCCCCAAACATCAGTTTATAGCAATATACTGGGGCTGAAACACAACGGCTATGGGGCGATGCCTCAGGTTGAAGAGACGCTTGCGGGCTATCTCTCGCCTGAGTCTGCATCGTCCCTCAAGACCCCGACATTACCCACTAAGCCTCTCAGAACAACATCGGGCTTGGTGGGTAAGGCTTATTCGGCAGCAGGTCAGGCTGCAGCTTGCCTCCATACTATGGCTATATTGCAAGCTTACCAGGCTGACGTGCTGGGGGAGATTGATGATAGCGGGGAAGCTACGTTTGAGTCGATTCAAGAGCTAAGGAAAGCAACTGATTTAGCTCTCCGGGCCACCAAGGAAACGGCCAAGTCAATCGGCCGTTCCATGGCAGCATTGGTGGCCACGGAGAGGCATTTATGGCTCAATCTATCAGATATCAAAGAGAAAGATAAAAACATCCTCATGGATGCGCCGCTGTCTCCTGAGGGCCTCTTCGGTGACGCAGTATCATCTTCCAGAGGTTTCTTCCCCGCCGAACTCCCCCCGAGGCTGCTGGGCGGGGGCAACCTCGGCCGATAGCCAGCTCCTCAGCTCATAGAGAGCAACAGAAGACCAGTGTGGCTGCCCGGGCTCCCCCGCAGAGAGCTTGGGGACCGGGGCGGTCAACACAGGTGAGACCTCCCGGGGGCAGGGCGGATCTGAGGACCGTCATTGTGTCCCGGAAGGTCTCGAAAAAGAAGTCCTGACGCCAGGTGCTCAGGACCGACGAGGGCAGTCCCCTCCGGAGGGTTTCGGTTGACGAGAGATCTATCAGCCACTCCTCTTCGGTGCCCTCAGGGGGCCATTCTGCCAACCCTGCCACCCAGTGTGCTTCAGGGCACAGAGGTTCCCACCGATCCTCCGAGGTTCGCACTTGATTCCTCTATCTGCCGGTGCGCCGTTTCAGATAGACGAGCCAAGTGCTCAAAAAACACCAGAGACCAGTCTCGAGAGGCTGGTACCTTAGTAGAATATTTGGAAGAATGGAAACGTCTCCCGAACATTTCAAATTGGGTGCTGCTCATGATAGCACAGGGTTACAAAATTCAATTAAGTTATCATCCGCCCGGGTTCAATGGGGTTCTTCCCACAGTGGTGACCCCAGAGCAGTCTCTGGTTATGGAACAAGAGGTTATGACGCTTTTGCGAAAAGGAGCTATAGAGAGGGTTCCTCCTCCCAGCAAAATGTCAGGGTTTTACAGCCGTTATTTCATTGTTCCAAAGAAGGATGGAGGGTTGCGTCCAATCATAGATTTACGTGTGCTAAATCGATCTGTAAAAAAGCTGAAGTTCAAGATGCTTACACTCAGACAGATTATCCCACAGATCAGATCCGAGGACTGGTTTGTGGCGATAGATCTGAAAGATGCTTATTTTCATATATCCATTCATCCTTCACACAGGAAGTTCCTCAGATTTGCTTTCGGGGGCGAAGCATATCAATACAGGGTACTTCCGTTCGGCCTATCTCTATCACCCCGCACGTTCACAAAGTGCGTGGATGCAGCTCTGGCTCCGCTGAGACTCCAGGGCATCCGCGTGCTGAACTATATAGACGACTGGTTGATAATAGCTCAAACAGAACATCTGGCAGTCCAACATCGAGATGTTGTTCTGTCACACATGAAAAAGCTTGGGCTGAGGCTCAACGCCAAAAAGAGTGTGCTGATTCCGAGTCAAGTTGCCAATTATTTGGGGGTAATTTGGGATTTTACCAAAATGAGGGCACGTCTATCTCATGCCCGTGTGGATTCCATTCTCGGGGCAGTAAATGGGGTGAAGTTAGGCCAGTCACTCACTGTGAAACAATTTCAGAGGTTGTTGGGTCTGATGGCAGCTGCGTCCAACGTGATAACTTTTGGCCTGCTGCACATGAGGCCCTTACAGTGGTGGCTCAGGACCAAGGGGTTTTCTCCGAGGGGAAATCCTTTTTGCATGATCAAAGTCACGCGGCGATGCCTTCGTGCTCTGTTCATGTGGAAAAAGCCTTGGTTCCTGTCCCAGGGACCCGTGCTGGGAACTTCTTGTCGTCGCGTAATGCTTACGACAGATGCATCCCTCACGGGCTGGGGGGCGATCATGAGTGGTCGCTCAGCTCAAGGTCTATGGGAGGACCATCAGCTTTCCTGGCACATAAATCGGCTGGAGATGATGGCGGTGTTTCATGCATTAAGACACTTCCTCCCAGACCTGAGGGGCCATCATGTGTTGGTCCGCGCGGACAACACGTCGGTGGTCTCTTACATAAACCATCAGGGGGGTCTGCGGTCTCGCCACTTATGCAAACTGGCCCGTCGGATCCTCCTGTGGGCCCAGGGAAAGCTTCTATCAGTAAAAGCAGCATATATTCCAGGGCATCTGAATGTGGGGGCGGACACCCTGTCGAGACAGGGTCCGAGACCGGGGGAATGGAAGCTCCACACCGAGGTGATGGAGCTTATTTGGAAAAACTTCGGTCGAGCTCAAGTCGATCTATTTGCTACTCAGGAGTCAACCCAGTGTCCTCTCTGGTACTCTCTAGTTCACCCAGCACCTCTAGGACTGGATGCCATGCTGCAAACGTGGCCGAGGCTGCGTTTGTATGCATTTCCTCCGATCTCGATGCTCCCGGGAGTTCTGGCAAAGGTTCGCCAGGAGAAGGCCGATCTAATATTAGTGGCCCCGTACTGGCCGACCAGAGTATGGTTCGCAGATCTAATATCTCTTCTTCACGGCTCCCCCATGGAGCTACCTCTCCGACAGGATCTTCTGTCTCAAGCGGGCGGCACGATTTTCCATCCTCGCCCAGAAATGTGGAAACTGTGGGCCTGGCCCCTGAGGGAGCAAGGCTCATAGAGGCTGGTCTTCCAACCGAGGTTGTGGAGACCATCCTTCAGTCCAGAGCTCCCTCCACGAGGAAGCTGTATATGTATAAGTGGAAGTTATTTACTACTTGGTGTAGTCAACATAATGTGGACCCTGTCCATGCTCCATTGAATTCTGTACTTCAATTTCTCCAAGAAAAGTTTTCCGAAGGTTTAACGCATTCTACACTAAAGGTGTATATTGCAGCTATCTCAGCATATCATGCTCCTATTGGGGGTGTCTCGGTGGGTCGAGACCCCTTGGTAATTCGCTTCCTCCGTGGTGCATTGAGGATGAGGCCAGTAGTACGTTCTAGGACTCCAGCATGGGATCTTTCTATAGTGTTGCAAGGGTTAGCTGAGGCACCCTTTGAACCCATAGAAGAAGTGTCGGACAAGTTCCTAACACTAAAGACCATATTTCTTCTTGCAATTTCATCTCTAAAAAGAATAGGAGATTTACAAGCACTTTCAGTGGCTCCTTCATGTCTGGAATTTGCCCCTGGCATGGTTAAAGCGTTTCTGCATACTCGACCTGGCTACGTGCCTAAGGTCCCTACTAATATATCAGGTCCTATCGTACTCCAGGCCTACTGTCCTCTTCCATTCGAAAATATGGATCAGGAAAAACGGAATCTGCTATGTCCAGTTAGGGCATTGGATGCTTATGTCCACAGAGCTGCCCTGTGGCGTAAAACTGATCAGTTATTTGTCTGTTACGGATCCTCTAAAAAAGGGGCCCCTGCGTCCAAGCAGAGAATGAGCAAGTGGGTAGTCGAGGCTATCTCACTGGCATATAAAGCAGCTGGACATGCGTGTCCACTCTTTGTCCGTGCTCACTCCACTAGGGGGATGGCCGCTTCCAAAGCGTTAGTCTCTGGTGTGTCATTGAATAATATTTGCAATGCAGCTGGATGGTCTTCCCAGCATACGTTTATAAGGTTTTATAACCTAGATGTAGTCTCTGCTCCAGGTGCTGTAGCTCTACAAGACAATAGACAGGTACCTGGAGATACGGCGTAGTTGGGATAGCGTTCCCATCACGTCATTGACGTAGCATCGATAGTTCCCACGGAAGGGAACGTCTCGGGTTACAGATGTAACCCTGGTTCCCTGAGTAAGGGAACGAGACGCTACGTCACGTCGCCGTCCCCCCAGCATACCTGTGAGCGTTTGCTTCAGACTATTCCAGAAGCTAGCGTTCTCTGTTTCCGGATATGCTTTATAGCTTCCTGGTCCGTGACGTCACCCGCCTCTGACGTCACGTTATCTCATTGGTTAGATACAGAGGTGCTTCACGAACACAAAATACAGAGGGTTCCCATCACGTCATTGACGTAGCGTCTCGTTCCCTTACTCAGGGAACCAGGGTTACATCTGTAACCCGAGACGTTTTGAGTGGCAGAGGAAATGAAGCAGAGGTAAGAGATGTATTGATGAAGTGAGAGATAGGTGCAGAGATGGAAGAATGGCAAAGTTTCAGGAGAGAAGTAGGAGCAGGATCAAGTTGACAGGAAGAAGAGTTGGATTTCAAGATTAACTTAGAGACAGAAGATGGGGTTGTCAAAGAAAAACAAGACAGAGTTTGACTGGATAGATTTGGTGGATAGTTGAGCTTTGTATCAGTAGAGAAGCATTGGTGGACGGCATCTGTCTTTTCAAGCAAATAGTCCAGAAAAGAACAGCAAAGCTCATTAGAAGCTAGGGAATCTTGAGGTGGAGGCTTAGTGAGCTTATTTGTTGTATTGAATAATGCTTTTGGCCTGTTACTTGATTTATTAATTGTGGCAGAGACAAAACTAGAGCGAGCTGAGATAAGAGCAGATTTGTATATTTTGAGATGATCGAGAAAGGCTAAATAATGTACAGTAAGACCGGTTTTTCTGTAGAGACGCTCAAGCCGTCTACCAGTAGCTTTGAGAATACGGAGCTCAGGGGTATACCAAGGAGAAGAGTGTGTGGAAGGGACACAACATGTGACACATGAACATATATAATATATGGAATTGTTCCAATTTCTAATAGGTTTCATATATAGCTGTGCATATATGTGTAATTATGTTTTTATTCTACATGTGTTACATATCCCATGTCTCCCGGACTCCATTTCCCACAATCCTCCTGTTCTCCACACCTGCACTCACTTCCCTCGTCATCTCCCCATCATCACAGACCTTCATCACCTGGACTCCCTCGTCAGCACTCCCTATTTATATGGACTCACTCCCTTCACTCCTGGGGTGTATTCCAGAAAGCAGGGTTAACTTACTGTCACATATACCCTGAACTCTCGGTTGATTAACCCAAACCTTGCTTACTCGAGGTATGCTGGTTCCAAAAATGCATCCGGGAATAAGTTCAGCCAACCCAGAGTATGTTCCTGGTTAACACACAAGACATTCTCAACAGAGCGACGAATCGATGATTCACCATGGAAACAGACGCTAAGAAAAAGCGCGCCATTCTACTTCATTCTTCTTCTTTTGTTTAATGGCGATTTACATAACCTACTTGGTGCACATCACCACCTATTGGGTGGTTGTGCAATAATTTTTAATCTTAATATTTTTTGTTTGATGCTAATTATTTAATAAAATATCACATATATGATATGTATTTTATTATAGAAATTATAGCATAGAAAATGTCCTGTTATAAAGATTAAGAAGTAGATCCATGTGTGCTATGACAATAAAATTCATATATTAGAATTGAATAAACATTTATATATTGTATAATATAACATTGTGTATATAACTGTAACTATATAACAAATTTAGATACATTAATATAACCATATTGATAATATAACACACATCTAAATTCCTCTTAAGCTAACTAACCCTTGAACATAACCTGCTCCGGAGCAGGTTATGTTCAGAGAGCAAGTTGCTATGGTTACTTACATACCCTAAAAGTTACCTCCGTTTTTGGAACCGAAAGTTGAGGTTATCCGCTTACTTACTCTTAAACATACCCAGGTATGTCACATAACCTGCTTTCTGGAATACCCCCCTGGGGTGTATTCCAGAAAGCAGGGTTAACTTACTGTCACATATACCCTGAACTCTCGGTTGATTAACCCAAACCTTGTTTACTCGAGGTATGCTGGTTCCAAAAATGCGTCCGGGAGTAAGTTCAGCCAACCCAGAGTATGTTCCCGGTTAACACACAAGACATTCTCAACAGAGCGACGAATCGATGATTCACCATGGAAACAGACGCTAAGAAAAAGCGCGCCATTCTACTTCATTCTTCTTCTTTTGTTTAATGGCGATTTACATAACCTACTTGGTGCACATCACCACCTATTGGGTGGTTGTGCAATAATTTTTAATCTTAATATTGTTTGTTTGATGCTAATTATTTAATAAAATATCGCATATATGATATGTATTTTATTATAGAAATTATAGCATAGAAAATGTCCTGTTATAAAGA
Source organism: Megalobrama amblycephala (assembly GCF_018812025.1). Taxonomy (NCBI): domain Eukaryota; kingdom Metazoa; phylum Chordata; class Actinopteri; order Cypriniformes; family Xenocyprididae; genus Megalobrama; species Megalobrama amblycephala. Next base: position 538,957 of record NW_025953337.1, on the reverse strand, counting down.
TTAAGAAATAGATCCATGTGTGCTATGACAATAAAATTCATATATTAGAATTGAATAAACATTTATATATTGTATAATATAACATTGTGTATATAACTGTAACTATATAACAAATTTAGATACATTAATATAACCATATTGATAATATAACACACATCTAAATTCCTCTTAAGCTAACTAACCCTTGAACATAACCTGCTCCGGAGCAGGTTATGTTCAGAGAGCAAGTTGCTATGGTTACTTACATACCCTAAAAGTTACCTCCGTTTTTGGAACCGAAAGTTGAGGTTATCCGCTTACTTACTCTTAAACATACCCAGGTATGTCACATAACCTGCTTTCTGGAATACCCCCCTGGTCTCTTCTCAATGTTGTCATATGTGATGTTGTGTTGCCTCTCTCCTTCGTTTTGTCAATAAATACTCATTGTTGTGGATCTCCGGGAACGTTTCATCTTTACAGCACCAGCATCCGTAACAACATGAGCATATTAGGACATTTTATATATGAGACATATATCTCAAAAATGTATTATACATACATAAACATATATAATATATGGGATAAATGTATATGTCAATATATGGAATTGTTCCAATTTCTAATAGGTTTCATATATAGCTGTGAATATGTGTATTTATGTTTTTATTCTTCATGAGCATATAAGGACATTTCATATATGAGACATATATGTTAAAATATGTATTACACATACTTAAACATATATAATATATGTGATAAATGTGTATGTCAATATATGGAATTGTTCCAATTTCTAATAGGTTTCATATACGTTTTTACTATATGAGCATATATTACATATATTGATATTCCATATATGCACAAATATTACATTTCCGTATGGGAGGTGCATTTACATGAGGACCAATCTCGATTGTGCCATTATTAAAAAGATCTGCGAGATCCAGTGAGAAGCTTTTGAATTCAGAGCAGAATTCTCTATCTCTATTATAAGCCCACATATTTCACTGTGATTTGAACTCATTTTAAGCGAGATGAAACAGTGCTGACATTCTCAACAACACTGACATGGGAAACGGGAGAAAAAATGGGCCACGAAAACTAGTTAGAAGGCTTTTCACTCCACCCACCATGGATTTACTATAGTAAAAATAACTATTTTGGCAGAAATGTGGTATATTAGTATGAGTGTTTTTATGTTAAAGGCACAATATGTAAGAATTTTGGATTAAAAAAATCCAAAAAAAAAAAATCCTATAAAACAATGTTATACATTTCATTGACTTACATTACCCCAAATGTTTCCAACAATGTTTAAATTCAGAGAAATCAGCAATTTTAACCACGGTAATGGCCCATGTCATTAGGTTGCCTGTCAATGATGATGTCGTATCCGCGCTACTCTCGACTTGGAGAGGCTACTCACTGCAGAGCCATTGGTGGAGTATAACCTCCAGCTGGGCCGCATTAATGCTCGGGCTTACCTGGGCTTAAGCCCAGGGCCCCGGGCTGAGGGAGGGCCCCGGGCTGAGGGAGGGCCCCTGTGATGCCAGAAAAAATATAACCGCATTTTATAATGTCCCATCGCTTTGCTTTGAATATGTGCGGTTCTGCGTGTGAAGTGCATCAAGATGCGCCGCGCCAAGCAGCAAGCAACTCACAGTATCAGTGGCTGCGTTCCACTCCAGTTTTAGACATGTACTCGTGAACTTCCCTAAACGCTTCCCTTCAGGGGAATCCCTGCCGCCATTTTGAAGTGTGTTACACTTCGTGAAGTGGACGAGGGAAGTTTATATGGACAGACCCTCGCTCCCTCGATTTTGACCGAGGGAGCGAGTCTACTTCATATGTACACTTCAAGCAGCTCCATAACCCACAATGCAACACGATTATGACGTCACCGCATATCGCGTTTAATTTACCCCACCACAAACAACTCAATTATATATTAATTATTTTTTAAACATTTAAAACACACATATATACATATAGAATGCTGTATTAAACAATTTTGTAAGGGAAAAAAATAAATAATAAATCAGCTCCATTGCGGATTCCAAGTGATCAAGGGCTTAGGACGTTCCAGTTCAGCCCATTGCAAAGGTTCCGCCAGTAGTGGGCACTCGTGCAACGTAAGTAATGACGTACATCCGAGTCAACGAGACTGAGGGAAGTTAGCGAGGGAAGGGCATTTAAAAAATGAACTGGAACGCAGCCTTCATCTGGACAATGCAGACAGACCCAGTGGCACTGCCTGTGTGCGTAGACTCATAGGGCTCGTTCACACAGAACGAGTTTTTGCTTTGAAAAACGCGAGACGCGGGCAGTGGAATGGGGGAAACTGCAAGGTCTCAAGGTGCTTTTTAAAACTTTTTTTAACTGATTTTAACTTTGCTGAACTGATTCATGGCTTTAGAACGTCATGTGATGCGCGAGATGCTGCAAGACGCGAGTGCAATGGTTCTTCACGTCCTTCTAGCGCATGTTTACATAGAAAAACAAAGAAAAAGTAGCGCATTGGAATGGAAAAGCGCATTCTGTGTGAACAGCCCCAATAAAAACAATGTGTTCAGATTTTAAAGACGTGGTGTGGCGCTACGCTTCTCAACCGATATGCGACCCTTCACTCACTGAACCCTGCAGTCATCAGTAGTCCAATAAAAATACAAATCATACAAAAGCAGGCCCGGATTGGCTAATCGGGAGCACCGGGAGAATTCCCGGTGGGCTGGTCTGTTTACTTGGCCGCGAGCTAGGGCCGGTGTTGTCATGGCACTGGGTTGAAAAATGGATGCTCTAGAAACTGTCGACGCGGCCAAATGTACTAAGCTGAGTAACGTAACATCAATGATATCATGTCACTCTATGGGTAAATTAACCTGGTCAGGAGGGACTCGGAGTGTGTGCCCGGAGAAGACAACTCACTCAAAAGTATAGGAGAAGAAGGGATGAGGTGACGTCTGTAGGGGGAGCGGGACAAGTTCTAAATCAACACTAAATTATGGTAAGGCAAAAGGTCTAAGCCACCGGAGGCCGATTTAAGTAACGTAAATAAATAAAAAGGAAGAGGGGAAACACGCAAAAGATAAAGCAGCTATTACTCATATTGTAATAATAGTAGGCAAATAATAAAATATAGGACCTATCACTTATGTTATGTTGCTAGCTATGCTATTACACATTGGCCAACAATATTAATTTTTCTGTCCAACTAGCTTACATAACCAGACAGTAAAATGTGATTTTGTAACATACTGTAACTTTTTTTAAATAAATGTAATACTTTAATATTTTACTGTAAAGTTGTGCAATTTTGGGGGATTTATGGTATTTTGTGTTATTTATTTGCCCCAATTTGTAATAAATTAAGTATTAAGTAAATAATTATACATTTATATAAAATAGCAAAATTTTGTGTTAAATCGACTTTAATAAGGATCTACATTTCTCAATTTCATTCATAGTGATAGACATGAAAAATGTGCCTGGGTTTAGTGGATGATTGCTGTCATCTACTGGAAAGCAAACACTTAATTAAATTAAAATTAAAATAACATGAATTTTTAACTGCAGCCACTAGATGGCTAGAGAAATAATCAATGGTTCACATTATAAAATCATTATTATAACAATAAAATGACTCTATATCAAATTTTAGCATTTTTTGTAATATAATTTTTGAAGATATTTTTGAAAAATACAATTAATTACAAGGCTGTAGAGAACAGTGCACTATTGCAGACTTATATACTGAGGTTTTAATTACATTATTTTAATATTGTCAGTCGTGAATTAAAGTGGGCCGGTCTAAGGCATGAAACTCCAGGGCTGAAAATGAGTCCCAATCTGGCCCTGTACAAAAATACAGTTTCTGAAAACGTTCAATGAGGTACTGTACTTAAATATGGCCACTTTCGCGATCAAAGTGCACGCCACTGATAAGCATTGTAAATGCAGTATTACAGTATATACATACCAATTAACGCACAGGTCTCCTCTCGTGCGTCCTCCCCACTGTGTCGCTGGTTGAGGCAATAACTTTCGTTTCACTTTCAGATATCTCTTTTATAGATGCCATCAATGTTTTTACCTTTCTAGATGTAATTACCGAAATCAAAACAGTCCATAAACTATAAATCCTCATGAAAACTTCAATCAAGCACATCGCGCGTCAACCTGAGAGATCAGCCTCCTTACCTTAAAGTATCAAATTTCTCGGTTTCTGAATGGATGGTTTGGCTTGATTGACAAACGCTAAAGTTCGGGCGTGATTTATATACCATTGACCTGTCCTAAAACGTTAGCACACTTTGATCGATTGTTTGGAGATCGCGTGTTTCTCTGTTCAAGAGCGCATTTCCTGTTCACATCCGCGACAAACAGTTGATTATTTACGAACGAAAGCTCACAGAAACTTGAAAATGGTCTCATTTGAAAGAAAATATCCTAAGCTAAAAGATGATATATTGTGACTGATTGAAGCAGCCCTTATCAAAAGTGCGGGGGGTCGATTTCTGTCTTTTCAAAACGGCGGGGGTCCTGACCCCCCTGTCCCCCGTGTCAATGGCGTGTCTGCAATGTAAAAATTTGCGTAATGGCAGCCGGTTGCTCACAAACAACATCTATATTTTGACCCGTCTTCAAACACTGAGACTGGAAGATTGAGACTTCAAAAAGCTGAGATTGGAAGAGTTTGGTTTGTTGTTGACATGTTGACATGACATCTTTACAGTGTGAAAGCAAATCCACTTTGCATGCACTTCCAAAAGACAAGGACTCGCGCTGGAATTGATACAGTAAAACTGACGCCCTTGTTACTGTTCGAATCTGCGTCTCATTTCAGAGACTGCATCCTCCGGAGCTTCGCATTTGAAGGCTGCATACATCATTAAGGATGTCTTATTTAAGAAAAGTAGCCACAATAAAATTGATGGTTATTCTTTGTGAGGTGCAAAATGCTGTTTTTTCTTTCTTACTTGACAATCCAACAGTTGTTTTTCTTAAATGAGCTGGCCTCAATGACAGCCTTCAAATGCGACCTCCGGAGGATGCAGCCTTCGAAATGAGTAGCCTGTACAAATAGTTCAGACTATGTGCCAATATGTAGTTCATGCAGTGATATTTATATTTTATAACAGACCTATAGCTATAGGTTTTGGTAATGGCATTTATTCATGCAAAATAAAAGGCTGATAACTTTCACTTTGTGATTAAGAAGATTGAGTGAATGTAGGTAATAGTTCTGGTGGATGAAGGGCCCCCTCAAGTGGTAAAGCCCAGGGGCCCCTTGTAGTCTTAATGCAGCCCTAACCTCCAGCTCCCCCTCTCTTGACCTACTGTGGGTATGATGGGTGGAGCTGCATCCTCGAACCACACCCTAACCCTACCCATAACCCTATCTCTTCACCCATTAAACATGTTAAGCTCCACTTATCAATTTTTGGTTTCAATTCCATAGAAACCATGGTAACACCAAAAACGGTTTTAGATATTATGTGTTTAATTTGACAGATAAGCAACTGTTTGGATAGCTTTATCTACAGTAAACTAATTATTGTTATAGTTAATCTAAAAACGAATCATTGTATAGCTCAACACGGTTAGTCTTATTGTTTGTATGAACAGCTTAAAGGGTAGGTAACACACACAGTTTCTACCAATGTCATGTTAAAGTTGAGTACCTGTAGAGTAGTACTGCATCCTTCATATCTCTGAAAAGTCTTTAGTTTTATTATATTTATAAAAGATAGATACGCTGTACCCTGTCTTTCCAAAAAAAGCCGAGCTCCTGGAGGCGTGCCTGCCGTGGGCAGAGCTAAAGAGTCACAAGCGTGCGCAGCTTTTGCGTAGAGATTGTCTGCAAGCTACGACATCATTATAAATAAAAAGGGGACAAAACGTTTGTGTTGTTTACATTTTATGCACTTGCACCAATTGCCAACAAAACACAGATATTTGATGCAGTTTTACTCACCGGCCACGATCTGCAAATCCAGCGTTGAACTGGGACTTGTTTACAAAACATTCATCACTGAAATTCGGGGAACAAACAAACATACATGCACAACTCTATTGCTGCCCTGGAAAAACAAACTTCATCCACTGTTCCCTTAACGCTGGGTTCTTTGGGAAGCGGTAAAAGGTCATCTTTCACTCACAACCAAAAACACACTCCTTTGGTGACATTGTTGAAAAATCTCTCGGCTTCCGTAACCCGAACAAAGCGTGTTGATGGGCGTGCTCTTGCTCTTGCTTCTTGCTTGTGAGTGCACGCTTATCAGGGAGAAGTGCCCATACAAGGAATTCCACCCTTTATTACATAATGAAGGGCCATACTCTGAAAAAAATTCTCAGAAACCCGGTCTGAAACCAGAAGTAGTGTATTTGGCATAGAAATACTCCAACTCGTGTTTTGAAACTTTGGCCATGTTTAGCATGAGAATGCAACTATTTAACAGTGTAAATATGTCAGAATGCATGAAACAGCAACTGACCGCGTGTTATTAAATAAACAAGTCCAATCGAGGCACGATTTCATCCATCAGACATTTTAAACATCCAACACAGACTTTAAACAACCGAGTGCAGTGAGTGAAGCTCGCACCTTTGGATGAACGCAAATAATTTCTTCATCTCCGTGAGTAAACCAAATCTGTCTTGATTATACATTGTGGCTCTAAAGTTATATGACATGGCATGGTGGCAGACAACTACTTGTCCAGTGTGGTTCCGTTCATTCAGCACGGTTCCGTTCATTGAACGCAGGCTTGTTGAGAATGTGGTTGTGAATACTGAAAATGTGCAGGTGTCAGTTTGGTTATATAATGAGGTTGTCATGCTCGTAAAAAACAAAATGCTGTATGAATATAACCATTTTGAGCAGCGCTTTCAGCTAGCATCAGGGGCCCATTTCAGAAAGGAGGTTAAAGCTGCAGTCCATAACTTTTTTTGGTTAAAAATGATTCAAAATAAATTTTTAAGCAAGTACATAACCAGCTAGTGTTCAAAACTATCTCCTTACCTTAGCCTGATTCACCCGAGCATATAGCCATTCGTCTTTGCATTATTACATCATGTCTGTTTGCATAGAGGAGGAGTCCCAGCTAGTAGGTTATATGGCATCTGGGAGGATGCTACAGGCAGCAGATCATAGACTTTTCTCACAGCAGCTGTAATAATTAAATTCATCATTTTGATTGGCGGATTGTAATCCAGAAAGGTCCAAATGACAATCATCAGTGACAACTGGAGATTCACCAGTAGTCAAAAGTAAAAGACTTCGGACTGCGGAGTGGCTACAGAAATTGAAATCTACACGTAATGCTAATACACACTAAATACATGCAATGCTGATGTTGTTAACATTAACAATTTGAGAACAAAGCATAACAATAATAATAATAATGTGCACGGCTTAACGTGATCTGAGCTAAGCAATCATTAGATTTAATCACCATTGACAGTGCGATTTATTGCTTTTTTCCTCAGTTGGTCAGAACAAAAGTGGCAGACATGTTACTTGTTCAGATTACATTTTTCAGTGAAAATTCTTATGTTGGTCATACTTCCAAGACGTAGAAGACGACAATCGTATTGGCCGGTGACAGCCTATGACATCACTACTAGTGTGACCCGTACGCACATAAGGGGCACCTAGAGAACAAGTCATCCACTTATTGACAGCAATAAGTGTCTGGCCAGCAACCTGTCTGTTACCTAAACAGAGTCTCTAAAGCACTTGCCTCCAGAGGAGGCATCCAGAAAGAGGGACTGCAAACTGACAGTAACCAACTCCGATCAGACCGGATCGTAGAGACGGGCATCCTGGGGAGCAGGACTCAGAATAGTGCTTAAAACCCTTGCAAACGAGGGGAGTTATTCTGCTCAACCTAGGATCTACAGAGCACTTCTTAACAAGGCACTCTGGAGGCTGAATACTCTACATAGGGTCCCTAATGAGAGGCAAACCTCCAGCTCCAACAGGAGCTGATCTACCAAGGGAGTTCTTACTAAAAGAATCTTTTAAACCTTTAAGACCAACTCAGGGAGTGAGGTCCTCTATATGATAACCCACACAAGAAAGGGGAGTACCTACAGCCTAAAATACTGATTTACCAGGGAGGTCTCATGAGAGACCTTCGACCTTCCATCCAGAACTCTGGAGCGCTGTGCTCAAGCTCTAAGGGAGTGTGCTCAACTCACCCTGAAAGGAGGGAGTACTCGATACGAGTACTCGATACGATACAATCACTGGTGAGCATCACCGAGAAAGGGCTCAAGGGTGAAAGCCTGAGCAAAAACTCTTGCTCCAAGACGAGAATGACCCTCTGAGCTCAGCTCTGGAGGAATGGAGGCCTCAACAGGAAGAAATTCCACAGGAGGGCCCTGCAACACTCAACTTCCAGTTTTCGGCTGCGTCCGAAAACTGGAAAATGGTGCCTTCAGAGGACACATTTCAAGGTAGGAAGGCATCAAGGCACGTCCAAATTTAATGTTAGCTTCATTTCCTGTTTCCTGAGATACCTTCATCTGATCAATTTTTGAAGGCAGCATAGATGTATCCTTAGCTGCCGTTGATATCCCACAATCCTGTGCTTTCCATTCTGTGACAGTTGAGCTAGAAAAATAAAAATTATTATTAGAAAGTTGCGTTTGCTGGCCAGTTTGTGAGTAAATGTACATTTTTGACCAACATTTTCCACTTTTGATGTAATTTCTAGCGAGAAATTACTACTGTAGTAATTAAATATTTGTTTAGTTCTCACCAAAGCTCGCGCTATATTGCTGTAGATCATTAAACTCTTATGCTGCCTTCATGCACAAACGCTGCCTACAAGTCATTGTTTGATAAGGCAGCAGGGCAGCAAGTCAACTACCTAGGTTTTCAGACACAGCCAAGGTCTTCAGTAGTGTGGGTAGTAGCTCGTAAGGTGTGTAAAACTGGCTTGTGATGTGTTGGACCGGGGTTCGAGTCTGCCTTTTGCTGAGCTTGCTCTTCTCCCTTTTCCCATCACATATCACATCAGAAAGGCATTTATTTCCAATAAAAATGAAGAAAATGTTCTAAAAGTGGAAATAAAGTGCCTAACAATTGTTTAATAATGATAAATGTATTTATAATTTTAATAAATATAATCATTTACACTGTTATTATTGCATCCTGTTAATGTACAGCAATACTGAGGAGCAAATAGTGTAGCTGCCAGTAATAGCATCTAATTAGCCTACTATTTACACTTATTGCAAATAACTGCTACTTTTACATGGTAAATAGAACATATTACTATTTTCTTTTTTTTAACATCTACAGCTATTTGCTTTTATTATAAATAGCATATATCGCTAAGAAAATATACTATTTCCACTTAGTGTAAATAGCCGGTTCTATATTTTTCTAACCCCATTGGCAGATAATTAGCAAAATGAAAAAATAATGCACTTAAATTATTATCATTTTATTATTTTATTTTATTTGCATGTGGGATACTATGAAAATGAATATTAGTTCAATAACTTACCGTTGTGCCAGTTTTCACTTCTTATATTATAACAGTGATGAGAATTAAACTTGTATGATTCGGAAGTATGCAGACATCTTTTTGTTGGGTGCTGTTGCCATTGTGAATTATAATATAGGAGCTTCATTGATCACGGCTTTTCATAGTTGTGGTGCACGTGCTTAACTCAGAGTCATCCTACTCAGAGTTGATTGAACTAACACAATTCAGCTATTCTGAAAAAGAAAACTCAGAGTTCTGCCCCTTCTCTAGTGTTTTGTTTTGTGTGTGAAACATAACATCCATCCCTAATTCCCTGTCAACAGTGTGATTCATCCATTTTGCATTGGATGGTGCTGTCCCACAGCCTGATATGTGAAGAATGGCATTTTCATCACATGATGTCCCTAGTCGTCACGTCGTTCCAGCCCTACATTTAACACCCACCCCAGCACTGCACGTTAGATGTCTCCCTAATCAAACACACCTGATTAAACTCATCAGCTTATTAGAAGAAACTCCAAGACCTGAAAGTGTCAGATAAGAGAGACATCCAAATGTGCATGTTGTAATGACTGAGACAAATCAGACACAGTTATTTGTTATAGTTAACCAATAATTGTTTAAAGCTCACTATGGGGTCTGTCCCCATCCCCCGAGAAGTTCTCAGTTACAAGTTTATTGCGCTAAAGAATGTGGTTGCCACATTGAGAGCAGAGAAGAGACACAGAAAATCTGCATCTTCCCTGCATTTTTCACAAAGAACACAAACGTTCCTGCATCAATTTATAGTCAGACTGTTCTATAAATGAACATGCATATCCCCAGGAAATGGTATCCATTATTACTGTTGTTGTATTGCACTCATTGTATTTACGTTTTATGATTTTTAAGTTTTATGACATTCAAGGTAACTTCAATTATGCCATGTTTAGTGTCTATGGGTTTGTATCGGGAAGATTTAAATGCTTGTGTATGCGGTATGTCCATACCTGCGCAACACATCAGTATTACAAGAATCTTTAATAGTTCTTCTTCAAAAACTCAGCTAGTTAATCTTGCTTGGTCATAAAAGCCCTAACAGGAGGCGTGTTGTCACCCGGAAATACAACATCTTCATTTGTCCGGTCAATAACTAAGAGGTGTGACTTTGACCAGAGGTTAAAAGCCAGCGAAAAATGCCACTCTTTCTCTTTTTCCTTGCTTTCAGGCCTCGCCTACAACCCAGCCATGTGCTCATCTATAAGTTGTTTCATAGTACTTCATCTAACGCAGAAGATACTGGCAACAACTTCGGACTGAATCATCAAGACTCCTCAGCCTGCAGATCCGATGCTCCTCAGCCTAAAGGCATCTTGCAAGTATTGTATATTTGAACACTAAACAGCGATTTGGTATTGATGTGTAAAACTTACCTTTGTCAGCAAAGGTGTTTTTATTACTGATAAACTGATTATTCTTTTCCAGATTGTCTTTGACTTTTCCTATAGCTCCATTAATGGTTCCCCTTCCGGTTGAACTCTATCATTGTTCATTCTTACCTATGTATGTGTGTGACCTTCGTGTATGTTATGTGTTAGTTTAGTTATGTGTTTGTGAGTTAGTTAATAAAGAATTGTGCAAAATACATGTTTGGTTCTGACTCCGTCTGCTAATAAATTGCCTCTTAAGTGATTTAGATCCTGACTACATGCTCTGAGTACTACTGTACAATAAGAACATTGTTTTTCCATAACCTGGAAATGAACATTTCTTAGAATTAATAAACAATCAACACTGAGTGTCCACTGGACGAACAGGTTAATCGATTGTAACATTAATCTTAATGTAGCTACATCCAGTTAATCCGATTAACTGATTTACATATTCATAATTAATCATAATTAATAATCATAATGAGTTATGAATAATTAGTAATATTTCCCCTTTGAGTTAATTCGCTACAATGTGCAAATATATTAAATGTAGATAAACTAGGAGACCATCCCATCCCAAATTTACTCACGAGTTACATTCCACCAGTGATCTCATACACAATAGATAAAAGAACATTAGACCTTATCTGAGAAATACTATTTAATAACCTTTACATTAAAATAACCATTTAAACATGACTTAACTAATGGTGAAACCAACTTGACTGGACTGGCACAATCATTAGAAGAAAATGCATGTTTCTTTAACATTTATGTTGTCTGTTTAAATAAAACCCAGTATAGCCTTCAGGCATTTGACCCATTTCTCACCTGCTTATCAGAGCCACTCTCATAAGTGAGAGTGAAAATTCAACCCCACCCCACCCCAGAATCTAGAAACCAAACATTAATGCGATACACCATTCTGAAAACATCAATCAATACCAAGAGACTGATGCAACACATAACCACCATGGGCAAACACACAGCTAAATTTTGTGTGACACATTGATTGAAGACCTACAATACACAAACACATACAAAGAGCATTTCACAAATGACCTGATAAGGATATACCATGCTGTTATTTCAGGAAACTGAAGCTGAATTTACTTGACAGCACAAAATGTGTGACAATGAATTGCACATTGCTGTAGCTTCAAATACATGCATTATATTATATTTGATTTCTTACCATTTTCATATCCCATTGTATCGTGCCAGTTTCAAAGACATTTGGGGCATGGCTGGGCCAGACACCAGCGTTTCTAAGAATCACCAACCATATGCATCGAGGCTCTGGATCGCTGCAATCCACTCCCACTGAAAACTCAAAACACCACTCCTTACCAACCGGAGCTGGGACCCTGGATATGTGCCGCTTCAGTGAACACATCATCGGCCTGACAAAACATAGGGGACCACTGCCACAGAGATCACACCCACAGACATGAACATACTCAAAGTTCAGGAGGAGCATGTGCTCACCTCCTCTTGGAAATAATAACTTGTCCCGCTTGGTGATCAACAAGCCAACAATTTATCAAAATTTTTATAGTCATTTGTAATGATTCTAAATATTATAGAAAATGGTCATCATGCTAAAATAATCCTAATCTTGGCTTTCCACGTCATTATACTGGTTCGTTCAGGAACTAGCTGTAGAAATCCAGAGAAGATTCAGATCTTTTCCATCCCTGCTGATCAATGACCCTTTACACATTCTGCAGTAGTGACAAAAGACGTTCCATAGTAGACATCCTACTAACTTGTACTTATGGGTCCAGCTACGCTTTGTGGGACTTCATTCCCTTTCTCTACATCCATTCTCTACAGATTCAGAGTTTATGTAGAGTCAGGTCCTTTCCCTCTCTTCCTTAGATGCCCCCTCTTTCTGCAACCAACAAAACCATCTCAATGATGGCAATGAACTCTCTTGACGTAGTCCGCAAAATAATTCAGAGCTTCTGGGTGGTCTCTCTTTTGGGAAAATCCTTCATTTATAAGTAGTAATTTCCAGTGCCAGAATGGACTGAACCATAGTCAGCTGTCCCCTCTTCTCAGGCTGGTCTGTAGGTTACCGGTAGGTCAAACCAAGACCAAGTTGAAAAGGTCTGTTATTCAGTTTCCAATGAAACATACAGTTCGCTATAAAGTGTTACATTTATTCTAGTTCACTATCCGCAGTTAAGACATGCTATTCGTTTTGATAGTCCATCCAGTGTCCTCTTGCTTTGTTTTTCTGACATAATCTAGAGTTGAACATTCTACCTATTAGATAAATGTTTTTGTCACAAAGTGAATACTGCCAATCAGATGATTGCCTGACCTTCCTTTCATTCCATCCCTCTCTCCACCTCTTTTCTGATCCTCTCTATTCCCAACCTGGTCAATCCTGCTACTGATGTGATGAGCAGCTCTTTTCATACATGGACACGTCTCTCTCTCTCTCTCTCTCTCTCTCTCTCTCTCTCTCTCTTTCTTTTCCTCTTCTTTTGACTCACGCTGTATCTGTGTCAGCTTATTTTAGAATCAGAATTCTGGTCATCGCTGCTGGTTTCTCTATACCAGCAAGAGCACACTCACTATTAAGAACTTAAAATCTGACTAAAATCAGTTCTAAATCAGTTGCTACTGCTAGATTCGGTAACACTTTATAATAACGTTAAGTTATAAGTCACTTATAAATGATTAGTTAATGATGAACTAATCATTTACAAAACATGATTATGTGTTCATAAATGATTAATAAGTGATATACTAACATTTTATGAATGTTTTATTAATTCGGTTATAAGTCATTTATAATTTATTAGTTAATGATCAGTGATTAGTAAATGAGTATTAGTAAATTAGTAAATGATCATTAGTAAATGATCAGTATATGATTTATTGATGAAGTTGTAGGCTGGTCTGTCTTCAAAAGCACAAACATGCAGGTATGCTAAAGCACTATTTTTAAGAAGAGTAATTTATTTGTTTTGAAGTGGATAAACATCTATAAATGCCTTACAGTCAGGTGATTCCAGTGGATTATATTAAATACTTTCACTCATCAGCACAGACTTGTGTTGTGTGTGTAGTGTGTGGGATAGTGATAAAGTGAACCTCTGAACCGGTTTTAACTTCCACTGAAGCTCACATCAGGTGCACAGAGTTAAACACTCCATGTGTGTCAGAGAAGACAGCTGTCTATACCCTCACCAGTCAGCACTTACACTGCAGTACACACTACAAAGTGTTCAACACCTGTTATAGATGATGTGTAAATGCATGAATAAATCATTTACAAGGCTTTCTGCATCCCCTATTCTAAAGTGTAAACTATTCATCACTTGTAAATGTGTTACGTATCATTTGTAGACATTTTTTTCCTGTTACAAATTATTTGTATATGTATGCAAGTCATTTATAACACTTTCTGCATTCCCTATTCTAAAGTGTAAACTATTCATCACTTATAAATGTGTTACATATCATTTGCAGATCTTCCTGTTACATGATCCATCTCATTCCATCACTTTACTCCAGCCTAAACTTTACATTATTAAAAAAATAAATTAATTAATTAACACTCTGCCACCGTTTAACCAGCACTTAATCGTTTAATTTTTATTTTGTTTTTTTTATGCATGGAACAGCTCCTCACCATAACATAAAAACGAACCATAAACTGATAATAAACGTAGTCCATTATTTTGTTCATTTTATTTCAAGTCTTCAGAAGTTGTACGATGCCATCGTGTGAGGAAAAGATTCTTATAATGTATAATGGTTATATTACGTTAATAATTGTACCAATCCGCTGTTTCATAACTTTCAAAATTGGCGCTTTTTTTTTTCCTTTTTGTTCTTTTTTTTAATGCTTTAATGTAAAATATGTACAGAATTGTAAAAAGATCAAAGCATAATATGCTTCAGAATACAATCTGTATTACATAAGAATAAACTGAACAAAACAAACTGAAAACAAAGATAAAGTGAAAACAACAGGACATAAGAGAAGAGAGGGTACATTCCATACTTTGTTGAATACATACATTCTATCTATGTAAGAAAATACATAGATTTCTATTATCCAAAAATGTTTAATGAAGAGCATGTTGTAGTAGTTTTAACTGCTTTACTATTTTTTGAATCTGACATTGCATCTAAGCACAATTTAATCTCCCTCTTAAACACTATGAAATTGGGCTTGCCGTTTGTAAACTTGCATTTGTGGATATGAAATTTACAAAAAAAATAAAAATAAAATTAATTATAAATCCAATATCCTTTGAGCATTGGGTTTTGACATAATAACCTAAAATCACATGCATATAGGATAAAACAAAAGTTTTTAAGATATTGCCAGCAATAAAGTTCTCAACATCTTTCCAGAAACACTGTGTATCTTTTACAGGACCAAAATAAATGAGAGATGGTTTCAGTGGAATTTTCACAAAAGGAGCATTTTACTTCGATATCACTTTCAAATCTTTGTATAAATTGTTTAGTAGGATAGACTCTATGAATTATTTTGTATGAAATTTCCTTAACCTTATTTGTAAGGAGCAACTTCTGGAGCAGTGACCAAACTTGAGTCCAAATTACATTATGAAAGAGGTTGTTCCAATAAGAAATAACAGAAGGAGTAGAAATATTCTCTTTTAAAATTGGCGCTTCTAACAATACGACACAGGTTTGTGGCAGTGACGTCAAACCTCGCTCCTTATTGGCTGTCACATTTGATTTGCGACTACCATAGAGTGTTTGCCACATGCCGAATTTGAGCTGCTGTGTTGAGTTAGATTCAGCGCGACGCTTTGGAGGATGGATATGTAGATCAGGGGAATTTTTGCAGCGATTAAACACTTTAATTTCATTCTGTAACTCACACAAAATCATGTTTTGCTGTCATTTCGCTGGTAATGTAGCACACACATCGTTTTGTCTGTTCTGTATACTGCTTTTTGTAATGTTTTAAATAAATGATTGCGACTAACGTACATTTATCTGCCTGTTATACTATGTATATTGTCAAAATGGTTATGCTTAAGGTTATAGGGTGGAGTAGGGAGCTTAAAATTATTCTTTTTATACAACAGTATATCAACTAAGATAACAGTCACTGTAAATATATCTACATTTACATTACATTTACATTTATTCATTTGGCAGACGCTTTTATCCAAAGCGACTTACAAGTGAGGAATACAACAAGCGAGTCATCATGACGAGGCAAATAGACAAGAAGTGCTCATAATACAAGTTATAGGCAGTGCTCAGATTATCCTAAACTACAATAGAGAGGGATTAGAGGAAG
This sequence comes from Megalobrama amblycephala, assembly GCF_018812025.1. NCBI lineage: Eukaryota > Metazoa > Chordata > Actinopteri > Cypriniformes > Xenocyprididae > Megalobrama > Megalobrama amblycephala. Next base: position 522,758 of record NW_025953337.1, on the reverse strand, counting down.
TGAAAGGATAGGAATAAGAAGGTTTTTTTTTTTTTTTTTTTTTTTTAAGATGAGGTTAAGTGCTCACGAAAGAGATGGGTTTTCAGCTGTCTTTTGAATATTGCCAGGGATTCCGCATTCCGGATGGAGGCAGGAAGATCGTTCCACCAGCAAGGAACAGTGAACGAGAACGTTCTGGAAAGTGATTTTGTGCCTCTCTGTGATGGTACCACAAGCCTTCGCTCCTTTAATGAGCGCAGGTTTCTGGTAGGAGTGTAGACTCGTAAGAGTGAGTGGAAGTAGGAGGGTGCTGAGCCTGTGGCTATATTGCGTTTTTATTTTTGTGAAGTGGCTAAAAAGTGGTCATGTTTAGGTATAAGGGGTGAGTTAGGGGCTCAAAGATATCTATATAAATATTTGCATAAAAATATTATAATTTTTATATAAAAATATATAATTTAAATATCGGGATTCATATAGATGTTTATATCCTGTAACTGAAAGGTATACTTTGCATATGACAAATAAATGGTAAATTTACAAATTGCAGTTTGTACATAATTTATAAAGAAGATCTACAAATGATATGTAACACATTTATAAGTGATGAATAGTTTATACTTTAGAATAGGGGATGCAACTTCCGGTAAGATGGCGGCGTGAGAAGTCCAGAAGTTTACTGCTCCACACATTTCTTATTGTTAACGATTTGTTTATCATTTATTGGGTGACGCAGTTTGAGAATAGTGTTACCGAGCTTTAGCAGAACAACATGCCGAGAAACAATCCGAAAAAAACGGCCGGGGCCGTCGCAGGCCAGGAGGATATCAGAGAACTCCTTGGTGGTATTAGATCTGAGGTATCGGCGCTCAGAGTTGAGATACTTGCAGAGCTTAAATCATCTATTTCTGCAGTGAAAACCTCATTATTAGAGCAAGAACAGAAGCTGAAAGATGTGGAGGAATTACTCCACATGATGTCGTGTTACTTCCTAGTCTACATGCTCAGCGCTGTTAAAAGATAATGAAAAACATGAGGGTCAAACTCAAGGATTTGGAAAATCGATCCAGGATAAATAATGTTCGTATGATCGGTATCCCCGAAGGTACCAAAGGTAATCATCCTTCTGCATTTATTGAAACACTGTTATTCGAGGTATTCGGTGAGCAAAGTTTTACCAGAAAGCCGCAGGTGGACAGGGCTCACCGTTCCCTAGCACCCCCGCCGAAGCCAAATCAAGCCCCCAGACCATTCATCGTGCGGATGCATCACTACCAGATGAGGGAATTGATTCAGAATTGATACAAAGGCTCGCGTATACACTTTTACCCCGATGTCAGCGTCCTGACCTTAACTCTGATCTGGGCAGACCTGTAGCTCAGGCAGAGGTTGGAGTGGCAATTGCAGCAATGCAAAGTAGTAAAGCTCCTGGGCCTGACGGTTTCCCAAAAGAGTTTTATAAGAAGTTTGTAACCTTGTTTGGTCCACTTCTTATGGCAGTTTATAATGAGTCCTTTAATACAGGAATTCTTCCTGTAACATTTACGCAGGCCTCAATTTCCCTTCTCCAAAAGAAAGCCAAAGATCCTACTCATTGTGAATCTTACAGGCCAATTTCCCTCTTGAATGTAGATTTCAAAATTGTATCCAAAATCCTTGCATTGCGCCTAGAACCTATTCTTCCTGCTATAATTTCAAATGATCAAACAGGATTTATTCGAGGCCGCAACCCTTTCAACAATTTACGATGCCTATATAATGTAATATATACAAAGTCTCCCCTAGGCAAAAATGAAGCAGTAATCTCTCTTGACGCTGAAAAGGCGTTTGATAGAGTTGAATGGGAATACCTTTTTTACTCTCTTAGACAGTTTGGCTTCACTGCAGACTTAATCTTATGGATTAGATTGTTATATGTTTCTCCGGTAGCTTCAGTGTGCACAAACAATGTTTACTCTGAGTATTTCTCTTTACACCGAGGCACTAGGCAGGGATGTCCTCTCTCCCCTTAACGATCCGATGCATCGATGCAATGCGTAAAAAATCAATACCTGTGGGCTAATTATAGAGGCACCTTTGTTTTAACACTCTCCACATTTTAACACAATATCAGTCTAAGCATTATCGCCAACGCGTGCATTCTCATTTAAACTACCTTTCAGAACATGTGAAAGACACTCGGGACAGTTGATGGAACTGTCACTGAAAGAATATGGTCAATAAATTGCCGCATAGAAGCGCCGTGCGCTGTGACTCTGTGTTGCTTCAAGCGCATCATTCTGCACACAGGATGCGCATAAGTGCTTTGTGCCGCTCTGTATTAGAGCCTTTATAATACATTTGCACAATGAAAGAATATTAATAGCCTGTCTTCTTTTTTCTTCCTATAATATGTTGTTGGTTCATTAAAAACCTGCGCTATACATTTAAAAGAAATGTCTTTTAATTATGTGTGTGTGTGTGTGTGTGTGTGTGTGTGTGTGTGTGTGTATATGTATTCTTTGTTTATCATTACACATTTTGGAACAGAACTAAAATACTTTCTTGACTGTTGTCATGTCATAAGCTGTCATTAGATTAGATTTTTTATTTGTGGATGTCCCAATCAGGGTTCAGGATGTGAAATTTTGAAATAAATGTTTGTTATATATTTTGGTTTATATTTTTATTATTTTGGTTGCAGTTGTGAGTTAATAAAAATTTAACTGGTTGTGTAAAATAGGCTCAAAATATCGAAATATTGATCGAATCGAATCGTATCATAATCGTATCACAGAACTTTTTGAGGTATCGGAAAATATCGAATCACTGGCTATGAGAATCGATCCTCAAAATGCCCCTTTGTGGGTGCAGGGAGAACAATCAAGTACAAAATTCAAACTTAGCTCCTTAATTTGCTCCTCACTCCCCCTGGTGGGGAGAAATTACATCTACTCCCCTAATCCTGCACTAATTCACACTCTAAAAATTTGGGCCCAATTCAGAAAACATTTTGGTTTACAGTTAGCTTCCATTTTAGGACCTATTGCATCTAATTGTTTATTCACACCATCTTATGTAGACTCTGCCTTTTGTGTTTGGGAGGAGAAGGGGATTAGATGCCTAAAAGATTTATATTTTAATAATACCTTTTGCTATTTTGAAGATCTTACACGTCATTTTTCTTTACCTAGTTCTCACTTTTTCAGATTCTTGCAGATTAGGAGTTTCATCAAGAAGGTCTTTGTCTCCTTTCCTGAAATTCCCCCTACTTCACCTATTGAATCTGTGCTTGACTTGAACCCACATAACAGAGGACTCATTTCAAACATATACTCTTTGATAATTTCTATAAAGCCTCAAAGCCTGGATGATATTTGTAAAGCCTGGCAAAGTGATTTGGGTAGAGAATTCACTGATGAAAAATGGCAAAATGCTCTAAATAGGGTCCACTCCTCCTCTCCTTGTGCAAGGCATGGATTAATTCAATGTAAAGTTCTTTATAGGCTCCATTTCACTAACTCCAAACTAGCCAAGATTTATCCAAATGTCAGCCCTGCCTGTAACAGGTGTTCACAATCGCCCGCTACAACCGCTCACATGTTTTGGGCGTGTCCAAAGTTGGAGGAGTTTTGGAGAGAGATTTTTGAGTCATATAAACATATATACAGGGATGGGCAGTATTTATGATACATGTATTTCAAATACAAAATAATATTTTGTAATTTGTATTTGATAGTGATGGCTTTGTATTTTGTATCAAAATACTTTAGTGTTTTGTATTTTTGTATTTTTAATATACTGTAAAATACTTTGTAAGAAGTCTACATGATGACATCATAAAATTGCAGCCTCCGATTGGTGCCTACTCAGTAGTTTGCAGAGACTTGTTGAGATCAGAACAGAAAATTGATCCATATGGAAGAAGGTGGTCAAGAAACGTGCAGGCTGTCAGCTTTCCATCAATTTTTAGCAGAATTGCTTTAATTTTTAACAGTTCATGTTAAGTTTTGGTGTTCATTTTGGTAGCCTAGTAGGGCTGGACGATTATGGCCTAAAATCAAAACCTCGATTAATTTAACATTTTACCTCGATTACGATTAATGAACGATTATTTTGTTTCTGGGTTTTTTTTGGTTTTTTTTGCCCTCATAGTTCACTGACAAGGTTTGTACTGTAAATATGATTGACTATTAAAGGTGGGATATTTTTTTTCCTATTGAAAGAGCGATTTGACATCATAGTTCACTATCAGCAGTTATTTTATTTATGTTCGTAACATTTCTTACAGATTTCTGCTCGTTGTAAATCAGAAGAAGATAAATTAGCGCATTACCAGTACGAGTGATTGCGTGTGTGAGTTAGTCATACCGTCTCACTATTAATTGTGAATCTGTGGGTTGTAAACAGTTTCTTAAAAAGTAGAAAAATATATGCTATAATAAGTTTTGAGTTTCTAAGCTACTTAACTGGACAGCGCTGACAACTAGTTTCTGCGTTCCTCTCTGTGCGCGCGATCTTCACGTTTTGCGCAGCTAGTGTTTGTATGAGTGTTCGTGCCACAATGCAGAGCGCGAGCGCGGTGGCTTGATATAATAATACACATCCGATCGTCTAATCGCTTGAATGTCCAAACCATAAAACAAATACAACTGACAAAGTTTAGTGAAGACGCAAGGTTCACCGCTCGCGCGCTATCACTATGTGATGAACCGGCGTTCACCTCCGTGTTTTGCCTTTATGCCACTGACTGGACGAGGCAGAGTCATGTAGCTACACACGGTAGTATGTTTTTAAGGGGGAAGTATCAACAGGATTAAATAACCGAAATAACCGACATGGGAAAATTACGTCGGTTAGAGGTTCTGAATTTCGGTTTCGATTACTTTTCGATTAATCGTCCAGCCCTATAGCCTAGGCTAAATAGTTTACCAATTTACATAATGTTCTTGAAAATTATTATACCGAGCAGCAACCCCCTATATTTATGATTAACAATCAAATGATTAATTGGTTAAAAACTAGTTGCTATGAATACAGATGCCGTCAGTTGTCTTTTTATGAATGACTTGTTTGTCATCGAGTCCGTGCTGCTGATGCAAAGTAGGCCCTTCGTTACCAAACACCAAGTAACTAAATTAGGATACAATTATGAGTCATTTGCAAACATTATACTGTTGGTTACTTTAAAACTATAACCTTCATCTGGGAGATCACAGGGATATGTGAATATTTGTTCTGTTAAAGCCACAATATGTAAATTTTCGCCTCTAAAGATCGCTAATTCAAAACAAAGGCGAAGCTCGATGACACCTTGATTTCATGGAATCATGGGATGTGTTGTTTTCACGTCTACAGCCGGTGGAAAAGAATCGGGACAGGACTCAGGCAGAAATCATGTTTATGGAGAGATTATTAACGTTACTGTAGTATGAAGCAGAGCAGGACCAAATGCTGTGAGAGCAGTAACGACCCACTGGAGCGATTACTAATGAGAGACGAGTGCGACACACAGCTCAACAGCAGCGGATCTGTTATTATGCCACAGTCGCCGCTTCCGCTTGTTTTGGTCATGTGCATGTAGGGTAAACCAGCGCTGCTTATCATATTAGATACATTTGTGTGTTGAAAAATGTAATAGTGCTACTCTATGCTTTCGCTCGGTGGCTGCTATGAGACACTTGTTGCACATTGCAGTAAGCTAGATTGACATTAGTCATGGTAAAACATGGTACTCGCGATAAATCAAGAAAACGAGATTCAAACAAAAAGACTTAGGGCCAGATTTACTAACAGCTTGTGCCAGCGCAAACCCTCTTTTGGTGGGGAAAAAGAACTACTGTCGGGATTTACTAAAGACACGCAGTATAAAATTAGCGCTGAAAAGGCGTGGACTGAGTTGTGTTTGCGGCTGACCTTATTGCATATGCATTTTAGGAGTTTCCCTTTCAGATGCAAAATTTATGGGAGGAGAGTATTTAAATGAATCACACAATGCGATTTACTAATGTTTGCGCTCGTCAATTTACTGGTATTTACACCATTATTTAACGCCCTAAAAAAGCATGTCTGAACCCATTTTGTGACATGGCTGCAATTGTTGCTGCTAGGAGGAGACACCGCAGAGAACAGAGAGCGTGTGGTAGAAAGATTATTAATTTCATTTTGAAATACCAGAGTAAGATCTTATCCGAACATATCGTTTGGATATGCATTACATTAACAAATTAATGTAATCCTGGCAAACTATATTATACAGGATATGTGTATGTGTTTGTCAGATTACATGTTAAGTTGCGCCTGTGTCGACCCGCACCTGATGAGAACATCAGCATCAGGCATCAGCTCTGTTTATTTGCAACCCAACTCTAATTTGCACTGCTCTTGGTATATTGCATTAGTCATTATGTAAATGATCTGACCGTGTCTGTGTTCTTTAATTTGCATGTCAGCAGATCACGTGCAAAACTTGCCACTCCCATCAACACATTTGTGGAATTGCGCTCTCACGCTAATTTGCCCCGTTTAGTAAATCTGGCCCTTAATGTGTTAAGCGATATAACATGATGAGTTTTCTTTCGATTAATGTATCCAAACAGTTGTTTCCCTGTCTAATAAAACTCATAATATACAGTACTAAAGTGTCTTTGATGTTTCCATGGTTTTTCGACAAAATAAAACGGGAAATCGAGGGTAATGATGTCATTGATAGGCGACACACGGACACGGTGTGTCCTGGTTAAAAATGCTTATTTCTCTGGATTTAGAATTTCTTGGAAACATTTGGGATAATGTAAGTACACAAGTCAACAAAAAATATAACATTGTTTTAGCGGTTTTTGAATATTTTAATCTAAAAATCCTACATATTTGTGCCTTTAACTGGTTGCATATGTCAGATTTATTGCATGACTCGGGCAGAGAAAAGCTGATGCTATCAAATATTGTTTACTTAAGTCAGTGTAATGCTGAAGGGATAGATCAAATGGGCCAACTGATGGAAGGTTTGCGAAGAAATTTCATGCTCCCTTGTAAAAGTATTTTGTAGTATTTTCAAAATACAAAAATACAGTAGTTTATTTTGATACATGGTTTGGCTGCTGTATTTTGTAGTTTATTTTGATACATTTAAAATTAAGGTATTTTGCATTTTATTTTAAAATACATTTTGATGTATTTTTGCCCATCCCTGCATATATATGATATCTTGATTGATCCTGATCCTATGATTGGTATTTTTGGTGTGGTGCCTGAGGGTATAGAACTCAGGAATGATATCTGTTCTGTTATTGCTTTCACTACACTACTGGCGAGGCGTTTAATATTATTTCAGTGGAAAAGGGCAGACCCTCCAACCCATAGCAGCTGGATAAAAGAAGTAATGTTCCACATTCAGATGGAAAAGATTAAATATACGATTCGAGGTACGACGCGTAAGTTTCAGGTTATTTGGTCCCCCTTCATAAGATATTTTGAACAACTCTCTTCCCTCTAAGATGGAGTGACATGTCTGAACCTTCTCTTATTTTCAAGGGTTTTTTTTTTTTTTTTTAAATATTATTAATTAATATTATTGTTATTATTATTATTATTTATGTAATGTACATATTTATGCATATGTATTTTTTATTTCTGCTAAAACTAATGGGTTTGGGTTTGGCTATATGTGTGTGTGTGTGTGTGTGTATATATATATATATATATATATATATATATATGTGTGTGTGTGTGTGTGTGTGTATGTGTTTGGGTCTAATATTCTTACAGGATGTACTTATTTATTTATTTAGTTTTTATTTTTGATGAGGGTTTACCCCTTTTGTGAGCTTAGTGCCATATTCATCTTGTTTATTAGCCACACGTTTCCTTGTCAGCCTTTCTTGTTAAATTATAATTTATGAACTAAACAAACATGGACACCTAATTCCTTCAATGTCAGTTCTGAACTCTGGATTGTATGTTTTTTTTGTTTTTTTTGTTTTTTATATATATAATTTATATATTTTTTTATATTTATACATACCCCACCCGTCAAGGGGTGGGGTGATGAATGTACTGTAAATGTTAAAACTTAATAAAAAAAAATCTTCCAAAAAAAAAAAAGAATAGGGGATACAGAAAGTGTTATAAATGACTTGTATACATATACAAATAATTTGTAACAGGTAAGAAAGGTTTACAAATGATATATAATACATTTACAAGTGATAAATAGTTTACACTTTAGAATAGGGGATGCAGAAAGCTATGTAAATGATTTATTCATGCGTTTACACATCTATAACAGGCGTTGAACACTTTGTAGTGTGCACTGCAGTGTGAGTGCTGACTGGTGAGGGTATAGACAGCTGTCTTCTCTGACACACATGGAATGTTAAACACTGTGCACCTGACGTGAGCTTCAGGAAGGTAAAACCAGTTCAGAGGTTCACTTTATCACTAGGTCCCACACAGAACACAAGTCTGTGCTGATGAGTGAAAGGATTTGATATAATCCACTGGAATCACCTGACTGTAAGGCATTTATAAATGTTTATCCACTTTTACCAACCATTTACTAATGGTTTGTTCAATATTTGTTCATGATTAACAATTGTTTATTAAGATAATGATACTAAAACAATGTTGTCATAAATACTTCAATTATTATAAATGATAAATGTATCAACTAATAACTTATAAACCATCTACTAATGATCTGTTTGATTTATTTGATTAAGATAACTTACAACACATTTGTAAATTGTTAGCATAACACTTATTAATCATTTATGAACGTATATTGTCATGTTTTGTAAATGATTAATTGATCATTAACTAATAACTTATAAGTGTCTCATAACTGAATCAATAAAACATTCATAAAATGTTAACATATCACTTATTAATCATTTATGAATGTATAGCCATGTTTTGTAAATGATTTGTTCATAATTAACAAATAATTTATAAATGACTTATAACTGAATTAATAAAACATTCATAAATTAGTATACCACTTATCAATCATTTATAAATGTATATTCATGTTTTGTAAATGATTTGTTAATCATTAACTAATAATTCATAAATTACTTATAACTGAACGTTATTATAAAGTGTTACCCAAGATTCACTAACACACTTTTGCAACATGTCCAGCAGTGTTAATTTTGTTGACAAACAATTTATCATTATTTTCATCAACAACATTTCTTTCTCAGACAAAAATGAGACGATTACTAAATAAAAACAAAGACAAAAACTATGATGGAAATTTATTAACATTTTTGTCAAGAAAAAAAACTAAACAAAAATGTTAGGGAGGGGCGATTTGGGTAAAGATCCAGTCAGAACCAATGTCCTGCATGGTAGATACATACATTTGATTTGAAACGTGCTGATCTACCCGGCGGCAAATAAGAGAAAGAGAAGAGAAAGAGAAGAGCAGACATATAGACAGGGGCGGGTCTACGTGGTGGCCAGGGGGGGCACCGGCCCCCCCTGAAATTCGATTGGCCACCCCAGGTGCCCCCCCTATAAGATGTCTTGTGATTGGTTCATTTTACGGCCAATCAGTTTATAGACTCTACTGAAGTTCGCGATTCAAAGAAGTGCAGCGTCATGGTGCGTTCACACCGGACACGAATGAAGCGGTAAGCGAGAGTGATTTACATGTTAAGTCAATGCAAAATCATCGTCGCTGTACATCTTCATACATTTATAGAAACATAAGTAAAAAGGATCGTGTTTGAAAGAAAGTGAGTGAGGAGGTCGGACAATCTGATAAGTTGTAAAAAACGGTCTTTACTCAATTTGAGCTATATATATATATATATATATATACATATTAAGACTACAAGCTAACTAAAGACGACCAATTGAGCTTATTCGCTGTAATTTACAATTATTTCCCCACTGACAAGTTGTGTTTATTCAGAGGAAGTGTGCAGAAAGCAGTGGGAGACTCTGGGACACATAAAGGAGCGGGAGAGCCCCTCTCATGACGCGAATTCGCGTCTGTTGTGAAGAGATTTTCACGCGCGAATGAAGCGAGTAAACTCAAAGTGTTCACGCGTCCAAATACGCGCGAATAGCGCGATTTATTCGTGCAAGTCGCGTCTGGTGTGAACGCAGCATCAGAGAAACAACAGTCGTCGCGGACTTGGACTTTTACTAGTCAGCAGCGCAAGTTGTGAGCGCAGCTTCTCTGCACTTAAGCTCATAAAAAACACATTTACGCACTACCATGACTGATGACAGACTCAGTAATCTTGGAGTCTTGTGCACTACTTCGGTAAAGTTGGTTTTATATTCGCACATTCGGACATCCGTATTCAATAGCCTTGTTAATCACACTACATTGGACATTCAGTGGACATTCACAAGTAAATATGCCATTAAACAATACTTCCCTTAGGTTTTGATCGACTGAAAAATGTTGTAAGTTGACAATCGTTGGTTGTCAATATCATGTCGCTGCTTAAAATTCGCAAACATTATTTTATTGCACATTTATTGGAAAGTCTGAATTTATCAGAAGTCCGAATGTGCGAATATAAAACCAGCTTTACCGAAGTTTAAGCACTGAGGTGAGGAGAGCCAAATGTCTTGACTTAAATGATTTTGTTAGACGGTTTGCCATTCACCAATGATACAGAAGAATCCAGCTGTTTTAGTTGAGGTCTGCCTTCTTTCTTTTTCGACTGTCTTCCTATCTTTCTGCTACTGTTTTTATTGTTTCTAAACTAAAGACTGTTCTTTAATATGTTAGCTGAGCACAATGTAGCTAATGGTTCCATATTTTATTTTTAAACTGTGGTGTTTTCATTTGAACTGTTACAGTGCTAAAACTTTAACTCTGTGTTACTCAGCTTTTTTGTAAATTAATCAGAAAGAAATGTTGAACGAATGACTATGATGTTTTGGCCAAACCATTTGATTTATTACAGTGGGGGGAATTTTTTTTTTAATTTATTTATCATTATTTGAAAGAGATGGTGAATAAAACTACTGTATATTGTAATGGCCAAACTAACGTTACTTATTAAAATCAAATAGTTGACATCGTTTCTGCTTCTGGGTTTTTAAAATTGCTCATTATTAAATTTCCTTTTATTTTATAAACTTGTTAGTTTTATTAAAACACTAAAAATATAAACACTGGCTCTCAAATTTAACTTAATGGATATATACAGGGATGACAAAAAACTAAATTAATAAAAAATGTGCTTTATTACTACATTTGTTTACAAGTAACTTTATTCAAGTAAAAAAAAAAAAATAAAATCAATAGGATTTATGTAATATACTGTAGAATTTAGCTTTTTTTTTTTTTGGTCACTGGCGGCCACCCCATTTGGAGGCAGTGCCCCAGCATGGCCCCCCCACTGAAAATGCTCTAGACACGCCCCTGCATATAGATAGATCTGAAAAAGCGTGACGACACAAAAGAGAGCTCTATACATATTCGGTATGGTTTTCTGTGCGCAGACACCCAAAGCGTGCAGCCATGAATTTTGTTTCTAGCCCTTAAAATAATCGCAAATCGTTCCAAAATTATGATCCAAAATGTTGTATTGTAGCTCCACCCAGTTTTGGATGGGTGTGTCTGTGTCTGTGTCCCTGAATAGCAGTGTGCCATGATTAGGACCATCCTGCTGAGTGTGGGGTCTCTGCGATTTATGCCCATATACTTAAGAAAGAAGAAAAAGGAGTTAAAGGATTAGTTCACTTTCAAATGAAATGAAAATTACCCCAAGCTTTACTCACCCTCAAGCCATCCTAGGTACAGGTGCTGGTCATATAATTAGAATATCATCAAAAAGTTAATTTTTTTATTGTAAATTATTTTTAAAAATGAAACTTTCATATATTCTAGATTCCCTACAAGTAAAGTAAAACATTTCAAAAGTTTTTTTTTTTTTTTTTTTACATTTTGATGATTAGATCGTACAGCTCATGAAAGTCCAAAATCCAGTATCTCAAAATATTAGAATATTTCCTAAGATCAATCAAAAAATGGATTTTCAAAACAGAAAATTTCAAGTTCTTTAAAATATGTTCATTTGTGCACTCAATACTTGGTCAGCAGCACATATTACAGCAAATGACTTGCTCCTAGCACAAATTACAGCATTAGTGAAGTGTGGCATGGAAGTGATCAGCCTGTGGCAGTGCTGAGGCACTATTGAGCCTTCAGATCATCTGTATATTGTTGGATCGACTGTTTCTCATCTTTCTCTTGAAAATATCCCATAGATTCAGGTCAGGCATGTTGGCTAGCCAATAAAGCACAGTAATATCATGGTCAGCAAACCACTAGGAAATTGTTTTTTGCACTGTGGGCAGGTGCTAAAGTCCTGCTGGAAAAGGAAATCAGCATCTCCCTAAAGCTTGTCAGCAGATGGAAGCATAAAGTGCTCCAAAATCTCCTGGAAGATGGCTGCATTGACTTTGCACTTGATAAAACACAATGGACCAACACCAGCAGACGTCACGGCCCCCCCAAATCATTACTGACTTCAGAAACTTCACACTAGACTTCAAGCAGCTTGGATTCTGTGGCTCTCCAGTCTTCCTTCAGACTCTGGGACCATGATTTCAACATGAAATGCAAAATTTACTTTTATCTGAAAAGAGGACTTTCGACCACTGTTCACTGTCCAGTTCTTTTTCTCCTTAGCCCAGGTAAGATGCTTCTGACGTTGTTTCTGTTTCAGAAGTGGCTTGGTAGTCCTTTTCCTGAAGATGTTTGAGTGTGGTGACTCTTTATGCGCTGACTCCGGCTTCATTCGACTCATTGTGAAGCTCTCACAAGCATTTGAATTGGCTTTACTTGACAGTATTCTCAAGCTTGTGGTCATCCCTGTTGCTTGTGCACCTTTGCCTACCCAGTTTCTTCCTTCTAGTCAACTTTGCATTTAATATGCTTTGATACATCACTCTGTAAACAGCCACCCCATTCAGTAATGACCTTCTGTGACTTACTCTCTTTGTGGAGGGTGTCAATGATTGTCTCCTGGACCATTGCCAAGTCAGCAGTCTTCCCATTAGTGTGGTTTCAAAGAACAAGAGATACCCGGAATTTATACTGTAGGGATGGTCATTTAATGAAACTCAAATGTAAATATTCTAATAATTTGAGATACTGGATTTTAGACTTTCATTAGCTGTACGCTCTAATCAACAAATTAAAAAAAAAAAAAAACTTTTGAAATGTTTTACTTTACATGTAGGGAATCTAGAATATATGAAAGTTTCATTTTTTAAAATAATTTACAATAAAAAAATGAACTTTTTCACGATATTCTAATTATATGACCAGCACCTGTATATATGACTTTCTTTCTGATAAACACAATCAGAGAAATACTAATAAATATCCTCACGCATCCAAGTTTATAATGGCAGTGAGCTGAAGTATGAGCTGAAGAAAGTGTCTCCATCCACCCATCACAGGGCTCGCAAAATTTCAAAATCCCTGGTAGCCCTTCGGGCGGGCACTTTTGAGATTTTGGTAGCCAGAAAAGAATTTAATTAGCCAGAATAAAAAAGATAATTATGTAGAAATTTGGACTGGAGTCAAAATATCAATCAAAAACAAAAACGCATATGTATTTAGTTCTAACTGAACTGAAATTATGAATTTGAAAATTTTTAAAATATAAATTTGAAAATCTGAAATTTCCTGTCTTTTTTGGATAAGCAGAACTGAAATAGTGTAAATACCATAAATCCATGCGCCTCATTTTCACACACACACACACACACACACACACCCACTCATCATCATTTTCACAATTTTCTCCACTGCGCATGCAATCTTTTTCATTCAGCAACAAAAGATTAAACTTAAGGTAAAAGTTCTACAAAATTACATTTCCTTTATAGTCTAAACAATCTTAAATTGTCACTGTTTCCATTATTGCAGCCTACAACACAAACACACGACACTATGTTCAACCCAAGTTACGAATGGATATAGGCTTTATTAGTTTACTGTCACATACACAACGTGTTTCACAGAGTTGCATAAGTTATTTAAAGGTGCCCTAAAATTGAAAATTGAATTTACCTTGGCATAGTTTAATAATAAGAGTTCTGTACATGGAAATGACATACAGTGAGTCTCAAACACCATTGTTTCCTCCTTCATATGTAAATCTCATAAGTGAAAAACACCATGGAAAAACAGGCGAATCTCAACATAACACCGACTGTGACGCAACAGTCGGGATCATTAATATGTACGCCCCCAACTTTTGCATACCAGCCCATGTTCAAGGCAAGGCAGTATAAACGTCAGGAGCTGCACAGCCAACTCATCAGAAGTTATGCAGGTATTGTGAAGCATGCAAGCAGTGACAAGAGCGAAAATGGCAGATGGAACGATAATAACTGTTCATGATACATGATATCATAATATATTTAGTGATATTTGTAAATTGTCTTTCTAAATGTTTCGTTAGCATGTTGCTAATGTACTGTTAAATGTGGTTAAAGTTACCATTGTTTCTTATTGTATTCACGGAGATCAAAGCCATGTCGTTATTTTCATTTTTAACCCGAAAACGCTTATAGTCTGTATAATTCATAAACACATCCCGCGAAAAACACACAAAACACATCCAAAACGGAGAAGAGCTTTGTGATTGACTGTACAAATTGCTTTGACACAAAACCTGAGGTATATATTTAAAGACTGCCGAAAGCTACAGAAAAAAAGCAAATGGATCACTGCAATTCACAGAAACAGCTGGACTCCAGCAGAGAAACATGTATTTGCAGTTATCATTTTGTGTCAAATTGTTGAAATTTGAGGTAAAATCATACCGTATATATTGTTATATATTATGTTGACAAATCATCAATTCAATATTTTCCATCTTATATTCTGCATAATTGTGTGTTTTAAAATAAACACTGACAAAAACTATACTATAAAACTATATATGTTTTAAGGCTGGACAATATGACGATATATATAACACTCATATAAGTGATTACGCGGATTTAAACCTACCGATATTGTAGTTATATAAAATATTCACAGGCAGATTTGCTTTATGTATTTCCCCAGCATCAAATCAGGCACATATAAATGTCAGGAAACATGACTCCTGGCTGCATGCCAATATCCATGGATTAGGTTTATTTTGACAAACATTTTCGAGTCCAACCTTTAGTGAAATCTTTTGTTTTACTCGCGTTTTCACAGTTTCCCCTATTAAATCCAGTTACGCAGTAGGTTTAGAATAGGCACCATATACACTATATATAAATGCAGTAGGCACTATATACCGGTATTGACGATAACCGTGATATTCAAAGCATGAAATATCGAGTTCATTTAGGGTGTGACAATATATATTGCGATAACCACAATATTTAAAATGAATAGGACACTTATGATATCATGACATGTAAATACTCCAGCGCCAGTACCTGGTTGACCTCTCAGGTGGCAGTATTGCACCTTAACGCTGACACCTGTCAAACAAGAAAATGCAGCGCGCGCAGCTATAGAAGAAGAAGAACCATGTCATCCGAGCGGGAGAGAGAGAGGCTCTGTTCACGCCCAAAAAAAAGTAAAGTAAGCTCGACAGTATGGGAGTTTTTCGGCTCCTTAGACAGCCCAGTCCGCAGGATTTTACTAGCTACGGTCAGTGCGAAAGGTGGCAACACCACCAACATTTTTACCCACCTCCGTGTCCATCACCCTGCGGATTACACCATTTTACAGAGAGTAAGTTGCAATTATTTTACTAGTCATGGAATGGGAAATGTTATGTCAACCTGTTAACAGCGATTTTCTGTGTTCATATATTTAAATAAAGCGTGATTCTTTTAATAAGTACTGCGTTTTCTTTACTTGTCTTACTCAGCGTGATGTAGCTATGCATGCAGTTATATGCCCTCAAAATTCAAGATACACAGGCATTTTTTGCCCCGACGAGTTTTTTTCATTATATCATATTATAAGATGTAGTTATTACAATATCACCCGAGCAAGAGTGCCGTATCCCCAAATCAGCACAAATGCAATGTTCCTTCAACTTATTGTTAAATGAACAATGTGAGTTACATTTTAGACACAGTATTATTAATATTGTTTTTTTTCCTTTATTTCGCCAATGAAAATTTCAAAATTATGAACAGCAGAACAGCCCCCGTGCAACAGAAATGCTTTTGTTATACTGACTGAATCCGCGTTTAGAACAAATGAATCCGTGATTCATTCCTGAATGAATCGGTCATTTGAACAAATCGGTTGACTCACTCACTCATTAAGACACTGACTTGCTGCCACCTACTGGCAGTTTAGTTTAGTTTCATATTTAAAGTACATTTTAATTAAAAAATTAAAATTAGAAAAAAAATCCATATTTAAATATTGAATTAAATTTGTGTAGACAAAATGTAAATGCTGTGTATTAATGGCACTTCTCATTCTGTGTCACCTCTGTATTGCAAAGATGGATTTTGTTGATAATGATTTCATTTGATTGGTAACAGCCATAATGTATAGGCTACTATGCTAGTATTAATTTTTAATTCTTCGGGTCTTAAAAAGCCTTAAATTTGACTTTAAAAAATGTGCAGCAACCCTGAAAGAAAAAAAAAGTACAAAGTAAAAACATTTTTCCCCCAAGGATTCTATAGATATCGCGATATATCGATATCGTGAATTATTTTGGCCACAATAACCGTGGTGTGAAAAATCTAATATCGTGACAGCCCTAAGCCACGCATTAACAAACTCATTCAGAATCAAATGTAAACATCCACAATATGCCATACTTACGTGATCTGATATGCTGCACCACCAACAGTTTGTAAAGATCCATTTTGAGAGTTATTGTGAACTTCAGTATTGTTTATGCAATGTTTAATGCAGTCGCGAGCTTGGGGGCGGGGAGCATGATCATTTAAAGGTGTACACACACCAAATCAGAGCATTTTTAATCTCACCCCAAAATAGGCATTTAAAACATGGAATAATAAAAAAATCTATGGGGTATTTTGAGCTGAAACTTCACAGACACATTTTTGGACACCAGAGACTTATAATACATCTTGTGAAATAGTGTTCTAGGGCACCTTTAACAATATTTCATTTGTGTTCCTTTGTGTTTTATTTAATGACCACTAGGAGGTGTTCTAAGCATATGTTTTCCTTGATTGATTTTTCTCTGAAGAATTGCAAATTAAAGTAAAAAAGTAATGCATGTTCGTTGCATTTTACCATGAAATGAGAGTTGTGTCTTTCAGGGTTCGAAATGAGGGGGGTCTGCGGGGGTCCCGGACCCTCCATAAGTCATTAGGGACCCCCCATAAGAATTCATTTTTGGATTTTGGGGGGTCCCTGACAAATATATTTTAACATTAAAAATGATTGTGAAAATTATAGGTTTTAGTGACGTTTTGTATTTATAACAGTAATTAATTTATTTCCTAGCGCGAGGCAGCAATCAGGGCAGCTATTAGCCGAGTGAGTTCCTATACAACGTCACAGATTGTTGTTGTGGTGCTCCCGCAGACACGTACTAGATAAACGCGGCAAAACGAGACATCACAAAGAGTGAAATCCTGAATGAAAATCCTGTAAGGGCTTCGATTGTGTTTATATCTCCATAATTGCTTATACCCACATAGCAAATGTTTTCTGGCCCAGCTCCGGGCCACACAATCACGTTTCCCTCGGCCCAAGTACCGCAAAGAATGACGGCCCTGAAGTGGCCCAGAACTGGATTAAAGACAGGGGTTACACATGGGCCATAACCGGCCCAAATCTCAGCCAGTTAATCACCCTTAACTGGCCCTGAAGTGGGCCAATACAGGTTTTATTATTGGTACCAATTCTCAGCCATATGTTAACCATATCACCACCACCCTTTAACCAGAAACCCCAAAAATGAGCCATAACCCAGCCTAATCTTACCCAAACCATGTGAACAAATGAGTCACAAGAAAATTCAATTCTCAAAATTAGTTTATTTAACAATATTGCACAAGCCAATAATAATAATAATAATAATAACCACATTCAGAATTGTGTAACTGTGTGAAGGCTATTTTATTTAGTACAATCAAAGCATATCTTATTACCACCTCATGAATATATGAATGAATCTAGCACTGAAATGTAAAGATATTATAATGTAATTTTACTCTCAACAAATATAGAGCAAATTAAAAAAAAAAATACTTAAAACAAATTTACACATCAGAATGTTTGTATGTGTGAGGGAGAACGTGATCCTATTTAGGACTGTCCTCAGGAAGTGAAGTACAGCTCTGCAGCCCCTCATTTCTCCATAAGTGCTCTCTCCTTATTCCATCTCTATCAGGAGCAGACTTTTAGTCTTGTCCCTGACAGCAACATAGTGTCGGGCCAGATCCGGCCCACATCTGGTCCGCGTGTAAACCACATGTACCAGATGTGGGCCGGATCTGGGCCACACTATGTTGCTGTCTGGGGTGGTGTCAGACAATTTTTTCCTCACAGCAGCTAAAAGACAAAATAATAATACAAAATTAATAAATACATATACAAACATTCATCCATCTACTGTAAATAAATGTAGGTAACAAATGAAAAATAAGGTTGCTTTGGTGTTTTTTACAGGAAATGATTGCCAATAATATGGCACTATTGAATGACTAACTGGCTTGTCAGAGTTTGACAACAGTATTATGACAAATAAGACCATTTTAGCAAACAAAAACCTTAAAAATGTTGAGATATGGAAACTGTGGTGTAAACAGAGTAACCAATGCACTGTTGAAGTACTGATAATGTAACGCATTCAAAGCATAACATCTTATTTCCACCTCAAAAAAAGTGCATTTAATTTCAAAATGTACTGGTCTGTCTTAAACAGTTACTTATTGCATAGGTTAATGTAAACTAACAATGACCTCCTACAAATACCAAAAACATGTCTTTGTTTATGTGACACAATGATTATTCCAGATTTGATTCTATGACTGATGCAAAATGCTTACGAAATAACAAATTGCTTTCTTATTGTTTTAAGAATGTCTACTAGCTAAAACAAAAATATCAGACATAGACCTATCCTGATTATCAAAGTCAGAGATTAGATTTAGATATAATTAAATGTGATTGTACAACCTTTGAATCACTTTCAGTTCAAAAAGTCAATTACTGTTGCTGATTTTGCTGTGATTTTTTAACAACAGTGGGCTACATTGTTCCGCACACTGGACAGGAAGCAGCGCGCCTCGGACATCCCGCAGGCCGGTGTCGTGCCGAAAACTGATCGTCTGCCGAGAACTGACTGCCGTCCGCGGGAGCGCGCACAACATGTTTAAAGGGCATCGCCCCTGTTTCTACACGTCTACAGCTGATTTTATCACGATCAAACGGCCATAACCTGCAAATACATATAACTCTGTGTCCGTGCTAATAGCAAAGAAACTTTCTCTGTAACGGATTAATCAAAATTATTAATTTAATTAATTTGCCGTTTATTGCTTAATCGAGCATGATTTTACGTGATTATAACAGAAGCCTATTTTACTTGCTTTGTGCCAAACAATCCAGTCCTTTTTACCAGGTGAAATACCTTTAAATGGTCAATACAACCCATTAATGCAGTTTTACACTTAAAATGGCCATAAAAGCCATAAATTGCAGTTGCCGAAAAGTGATTGCAGCATCTATTTATTGAGTGAACTGTTCTTTCTGCCTCAAAATGACTTGATTTCATTCATGGCTGTTATATTTGAAATATTATAGCTTATTCAGTCATTTTTACCTGTTGAAATACTTTTTAATGGTAAATAAAACCCATAAATTGCAGTTGCCGAAAAGTGATTACAGCCTCTATTTATTGAGTAAACTGTTCTTTCTGCCTCAAAATGACTTGATTTCAATCATGGCTGTTATATTTGAAAGATTATAGCTCATTCAATCCTTTTTACCTGTTGTAATATCTTTAAATGGTAAATAAAACCCATAAAATGCAGTTTTACACTTGCCGAAAAGTGATTACAGCCTCTACTTAAAGACTGAACTGTTCTTTCTGCCTCAGAATGACTTGATTTCAATCATAGCTGTTATATTTGAAATATTATAGCTCATTCAGTCATTTTTACCTGTTGAAATACCTTTAAATGGTAAATAAAACCCATAAATTGCAGTTGCCGAAAAGTGATTACAGCCTCTATTTATTGAGTAAACTGTTCTTTCTGCCTCAAAATTACTTGATTTCAATCATGGCTGTTATATTTGAAAGATTATAGCTCATTCAATCCTTTTTACCTGTTGTAATACCTTTAAATGGTAAATAAAACCCATAAAATGCAGTTTTACACTTGCCGAAAAGTGATTGCAGCCTCTACTTAAAGACTGAACTGTTCTTTCTGCCTCAGAATGACTTGATTTCAATCATGGCTGTTATATTTGAAAGATTATAGCTCATTCAGTCATTTTTACCTGTTGAAATACCTTTAAATGGTAAATAAAAGCCCATAAATTGCAGTTGCCGAAAAGTGATTATAGCCTCTACTTAAAGACTGAACTGTTCTTTCTGCCTCAAATTGACTTGATTTCAATCATAGCTGTTATATTTGAAAGATTATAGCTCATTCAATCCTTTTTACTGGGTAAAAGTAGTCATTTTGAGGCAAAAAGAACAGTTCAGTCCATAAGTAGAGGCTGTAATCACTTTTTGGCAGCTGTAAAACTGCAATTTATGGGTTTTATTGGTCATGTAAAGGTATTTCAACACGTAAAAAGGACTGAATGAGCTAAATACAAAGCTTATATAAAATATAAATTTATAATGGTTTATGTGTATGCCAGGTTGAAGAGATGCGTTTTTAGTCTAGATTTAAACTGACAGTGTCACATTCCCAGCCATTTCTGGACTCCACCTAACCCAATCACCCACACTCACTCATCCAATCAGTAATCACTCACACCCAGCTGCAGCACATTACCCGGACTATATAAGCCAGTCATACACACTCACAGATTGCGAAGTCTTGATTTGCCCCGGTGATCACTACTGAGCGTTTTCTTGTGGACTGTTTATTCCCTGATCCTTGCCTGTGTTCTGGACTGTGTTTGCCTGCCGCCTGCCCTGATCTCTTCCTGTGACCTGACTCTGTTTATCTGCCACCTGCCTCGACCATTGCCTGTCCCTGTTTATATCTTTGCCTTTGCCCCTGTCTGCATTGTTCATTATTTTAAATAAAAGCTGCAAAAGCTTCGTCCTCAGTTAGGAACCTGGGTGTGCTCTTTGATACCAATTTTTCATTTGAAAGTCATGTTTCTAGTATCTGTAAAACCGCCTTCTTCCATCTAAAAAATATATCTAAATTACGACATATGCTCTCAATGACAAATGCGGAACAGTTGGTTCATGCGTTCATGACCTCAAGACTAGATTACTGTAACGCTCTACTGGGTGGTTGTTCTGCTCGGCTTTTAAACAGACTACAGTTGGTCCAAAATGCGGCAGCTAGAGTTCTTACTAGAACCAGAAAGTATGACCATATTAGCCCAGTTCTGTCAACATTACACTGGCTCCCTATTAAACATCGTATAGATTTTAAAATCTTGCTACTTACTTATAAAGCTCTAAATGGTTTAGCTCCCCAA
The DNA here is from genome assembly GCF_018812025.1 of Megalobrama amblycephala. Classification (NCBI taxonomy): domain Eukaryota; kingdom Metazoa; phylum Chordata; class Actinopteri; order Cypriniformes; family Xenocyprididae; genus Megalobrama; species Megalobrama amblycephala. Next base: position 501,184 of record NW_025953337.1, on the reverse strand, counting down.
TATCTAAGCGAGCTCTTGGTGCATTATAGTCCTTCACGTCTATTGCGATCTCAGAATTCAGGCCAGTTGATAATACCCAGAATATCAAAATCAACTGAAGGCGGCAGATCCTTTTCCTATTTAGCACCTAAACTCTGGAACAATCTTCCTAGCATTGTTCGGGAAGCAGACACACTCTGTCAGTTTAAATCTAGACTAAAAACACATCTCTTTGCTCTTGCATACACATAACACATTATCAATACATTAACATTTTTCAAATCCGTTAAAGGATTGTTACGCTGCAATAATTAGGTCGGCCGGAACCGAGAACATTTCCTATAACACTAGATATACCTGTACATCAGAATAAGAATGGCATCTACGCTAATATCAGTCTCTCTGCTTATCCTGAGGTTTGCCGGGTGCTGGATCCAGGCCGTATCCAGATCAGATGGAGAACCTGTGTCTGGACCTGACTACAACGTAGCCAGGAGACAATGGGCTACAGATCCAGTTCTGGCTGCATCTATAATTCAGATTTTTAATCTCCGTATCCGCTTACATATATTTATATATAATCTATTTTTAATCTCTATAATAAAAATGTATAATTCAGATTTTGATCTCCATATCCATTTACATATATTATATATATCTTCCAAGGGGTTTTTTCCCTCCTAGGACTTTTTTCCCAGTGTTAGCACGCTGGGTTTTTCTCCTAGGGGTTTTTTGCCACCCCTGGGAGTCAGCCGACATTGGCTTAATGTAGCACCATCTTGTATATGTTACATATTACCACGCTTGCTTGTACAGCTTATTTTTAACCACTTCTCTTTTTTCTGTGCTTCTAATATGTAAAGCTGCTTTGAAACAATTACCAATTGTAAAAAGCGCTATATAAATAAATTTGACTTGACTTGACTTGAAATGGATCACCACTCTGTTGACCCTTCATTACAGACAGAGTGTGTCTGCTTCCCAAACAATGCTAGGAAGATTGTTCCAGAGTTTAGGTGCCAAATACGAGAAGGATCTACTGCCTGTGGTTGATTTTGATATTCTAGGTATTATCAGCTGGCCTGAATTTTGAGATCACAATAGACTTGAAGGACTATAATGCATTAAGAGCTTGCTCAGGTACTGGGGAGCTAAACCATTTAGTGCTTTGTAAGTAATTAGCAAGATTTTAAAATCTATACGATGTTTAACAGGAAGCCAATGCAGTGACGACAGAACTGGACTAATATGGTCATACTTCCTAGTTCTAGTAAGAACTCTAGCTGCTGCATTTTGTACGAGCTGTAGTTTATTTATCAAGCGGGAGGAACAACCACCCAGTAGAGCGTTACAGTAATCTAACCTCGAGGTCATGAACGCATGAACTAACTGTTCTGCATTTGTCATTGAGAGCATATGTCGTAGTTTAGATATATTTTTCAGATGGAAGAATGCAGTTTTACAGATGCTAGTAACATGGCCTTCAAATGAAAGATTGGTATCAAAGAGCACACCCAGGTTCCTAACTGACGACGAAGACTTAACAGAGCAGCCATCAAGTGTTAGACAATATTCTAGGTTATTACGTGAAGTAGTTTTCGGCCCAAAATTAGAATTTCTGAATTTAGTAGTAGGAAATTACTGGTCATCCAGTTTTTTATATCAGCTATACATTCCGTTAATTTTGTGAATTGGTAAGTTTCGTCAGGGCGCGAAGAAATATAGAGCTGAGTATCATCAGCGTAACAGTGAAAACTAACGTCATGCTTCCTAATGATATCTCCCAAGGGTAGCATGTACAGAGTGAAAAGCAACGGTCCTAGTACTGAGCCTTGCGGTACTCCATATTTAACTTGTGATTGATATGACCTCTCTTCGTTTACTACTACAAACTGATAACGGTCAGATAAGTATGATTTGAACCATGCCAATGCAATTCCACTAATGCCAACATAGTTTTCAAGTCTATTTAAAAGAATGTTGTGATCAAATAGTGTCAAATGCAGCACTAAGATCCAGTAACACTAATAGAGAGATACAACCACGATCTGATGATAAGAGCAAATCATTAGTAACTAATGAGAGCAGTCTCAGTACTATGGTATGGTCTAAATCCTGACTGGAAATCCTCACAGATGCTATTTCTAAAAGTTACATAGTTGTGATGAAACTGCCTTTCCTAGTATTTTTTGACAGAAAAGTGAGATTTGAGATCGGCCTGTAATTGACATTCTCTAGGATCAAGTTGTGGTTTCTTAATAAGAGGTTTAATAATAGCCAGCTTAAAAGTTTTTGGTACGTATCCTAATGATAAAGATGAATTAACAATATTAAGAAGAGGATCTATGACCTCTGGAAGCATCTCTTTCAATAGCTTAGTCGGCATAGGGTCTAACATATATGTTGATTTTGATGATTTAACAAGTTTAGACAATTCTTCCTCTCCTAAAGCAGTAAATGAATTTATTTTTTTCTAAGGGATACTACAATGCACTGACTGACACAATACCATAGTAGACGGTTGCATGGTTATAATTTTTCTCTCTAATATCATCAATCTTGCAAGTAAAGAAGTTCATAAAGTCATTACTGCTATGCTCTTCGGAAACATCATGAGTTGAAGCTTTATTTCTTGTTAATTTAGCCACTGTATCAAATAAATACCTAGGGTTGTGTTTATTTTCTTCTAAAAGTTTTGAAAAATAGACAGATCTAGCAGTTTTTAAGGCCTTTCTGTACGTATCATTCTCTCTCTCCACGAAATGCGAAATACTTCTAGTTTTGTTTTCTTCCAGCTGCGCTCCATTTTTCTGGCTGCTACCATTAGGGCCCGAGTGTGCTCATTGTACCATGGCATAGGATTAATTTCCTTAATCTTTTTTAAACACAATAGAGCAACTGAGTCTAATGTGCTGGAAAAGACAGAGGCAATAGTTTCTGTTGCAACATCGAGGTCTTATAAGCTGTCTGGTATGCTAAGGCGATGAAACTGATCAGGAAGATTATTTATAAAGCGATCTTTAGTGGTAGAAGAGATGGTTCTACCATATTTATGGCAGGGAGGCAGTTTAGCCGCCTTGACTAACTGTAGTATAAGACTAGATAATGATCTGAGATGTCGTCACTCTGCTGCAGAATTTCAACAGCATTAATATCGATTCCATGTGACAATATTAGATCTAAAGTATGATTACGACAATGAGTGGGTCCTGACACGTGTTGTCTAACACCAATAGAGTTTAGAATGTCTGTAAATGCCAATCCCAATGAGTGTTTATCATTATCTACATGGATATTAAAATCACCAACAACAAGGAGTTTATCTGCAGCCAGTATTAACTCTGATAGAAAATCAGCAAATTCTTTGATAAAGTCTGTATGGTGTTCAACAGGTAAAAATGACTGAATGAGCTATAATCTGTCAAATATAACAGCCATGAATGAAATCAAGTCATTTTGAGGCAGAAAGAACAGTTTACTCAATAAATAGAGGCTGCAATCACTTTTCGGCAAGTGTAAAACTGCATTTTATGGGTTTTATTTACCATTTAAAGGTATTACAACAGGTAAAAAGGATTGAATGAGCTATAATCTTTCAAATATAACAGCCATGATTGAAATCAAGTAATTTTGAGGCAGAAAGAACAGTTCAGTCTTTAAGTAGAGGCTGCAATCACTTTTCGGCAAGTGTAAAACTGCATTTTATGGGTTTTATTTACCATTTAAAGGTATTACAACAGGTAAAAAGGATTGAATGAGCTATAATCTTTCAAATATAACAGCCATGATTGAAATCAAGTAATTTTGAGGCAGAAAGAACAGTTTACTCAATAAATAGAGGCTGTAATCACTTTTCGGCAACTGCAATTTATGGGTTTTATTTACCATTTAAAGGTATTACAACAGGTAAAAAGGATTGAATGAGCTATAATCTTTCAAATATAACAGCCATGATTGAAATCAAGTAATTTTGAGGCAGAAAGAACAGTTTACTCAATAAATAGAGGCTGTAATCACTTTTCGGCAACTGCAATTTATGGGTTTTATTTACCATTTAAAGGTATTTCAACAGGTAAAAATGACTGAATGAGCTATAATATTTCAAATATAACAGCTATGATTGAAATCAAGTCATTCTGAGGCAGAAAGAACAGTTCAGTCTTTAAGTAGAGGGTGTAATCACTTTTCGGCAAGTGTAAAACTGCATTTTATGGGTTTTATTTACCATTTAAAGATATTACAACAGGTAAAAAGGATTGAATGAGCTATAATCTTTCAAATATAACAGCCATGATTGAAATCAAGTCATTTTGAGGCAGAAAGAACAGTTTACTCAATAAATAGAGGCTGTAATCACTTTTCGGCAACTGCAATTTATGGGTTTTATTTACCATTAAAAAGTATTTCAACAGGTAAAAATGACTGAATAAGCTATAATATTTCAAATATAACAGCCATGAATGAAATCAAGTCATTTTGAGGCAGAAAGAACAGTTCACTCAATAAATAGATGCTGCAATCACTTTTCGGCAAGAGTAAAACTGCAATTTATGGTTTGTATTGGCCATTTAAAGGTGTTACAACAGGTAAAAATGACTGAATGAGCTATAATCTGTCAAATATAACAGCCATGATTGAAATCAAGTCATTTTGAGGCAGAAAGAACAGTTTATTCAATAAATAGATGCTGTAATCACTTTTTGGCAACTGCAATTTATGGCTTTTATTTACCATTTAAAGGTATTTCAACAGGTAAAAAGGACTGAATGAGCTATAATATTTCAAATATAACAGCTATGATTGAAATCAAGTCATTCTGAGGCAGAAAGAACAGTTCAGTCTTTAAGTAGAGGCTGTAATCACTTTTCGGCAACTGCAATTTATGGCTTTTATTTACCATTTAAAGGTATTTCAACAGGTAAAAAGGACTGAATGAGCTATTATCTGTCAAATATAACAGCCATGAATGAAATCAAGTCATTTTGAGGCAGAAAGAACAGTTTACTCAATAAATAGAGGCTGTAATCACTTTTCGGCAAGAGTAAAACTGCAATTCATGGTTTGTATTGGCCATTTAAAGGTAGGCTATTACAATAGGTAAAAAGGACTGAATGAGCTATAATCTGTCAAATATAACAGTCATGTTTGAATCAAGTCATTTTGAGGCAGTTTACTCAATAAATAGAGGCTGTAATCACTTTTCGGCAGGTGTAAAACTGCATTACTGGGTTGTATTGGCCATTTAAAGGTATTTCACCTGGTAAAAAGGACTGGATTGCATGCTCGATTAAGCAATAAACTGCAAATTAATTAAATGAATAATCTTGATTAATCCGTTACAGAAAACGTTTCTTTGCTATTAGCACGGGCACAGAGTTATATGTATTTGCAGGTTATGGCCGTTTTGATCATGATAAAATCATCTGTAGACGTGTAGAAACAGGGGCGATACCCTTTAAACATGTTGTGCGCGCTCCCGCGGACAGCAGTCAGTTCTCGGCAGACGATCAGTTTTCGGCAAGACACCGGTCTATCTCACCCCGGTCGCGTCAATCCTCATATCTGGGTTCTCAAGTTCAAGGGGCAGTGAATCAGCTACCTTATAGGCAAAATTCACTTCAATAAAGAACTAAGTGGCATCCGAGTTTCATGTATTTCAAAAAGCGCCAAAAATGGGTTGTTATTCTATTTTTAAAGATAGCTGTTACGAGTGATGGAATTCATTAATCATAATAACCAAAATAATCTGCGAGTTTTAACCGCATTTGGCGGCTTTTTTGTAAAAATTTTTTAAGTTCAATTCTTTCCAAACGGCCAAATATTGATTCAAAACATCTAACATAACATAACATCTAATGTTAGGTCGTACACAACATAACTTCACTTACCTAGAACAGCAGTTGTCCGACAGACGTCTTCACCCTTCAGTGGGAGAAATTTCAACCGACGCATCACGTGAACCTCATCCACCAACCAGAAAAGCTGGTGTTACCGTGGAGATCGCGCCAAAATAAACAATAGTTGACCGCCCAGTTGTAACTATAACTTTACATATATTTTTAAATAAACTGTTATGTAGGGGAAATCTTGCCTTGAATATAGCAGGCCTAAATACTTACAATTGTCCAGTACACAGAGTATGGCACATAATCGTTACACTGATCTGGGCCACACACCTCACATCCACAATCGGCCCAAATGTTGTCTGCCGTCATGCATGCAGTGTCATCATTGCCACACATGGCCCACGGTTGGCTGACATGATGCATGCCAGTGCCGGCAACACGCCAGCAGTGCCATTATGAGGCCACATTTGGGCCAAGTCTGTTTGCTATGTGGGTAGTAAAATATTAGGAGTTCGAGTTCCTATATCAAAAGTTGCATTAACTAGATACCCAGTGTAATGATTAGAAGAGTACGTTTGTCAACGTTTCTTGCTAGCTGTAACTTATGTGTATGAAGCCAAATGATCTGCCAGCTAACAGCAGACCTAGCAGCTAGACTAGTTATTCAAAGCTAGCTTAACAACCTACTTGTCCAGTCAGGTTACGAAAGATAAATCAGGACTTAATTCAAGTCTGTGAGTTGATTAAAGTGAATGTGATTTGAGCATGAATGTACAGTACATGAGAGCTTGGTAAGCTATCTAGGAAGCTAATATTATTTTTCTTAATTTAGAATCCTGCACATGGAGAGAAAAAGAGGAAAAAGAAAGATCACCGACTTTTTTCAAGGGTAAATTGTGCTTATGTGATAACATGGCTGTTGTTGGGGGAAATTGTAGATATCAGGGATGCAAAAACAGCACGCTTTTCTGCGCCTCCCGCCTAGTGTTTCTTTTACTCTCTATGGTATCTGCAACTGCATCAAATTCTCATCAAATTCTGCTTAAAAAAACTCCCTGTCAATACAGAACGAAATATGCTGTAGCCTATTTTGCCGTCAATACTGCCGACGTTGTCTTTGCTGTATCAGTAGGCTATATATTTATGTTAAACATCCAAATGTAGACTGGTCTGTCTGTCGGCACACAGAGCCACGCAGTCGCAGACAGCACGTGAAGTTCGTGAACGCCGAATTCCCTTGTCTTTCTTATCTATTTGTGTTTGAACGAAAAAAAATTAACGATGTGCTCGAAAAAATAAGTCAAATTGCCCGTCTCAACGAGTTTCCCCGTAAACGCAGTCAGAGAAAGAAAACGGATAGACTGTATAACCAATCACACACGATGCTGTTGAGCTTATGAATGCAATGACCAATCAGAGGTGTTCAGATGAGTCATCGCTAAAATGCCGGTGTTTTCTTCACTCGCTCACTGACTGAACAAAGTGCAAATATGTGTACGAATCGGTAAGATATTAATTTCACAGTATAAACAGCTTCAGTGATTTTTTTTTTTTTTTGATCAACTTTTAATTATTTTTAACACATAACAAATAACATAATATATCCATTCAGAATAAAACGCAAGAACAACAACAGACATATAATCAATTTACATATTCCAATGAGAAAAAATGCTTTCAGTGATTTTAATGGGAGTTTTTGAGAGTGCTAGAACTAGACTGTCAGTGAAAATGTTCTTTGATGATGTAACTTGCAATGTTTGCAATGACCAGGTTATTGTCAGACCGCCCGCTCCCGCCTAAAGTATGCTATAGTTACCTACCGCAATCTGCCTTTCATTCAAAATTTAATCCCGCACAGCAAGAAATCTTATCGGGTCCTGCGGGAGAGCCGTGGGAATGCAGACCTTTACCTCCAGGAATTGAGTTTGAGACCACTGAAATACAAAAATTTATTTTTTGCCTCCATATCATTTTGGGGTATTCTAACTGCATTTTAATAGACTAAATCAGGGGTTTTCAAACCTGTCCTGGAGGACCTCCAGCCCTGCACACATTGTTAAAACAACAATTATCATGTCATTGTAGATGGCCATTGACCTCAGAATCTTTCTGAAGGAGATTCGCTGCAGCATGGACATTGTGGCAACTTACACAATGTCTCTTTCCTGATCTCAGGGAACAGAAGTTACATAAGTAATGGGAAGTGTTCCCTTTTGATATCGGTTTACTCAATATTGCGCTATGGAGAACAGTATAAAAACATACTGCATTACCCGTATTAGATTTCATCACAAGCGAAGTTGTTGACAGCAAATAAGCCACCTAAACCAATGACTTAATTTGAACCAGTATGGTGGTGACTGCTTGCAAGTTACACAAGCAGAACACTGATAGCCACAACAGTAATGGTCAAGATCAAGTAGCTTTTTCCGACCTCATTTAAAGCAGAGGCATCACCAACACTTTCTTGAGAGCACAGCAGAATAAAGCCTTGTGACCTAATTGAAAGAAGCAACACAGCCAGGGCATCACCACAGAAAAACTATGAATGATCGCAATGTATAGAGGTTAGTGTATACAACGCTTCATTCTGAAAAAGCAGTGGCATCACTGGCACTTATATGTAGTAAGACAAGGTCAAAGACCATATGAAAAGGCAACAGCAAAGTCAGTGCAGCATTGTATGAAAGCTATAAACAACGACAATACCAGGTTGAACAGAGGTCGAGCACACTCAGCACTATATAACCTTGAAGGCAGAGGTATCACCAGTGCTTCCTAAAGAGTAGAGTTATATGACCTAAGTGAAACCAGTGACACGGCTGGTGCTTGAAACATAGAGAGAGACAATTGTGGCAGAATTGTGCCAGGAGTATGCTTTTGAAAACTACGACTACATTCCGCAGGAGATTTTATGCTCTTCACAATTTGCTGAAGTTAGTGCTATCCCAAAGAAAAGATGATGTAGACAGTGGAGGAAAAGGAGGCAAAAGAGGGGAAAGAGAGCCGGCCTACAGGCTAGGCTAAAAGCTAACCCATACAAACCATCTCTGCCAAGCCTCTTTCTCACAAATTCCCAATTATTTATTAACAAGATGCTATTTTCTAATCCCCCCTCCCCTTTTTTGGGGGGTTGTCCAGTTTTGGATTAGCGTTATCTGAATCACACTCTAAATTAGGGCTGCAACTAACGATTATTTTGATAATTATTTATTTTTTAGATTAATCAGTTGCAAAATCTAAAAATTATTATTAGTTAAAAATGTATTTTAATCCATTATTTTAAACAAGGTTAATCCACATTCTGCCCAATACTGTCCTCCCAACAATGTGTAATATAAAGCCTATGAAAACAAATACAGTGAATGTATTTACAGTATGTAGGCTATGCTGTAAATTATAAGCAAAGAGGGTTAAAACACAAACATTACATTCTAAACCTAAAACAATTAGGCTAATTGCTTACTATTTTAAAGCAGAAATTAACATGACTAAATTGAAACTGATAATGAAAAAAGTTCATTCACTCGTTCATTGAAGACTGTGATGTTTAACAAGGCTTGCTTGTTGTCAGAATATGCAAAATGGAAATACCTGCTGGATGTTCTGACATTTACATATAAGGATATACAGTGGGGAAAATAATTATTTGATGCCCTGCTGATTTTGTAAGTTGGCCAACTTATAAAGAAACAAGGAGTCTATAATTTGTATGGTAGGTTTATTTTAATGTATTATAGAAACAGAATATCAACCAAAAAATCCAGAAAAAAACATAAAAGGTTCTAAATGTATTAGCATTTGATCAAGTGAAATAAGTATTTTATACCTACTGTTGTGAACAACAGTCAAGATGGCATTCCAGAGGCCATTTTACAACAGGGCCCCTCTCTAATTGCTGGTGTGTAAGAAGATGTGCCACACCGTGATTGGATCTTTGGTGAATGAATATAAACAAATGTTCAGCAACATCAGATAAGATGTTGGGACAACTACCAGACACCTCTTCCAGAGCAGGAAGGGGGACCTTCTGCACCCACCAAAACCAAGGAGAGGACATCTCATTGGACGACACATTGACTCTAACCACCAAACTTATTCCTAAGGTTTAGGCAAGGACTACCATAAAAATTCCTTCAGGACCCCCTGGATAGAGCAGCAGGGACTGAAATAAAGAGAGGCCACAGAGATCTATCTAAATCCATTCCGATGTTTGGAGGCTTCAATTTGATCTAAACTGCTTCACATTTACTCCATCTTCATGCAAAGCACAGTTTATGTTAATGGTTACTGACTGTTAAAACAGCAGGTCATGGGACAGACCTGTTAACAGATAAACAAATGCACGGACGATGATTTAACCATTTCATATCGTGTTTGGTGTCTATCTGTTCCCTACAATGCCTTTAATAATTTGAAAGAGGTTTGGTAAAGAAATAATGCATGGGTAAAATGTTAAAGACACTGTTTTAACACTGTACTTTATGCTATGCAAATGAGTTCCACACTAGGGTGGGCAACACCGGGGCTGCTTCAGATAACAGTAGCCAATCACACTCCAGGATCGGCAAGGCGCCACATTTCAATCTCCACCTCATCAGAAAGGGATAAATATGTCCCCCGGGTAGACACACCCTTGTTCTGCGTTTCCAGCTCGACGGGGAAGGAGACATTAGCAGACACTCAACTTCCTGAGTTTCTGACCTGACGAGGAAAGAGACTACAAGACGGTTAAGGTGAAGCTTTTGCGAGCAAAACCTTCTACATTACTTCCAGCTGCACTCTAGCTGCCAAAAAGGGCCCCAGCATTGAAGGACTTCATCTGACCCTTACGGCTTCTACAGCAGGGCAGCCCAGTCCGCAAAAGACCTCTGCATCGGCAGACATTGCCTGTACCACACGGCTCCTCAGCAACGCAGCCAGTCTTCAAAGGAACCTGTGAAGATTCATCTGACCCAGCTGCCCAGTCCATCCTAAGGACCCTCTTGGCGCAACCGAAGTTCAGCATCCTCCAGCCCAGTGTGGCATGACTACTGGATCGCAACTCCGCACTCAAAAATCACTACGTCACCGGTGAATGGAGTAAAAATCACTACACTACCAACCAGCAAGAATTCTGCCTCCAACAGAATTTATGTGCCCATGTTGAACACAGATTAGTCCCGTGAAGCCTCATTTACACTGCACGCGTGTGCTGCGCGTTATGGCTGCGACGCGGCTACCGGAGCTGATACGCGGCCACTCTAGTCAATGCTCGTGTTTACACCAGCCGCGCCGTGGTGCATGTGAGAAGTGTCCCAGAAGTGCCTCGCCGTGCCACTTTGCTAAAGATAGGTGCCTCGCCTATTTTTGACGGATGCCACATCCAAGACGCGCAGCTCAAATACAAAATAAAGTCAAAATAATTACCCTGTGTAAACTCCCGCTCATATTTCACATCACTAGGAGGACAGAAATCGACGACAAGAGATTCAAAGTTGAAAAACTTGAAATTTCTTTGTTCTTGTTGCCCATAACTGGACTTTTTTAGTGTATTAACTTCATCTGCAGGCTACAGCAAAATAAAGTATGGCATAGCAATAAACACAATTAAACCGGACAAAATATAACCATTTAGCCATTAACACTCTGGGGTCGGCGGTCACGCCGGCGTGAACACCGCGTTTTTTTTCTAACCAGTGTGAAAGAGACTCAAAATACTCTGTCAGTGTTGCACATACAATTAAGAGTTATACACCATTTTAATCTGTGGAATATTTTCTTTTATTTATGTTCACTCAGAGTAAAAACAAAATGTTGTGCTTTTTGTAAAATAAAGAAAACAAACATGATGCGTGATCTCTCGTCTCCCTCTGAACGAACTCCAATCTGATAGTTCTCAGAAAATGAACTGTAACTTAGTGAATACTAATCACAAAAAAATTATACTTGTGTCTAAAGAGACACTGAAATGTCAGGTTTTAAATCGTGTAAGTCAAAACGAAAACAAACCTTCTGTGTTTATGTAATCTGTATGAAAAGAGAGCCATGTCAGAAGTCCTTGATTCAGCTCATTATCTGCTAATGCGGCCACGCCCACGGAGGGAGCGCTATTCAGAGGCAAATTCAGTCAATACATGTATTCATCATCTCAATCGTGTATTTATTGTCTTGAAAAGTGTTTTGAATAGCCATAGTTAGCGATCTCTGGCCTCTGTTAGTTCAGTTATTTCTTGGATTGCCTATTCTTCTTTAGCATTGGCATTTGTGGACTAAAAGTGTACAGAGCGCCCTCCGGCTGCAAGTATGAATTGTAAACACAGTATCCAGCGTTCACAGTGACGACAATAAATAATGAATAAATACTCCTCTGTATAGAAAATTGACATAAACATGAGAATCCATCAATATTTCTCCAAATGTGCATGCTTTTAAGCTAAAAGTCTATATGAAATGCCATAGAGGTAACATAACTGTTCAGACACTTTGTATCATAGAAATGCATTATATTTTAATAATAGAATACCATTATTTTAAATTGTAATAATATTTCACAGTATTGCTGTTTTTTCTGTATGTTTGATTTACATTATGATGAGCTTGAGACATGATCAACAGAGGGTTTTTTCACAGCCTATCTGACTGAAAGGCCTCATTATTTATGCAGGTCATTAGAGCTCTTTATTCGATTCTTTTGTCTTCTCAGGTGAGAATCACCAATTATTCATGATTATTCACGCCTCCACACATACTGTGTTTCTTGACCAAAGATGTTTTAGAAAATTTAAATCTCTCTATTGTTTTATATGAAGGAGTAGGAATGATAATTTTTACATAATTTTGAAGCAAAAACTCTAGTCTACAACCTCCAATACCCAGAAGTCTTGTGAACACAGATTTAATATATATTTTTTGGCTTTATTTCAGTGACTTAAGTTTTTTGTTTTTTTCAATAACCATGCATAAACGTTATTCCTTCAAAAATACAAACATGTACATACATGTTCCTTACATATTATTGTAGCCTAGTTTGTGCTGAATACAGTGTAATGACACTTTTTCCATTAATATGTTTATGAACAACTGAAAAAAGCACAAATGTCAGGGCATGTCAAAACTTCTCCAAGCCCCAAATCAGCCTCAGACTCCAGAGGGTTAAGGTCATGGAGTGGCCTAGCCAGTCTCCAGACCTTAATCCTACAGAAAATATGTGAAGGGAGCTGAAACGTCAAGTTGTCAAGCAACAGCCAAGTAACCTTAAGGATTTAGAGAGAATCTGTAAAGAGGAGTGGACCAAAATCCCTCCTGAGATGTGTGCAAACCTGGTGACCAACTACAAGAAACATCTTACCTCTGTGCTTGCCAATAAGGGTTTCACCAAGTACTAAGTCATGTTTTGCTTGGGGATCAAATTCTTATTTCACTCACCGAAATGAAAATCAATTTATAACCTTTTATATAATGTGTTTTTTTCTGGATTTTTTTTTGTTAATATTCTGTCTCTATCCATTAAAATATACCTACCATAAAAAAGTGGGCAAACTAACAAAATCAGCAGGGGATCAAATAATTATTTTCCCCACTATAACCATAAAATGCAAGTTATGCGCTTAGAAAACACGTCTCAGAGGCATTAAACTGCAGACACATCTGTAAAAGCATGATAGGGCAAGACACAGTATACGCTTATGCTTTTGTTTACAGCGCTTATAAATATAAAGCATTGTCATGTTTCAGACAACTTGGATCATGTACCTTTCCTGCAGTGTCATTTGCTATTTTCCATATGCGTTTTTTGTCCATAGAAATGTCACTACTTCACTTCCGGAAAGACCGGCTTCAGCTTAAATTGCCAAAGCAAATCGATCACAGGGATGCAGGGAGTATGGCAACGCAATGCAGTGTCTTGTTCCCTCTCTCAAGGAACTATGGTTATAGTCATAACCTGAGATGTTCCCTTTTGAGGGAACTTGCACTGCGTTCCGAAGGGGGCGCTATGGGAATGATATACCAAAACGCCATCATTCCAAAATGCCTGTCTGTGTGAAACTGTGGCACACTAAGACAAGAGCACTAATGAGCCTGGAGCCCGTTGAGATATACTTCCAACTAATTCTATAAATGGAATTAGTAAAATAAATCAACTTTTTGATGATATTCTAACTATATGACCAGCACCTGTGTGTGTGTGTATATATATATATATATATATATATATATATATATATATATATATATAAGCTATACATACACAAACATCAAATTTCATTTAATCTCTCAAAATTAAATGCAGCCACATATCAACCAGACAGGTAAAAGTGGTCTGGATGAAAGGCTAAATAAAAAGTTATTAGTGCAGACATATAGTTTTTAAAAAACAGGCAATATTCCATTTAATTCCTCAAATTAAATGCATCCATGAACCACCAGACAAGTGTACACGGTCTGAATGATAGGTTGAATATTTATAACTGCCGTCTGCACACCCTAATCTATGCGTTGCCTCGGCAAATGAGATCAGAGCCACTAGAATCTTTATTGCTGTTTGCAGACTCGAAATCTCTGTGTCGCCTCAGCAGACGCGAGATCTGAGCCAGATTCTTTGTAGTGAACAACAGACGTGATGGCACCAGAGCTTCACGACAGACATTCTTTTGTCCCACTTTGATTAATCAAAAGAATGTGATAGGACCCTCAATGACAAGTAAACGACTATTGTAATCAGGACTGCCAAAGGTGGAAGACAGGAAAGATGACATCAACGGCCCATTGATGATAGGCTAATTTCATCACGAGTTGCCTTTGTTCACCTCAGGCTTCCATGCCTGAGTTCAAGGTATGAATGACCATGGACTCCTAGGGCTGCCAAACTGGTTCTGGCTAGAGCACAGGAAGAACAAAGAAATGCTCAGAAAGGAAGACATTTTCTAAACATATTGGCTTGAAATCACCAAAAATGGACAGGAATACTGTAAGGAACATGTCCTATGTGTCCTTGTACTCATCCAGGAAACTGTGCACACACAGTAGAAACCACAACTGGAATAAAAGCCAATGCAACTACACCCACTGCGACAGAAGTGTGATACCTCAACCAATTCACATCAAGTTTGGACTCTACGAGTTCAGAACACTGCCACAAGGACTTTGAGAAAGGTTTAAAAAAGAAATACAGCATTTCCAAGGTCCTAAAGACATTGTCTTATTTAACTGTGTATTTTGGAACAATACAACAAGTTTCACAGGATGAAAGGTGGGCGTGTTAAGGGACGGACACCTGGAATGCTGTGACCCAATCACATCACCACATCAGGAAAGGTGGGATTAGTAATCCCCTCCCCAACGAGAAGGAATAAAAGTTTTCCCAAGTGAACAGACCCTTGTTCAGAGTTTCTGACCTGACGAGGGAAGAACAACAGCACGACCAAGGTGAGACTCTTGCGAGTAAACCTTTCACCACACGGATCAAGCAGCCAAATTGCTTCTGCAGAGGACTTTGACTCCTGACCTGCATAACCCAAGTACCTCCAACCTACAGAAGATCCTACTGACTGACCACCATCTACAGTTCTCTGGATTACACAAAGACCTCCAGCACTCAGTTCAGCTCTGCAGCTGTTGGAAAGCAATCCAGTCTCCCACTGCACACGGAAGGATACCAGTGGACAACGTTTCCCATTCCCGGACTGATCACCCGACCAAGTGAAACGTAAATATAAGCTAACCAAACCTTTTCCAAAAGCCTTGGCATTAGGTTGTTGCTAAATGAGATTGCTATTTGTGTAGAGACTGTTTATCTAGGGTCAGCGTACACAGATAGATACATTAGACACGTTATCTGTATTCAGAGTAAATGCTTATTTATTTTCAATACCAGCATTCAGAAAGACCACAATTGACTCCCTCATAGACTGCTAATTACCCATTCATTGCTTCGTCCAATCTGTTGCTCATCTACTAGCACTAGCAGATAGTGCCTCACATCGGGAAATTTATGAATGAACACTGTCAGATCCCAATACAAGAGCTGACGTGCATGCTCTGCTCTCAAACAAACAACACATGAATCGCGTGTATCCCACCTCATATAATAGCGAGGGCAGGGAAGCACACACGACTCAAGTTGCTATTTGCTCGCCAATAAACTCCTGTCTAGAATATATAATGCTTGAGGACAAACATCAATAGACAGACAGAGACAGTTTTCACACAGAGCGCTTTGCTGAGGCACAAAAGCTGAAGCCGGTCTTGCCGGATGTGTATTTATCCTTTCCTGGTCGTGACGTCACCTGCCATTAACATTCACTCTCACCATTGGACTAGTTGACATACATGCATCAGGCGCATTCACACTGAGGGCGTTGCCATAGGGCCCCCTTCGGGACGCAGTGCGAGTTCCCTCGAAAGGGAACCTCTAACATTTCTCTTTAAAGTTTTTCATTTTAGACTTCTTATTCATTACTGGTGTTTTGTTTTGATCTATCCTCTGCACTTCCGTGTTTGTCATCACATCATGCGTCAGGGCAGGGGTTACTCCTCCGCCACAAATCAATGCGTATGGCCGTCTGCTGGAGACTAGTTATTATAGTTAAAAGTTTTAAATATGGATATTTTTCTTACAAAAACCCATCAATTCACTTCAGAAGACCTTTATTAACCTCCTCTGGAGAGGTATAGTTTATTTTTATGATGGATGGATGCATTTTGGGCTTCAAAATAATGCCCTCCATTCACTACCATTATAAAGCTTGGAGGAGTCAGGATATTTTTAAATATATCTTCGATTGTGTTCGTCTGAAAGAAGATAGCCATATGGATGTCCGGAGGGTGAATAAATCATGGGATAATTTTAATTTTTGGGTGAACTAACCCTTTAAGGTGATTCTTTTATTTACCTTAACCTTTTATTGAGTGGGGGATTTGCAGGCCCTTTTCAGTTGCCTCAGCCTGCTTAGACCTTGCTCCTAGACTGGTCAAAGTATTATTGCACCCTATACCGGATTATGTTCAGAACATCGACATGGATTCAACCCCAGGCTCTCAGGTCCTTCTGGCATGATTTCATTCATTCACTCACAAAAAGTTGTGCTAAGCCTTTTTTCTTTCTTTTTTTACAGTTTCATTAGGCAGGCATTTTGCAGTATGGCTTAATGCAGTGGTTGCCAACCCATCAATCGCGATTGTTAACGGCCATTTACAGACTCAGGCACGACGTGGGCTATTTACCTTTATCACTGTCCTAGTAGCTCCCGAAAATAACAGAAATATGAGTACAAAACTGTCTTTGTACTGTATTTTTGTATTTATTTTTCTGTTATTTTCGGGAGCTACTGGGACAGTGATAAAGGTAAACAGCCCACATCGTGCCTGAGTCTGTAAATGGCCATTAACAAGAGGAGAACATTCTGTAGCAGGCAGAGCAGCTCACTGTTCACAATGCTCGAACTATAGGAAGAAAATATAAATATTGAATTGGTGGTGAGGGTTATATGAATGCATCTCTGAAACTTTTCTGAAGACTGTAAGTTCCCTTCAATGGTAATGTCATTTTATTTTCCTCTTACCTCCAAATAAAGTAGCTATTTATAAGTACAGTGCTGCTTTGTTTACAGCGGTAACCAATAAAACACTGTATCACTGCTCTTCAATAAGCACCACCTGCTGTCAGAGAGTGAATTTGCTTCTTATTCAGCCTGCACTGTAAAAAATGTTTGTGTTTTTAAACGGTAAAAGACTGTAAAAATGCTACGGTGAAAAACAGTTAATTGGTTTGTAATTTCATGTGTTACCATGATGGTGTTTAGTGTTTGTGTGCACCCTCTATACAATTGTATTGTTCTTCTCAGCTTTTGGAAAAGCTGCTTGTGAACTGTAAAATAGACAGTAAACTAAGTGCTGTCCCGTAAAACCTAAAATGTTGCTATCTCTTTTTTTACGGTAAAATTCTGGCAATCACAGTTGTCGTTTTTTTACCATAAATTTTACAGGGATTTTTTTTTTTTTACAGTGTGTCTGCTGTTTTTGTTTCATGCTCTTTTTTTTTTTGGTGTGTAGCATATAATTTCACAAAGATAAAGTCAGACTGTTCGGTTTTTGTTTTAAATCAAATTCAAATAAATCTAATTCAAAGGAAAAACGTCTCGGTTACGTATGTAACCCTCGTTCCCTGAAAGAGGGAACGGAGACGTACGTCAGTAGTGACCGACGAATTGGGATATCGCTTAGAGAGCCCTATCATCTTCGTGTAAACTAAAACAAGCCAATGGAATTGGCGTGCGATATTTGCATAATGCGCACCGCCCCCGACAGGTGTATATAAATAGGAAGCGGATGCAATCGCACTCTGTTTTTCGCTGAGGAGACAACTGGTGTCCGCACTACAGCGAGGGTACAGAAACTGTGGCGACGGGACGTACGTCTCCGTTCCCTCCTTCAGGGAACGAGGGTTACATACGTAACCGAGACGTTCCCTTTCAGTCGGTCACGTTCGACGTACGTCAGTAGTGACCGACGAATTGGGATCCCAACTAAAGCGCCACAGTTACGAAACCCCTTCCAGTGCCCAGCGTAAGCTCAGCCGCCCATAGCACCGGCTGACGGTGAAGGGGGCGAGCTTACACCGAGAGAGTCTACTGCTGTCTAACCACTACCCACTAAGTAACTAGACTACACTGGGGAAGCGAACCCGTAAGGGACGCTGCGGAGACCACTACCTACCCAATGGGGGAGGAGTTTACGTGGGAATACACATATGGACTGGCCCGGGGGGCAGTACGCATATGGAGTCCCTGGGATGGCTCCACCTGGTTAGGGGGAGACTCATCTGACAGGTGACAGCAGAGCTGGCTCTGCTAAGGGAAGACACGGACTCGCCGTAGGGAGTTTTAAACCGTGGAAAATTACACATATGGGACCGCTCACGTAGAGGGGTCACGGCATATGGGCCCCAGCCAACAGACAGCGTCAGCGACGGATGTAGGCCTGGCATCAGACACTCCGCAATGTCCGAGCCGAAGGGGGAGGCGGAGGAGCTCGACAGGGTTCGCCAAGCGGGGAACACGACTGGAGTGAAGTATGCACGTATCCGGCCAGTGGCGGGAATGGCATTGCAAGCCGACACTTAGAGTGGGTACAACACGTCTACCGACTAGTGGATGCGAGTACACGTGAAGATACCGGCTCTACACGTAGGCTATAAAACCTAGCGAACGTGTTTGGTGTCGCCCAGCCCGCAGCTCTACAGATATCTGTCAGCGAGGCGCCACGAGCCAGCGCCCAGGAAGAGGCCACCCCTCTGGTGGAGTGGGCTCTCAACCCGAGCGGGCAAGGCACGCCCTGGGATTCATACGCCAAGGCGATGGCATCCACTATCCAGTGGGCCATCCTCTGCTTGGAGACAGCCTTTCCCTTCTGCTGGCCTCCGTAACAGATGAAGAGCTGATCTGAGGTCCTGAAGCTTCGCGTTCTATCCACGTAAACGCGCAGAGCGCGGATGGGACAGAGCAAAGCTAGGGCTGGGTCTGCCTCCTCCGAGGGCAGCGCTTGCAGGTTCACTACCTGATCTCTGAAGGGAGTGGTAGGAACCTTGGGCACGTATCCAGGCCGGGGTCTCAGGATGACGTGAGAATCACCGGGCCCGAATTCTAGGCACGTTTCGTCGACCGAAAATGCATGCAGATCCCCTACCCTCTTCAGGGAAGCCAATGCAACCAGAAGAACCGTCTTAAGAGACATTAGTTTCAGATCGACTGATTGCAAAGGCTCAAAGGGATGACCCCGGAGAGCTGTGAGAACCAGGGTCAAATCCCAAGAGGGTACGGAGGAAGGGCGAGGAGGATTTAATCTCCTCGCTCCCCTCAGGAATCTGACGATCAGATCGTGTTTCCCCAGGGACTTACCCTCAAGTGCGTGGTGATGTGCGGCGATAGCGGCAACATACACCTTCAGGGTGGAGGGAGACAGCCTTCGCTCCAACCCTTCTTGCAGGAAGGAAAGCACGGATCCGACCGAACATGATCGGGGGTCCTCTCGGCGAGAGGCGCACCATTCGACGAACAGGTTCCACTTCAACGCATAGAGACTCCTAGTGGAAGGAGCTCTAGCGGAAGTGATGGTGTCTACAACCGCTTGCGGGAGATCACTCAGAACCTCCGCATCCCGTCCAGGGACCACACGTGGAGGTTCCATAGATCGGGACGCGGGTGCCACAGGGTGCCCCGTCTCTGAGTCAGGAGGTCCTTCCTCAGAGGAATCGGCCAGGGAGGGGCTGTCGCGAGGAGAATGAGGTCTGAGAACCAGGTCCGAGTGGGCCAATACGGAGCCACTAACAGAACCTGCTCCCCGTCCTCCCTGACCTTGCACAGGAGTTGTGCGAGAAGGCTCACTGGGGGAAACGCATATTTGCGCAGACCCGGGGGCCAGCTGTGTGCCAGGGCATCCGTGCCGAGCGTGCCGCCGGTCAGGGAATAAAACCACTGGCAGTGGGCAGTTTCCGGGGAGGCAAACAGGTCTACCTGGGCCTCGCCGAAATGCTGCCAAATCAGCTGGACCGCCTGGGGGTGGAGCCGCCACTCGCCCGCAAGTGGAGGCTGCCGTGACAGCTCGTCGGCTGCACGGTTGAGCACACCTGGGACATGAGTGGCCCGAAGGGACCTCAGATACTTCTGACTCCACAACAAGAGATGGCGGGCGAGTTGCGACATGCGACGGGAGCGTAGACCACCTTGACGGTTGATGTACGCAACGGCCGCAGTGCTGTCTGAGCGGACTAGAACGTGCTTGCCTGACAACAGCTTCTTGAAGCGGGCCAGCGCAAGACGTACCGCTAGCAACTCGAGGCAATTGATATGCCAATGCAGCTGAGGCCCCGTCCAAAGACCTGCCACTGCATGCCCGTTGTACGTGGCCCCCCATCCCGTGGCAGAGGCATCTGTGGAGACCACAGCGTGCCTGGACACTTGTTCGAGGGGTACTCCGGCCCGCAGGAACGAAGGGTCCGACCACCGGACAAGGGTGCGACGGCAGCTCGGTGTCACGGGGACACGGAGCGTGCCGCACTGCCACGCCCATCTCGGGACCCGGCCGCGGAGCCAGTGTTGAAGCGGTCTCATATGAAGCAATCCGAGCGGCGTGACCGCGGCTGCAGATGCCATATGCCCCAGGAGCCTCTGAAAATCTTTCAGTGGAACCGCTGTCCTGCGCTTGAGCGAACTCAGGCAGTTCAACACCGACTGGACGCGCGCCTCGGTGAGACGCGCCGTCCGTGCAACCGAGTCTAGCTCGAGACCGAGATAAGAGATCCTCTGCCCGGGGGCGAGTTTGCTCTTGTCCCAGTTGACCCGAAGACCCAACCGGCTGAGGTGAGCTAAAACCATGTCCCTGTGTTCGCACAACTGCTCTCGCGAGCTGGCCAGGATCAGCCAGTCGTCGAGATAGTTGAGAATACGAACGCCCTGTTCCTTGAGGGGAACAATGGCCGCCTCCGCAACCTTCGTAAAGACGCGGGGTGACAGGGCCAGCCCGAAGGGTAGGACTTTGTACTGATATGCCCGACCCTCGAACGCAAACCGGAGGAAGGGTCTGTGTCGAGGCAGAATCGAGACATGAAAGTACGCGTCCTTCAGGTCTATTGCTGCAAACCAATCCCGGGGACGGACGCATTCGAAAATGCGCTTCTGCGTGAGCATCTTGAACGGCATCTTGTGAAGATACCGGTTCAGGACGCGCAGATCCAGGATTGGCCGTAGCCCACCGCCCTTTTTGGTACAATGAAGTAGGGGCTGTAGAACCCCGACTTCATATCGGCTGGAGGGACCGGCTCGATCGCATCCTTCGCCAGGAGGACAGCAATCTCCGCCCGGAGAACAGGTGCACTGTCCAACGACACCTGAGTGAAGTGGACACCCCTGAAAACCGGGGGACGCCGGGCGAACTGAATCGCATAGCCGAGTCTGATAGTGCGAATGAGCCAGCGGGACGGGCTGGGAAGCGTGCTCCATGCCTCCAGACTCCGAACCAGCGGGACCAAAGGCACCACAGACGCACCGGGGGTGGGGCAGCAAGGCAGAGAAGGACCCGACTCGGACGGCTTGTAAGCGGCCCAGAGTGGGGTCGGACTCTGCGAGGCAGCGGTGTGCATGGGAGACTGCGCACGGGACGCGGTCTGCGCCATCACACTGCCGCCTGCTGGCGAATGGGGAGGGTGCTGCCAGCGGCGAGGCGGGGCCTGGCACACTGGCAGACACACCTTGTTGTGACCTGGAGTTTGAGGAAACTGCTCTTTTTGTGAAAAAGTGGGTACCGCTGGACTCCGGAGAGCCAGCGGCGGTGGACAGACAAACACAAATTCCCCCCGGCCCTCCTCCGGGGGTGGGAGAGATGGTGGAAAACTCTCCCGAAGAGCAAGATCCTTCCCCTCCAGGTTGCCCGTCTCAGGGCCGTGACTTCTTTTTCCGCTTGCCACCTGGCTTAGCTGAGACGGGCTGGGCACCACGCCCGCGACCGGCACCCTGCTGCCTGGCTGGTGTAGGCTGCTGCTTTGCCGTTTTAGCAGGGGCGGAGGACGATGCAGGCGGGCGCCCTCGGCGACGAGCGGGCTGAGGCTGAGCCACGGGCGGCTGGGTGGAGGCAGCAGCGGACCGCCGTGGCATGACGTGACTGATAGCCTCGGCCTGCTTCTGTGCAGCGGAGAACTGTTGGGCGAAGCTCTCCACCGCGTCGCCGAATAGGCCGACCGGGGACACGGGGGAATTTAGGAACCGCTGCTTGTCGGTATCCCGCATGTCCGCCAAGGTCAGCCAGAGGTGGCGTTGCTGGACTACCAAGGTAGACATCGCATGACCAACAGCGCGTGCTGTCACCTTCGTTGCCCGGAGGGCAAGGTCAGTGGCAGCGCGCAGCTCCCCAGCAGCTGTTGGTCAGGACCTTCCTGGGGCATCTCCGACAGCGCCTTTGCTTGGTAAACCTGCAAGAGGGCCATCGCGTGCAGGGCGGAGGCAGCCTGCCCACAGGAACTGTAAGCTTTCTCAGTCAGACCGGCTGAGAACTTACAGGCCCGGGATGGGAGACGCGGCTCACCACGCCAGCCAGTGGCCGTTGGACACAACTGCATCGCAACGGACCGCTCGACTGGCGGGATCCTCGCGTACCCCCTGGCTACCCCGCCGTCCAGGGAGGTGAAGGCGGACGCGGGGCCAGGCCTGGTACGGGCACTATACGGTGTCTGCCAAGACCTGGTCACCTCGTCATGTACCTCCGGGAAGAAAGGCATTGGGGCGGGACGCTGGGGCTGACCAGCGCGACCCCCCCCCAAGTACCAATCATCCAGCCGAGATGGGCCGGGACAGGGTGGAGGGTTCCACTCCAGCCCGACGCACAAGGCGGCCCGGGAGAGCACAGCCGAGAGTTCGGGATCCGACTCGGCCAACGCTACCGTCCCGGAGGGCGGCAGCGCGTCCGGATCTTCCTCCCCCGAATTCTCAAACTCGCCTTCCGACGCAGCGATCGACATCTGATCCTCCGCCGGCGCACCAAAGGTAACGGCTGGACAGTCCGAAGAGGGCCCAGCGGAAACCAACGGCGGCAAGATGGGTTGCAGTGCTGACGAGGGGGCAGGGGCCCGAGGAGCGTTTCCGCTCGGCGGGGGAGCCCTGACCGTTATCCTCAGGTCGCCCTGCCTATACAGCGCCGTACCGTCATTCCGGTTCCCGGGGCCGGAAAAAACGGTCGTACGCGGCATAGGAGAGGGGCCCCCGCTTCCTGAGACTTCAGGAAGGAGAGCCTCGACCTCAGCACCGCGATGGTCATGTTCCCGCAATGGGAACACGAACCATCCACAAAAGCTGCTTCAGCGTGCTGAACGCCCAAACACGAGATGCAGCGATTGTGCCCATCAGCAGGGACCAGGGAACGACCGCACCCAGTAACGCACAGACGAAATGACATACTGTCAGGGTTCGTCTGTAAAGCTCTTTTAGAAGGGGAAGTCAACTCACTCGTGCTGAAGCACCCAGGGAGCGACGCGATGTGTCAGGTACACCACTCCCTGACACACCGAGGAACCGGCCCAAATCGCTACGCACACACTCTTTGTGTTGCTGTGAAAACAGCAGTTTTAGAGCTTATAGCTCAGCTCCTCGGACACTCGCGACCTCGCTGAACGTGCCCTCTCACCAGCACTGAAGCTCGCTGTAATCCTCTTCTGAGGCAATGTTTTAGAACGAAAACAAACGAAGAAAGGAGTCTTCTAAACAGGACACCAGTAAATGGCTCCGAAGCGAAAGACAGAGTGCGATTGCATCCGCTTCCTATTTATATACACCTGTCGGGGGCGGTGCGCATTATGCAAATATCGCACGCCAATTCCATTGGCTTGTTTTAGTTTACACGAAGATGATAGGGCTCTCTAAGCGATATCCCAATTCGTCGGTCACTACTGACGTACGTCGAACGTGACCGACTGAAAGGGAACAACTGCTCATGCAACATGTGTAGCATCTTTGTTTGGATTGTGATTAAAATGCAGTGGTTACCTCTAATTTGAAATGGCTAGATATTTTTGTTTATAATAATAATAATAATAATAAAAATATCTGCAATCAGTATCGGTGAAAAAATACTAAATACAATCTATCAATTCTTCAATAGGTAGATCTTGTCTTTCATAAAGGTCGAGGTCAGGGATCTTGGGCTTAAAAAGGTTGGTGACCACTGGCTTAGTGGGTATACAGTTCCCCATAGTGTCAGCTCATGACGCAGCACTGAGTTAGCTACGAAAGGGAACATCTCTGTTATATATATGCAACTCTCATTCCCTGAGTAACAAGATGCTGCATCTTGTTGCCATACTCTAGGCATGCTTGCACGTCTTCTTTCATGACTAATATAACAAATAATTGTGTGTCTGATTTGTCACAGGCACTACACTATATAGTAGAAAAGTATGCATATACTTCAGCTAGAATGAGCCAATAGCTTTTTTTTTTTTCTATTTTCTAGAAGACATATTTTTTGATTAAGATTGATAAATTGCAATAGCATTATAAATAGTATACCAGTCACCTTTATTCTTCATATCACAATACTTTTTTTATTTTATTTTTTGTAATTTTACACATTAAAATACTTGCAATAATAAAATTAACTTAATAATTAATAATATAATTTTATTATGTTTTATTCTATAATCTAAGACACTCTTTACACAAAATTAATAAACTGTTCTCTTCATAGTTAAGTTGTAGATCAGTTTGTCTGCCTGGTTTGTCATTATGTGTGCAGCTGCATCATCACATCCCATGAGTGTGTATGGAACTATTGTGAAACAAAGCGAGACCTTGTTTTGATGCTTATATTAAGCGACAACCCCCTAAGGTGGTACAGGCTCTCTCTTACAAACACACACACTCCCTTTTACACTTACATTTATTACATAACAAACACTGCAGGACATCACAAAGGAAAATAAAAGAGGGGAAAACATTAATACACACAGTGCTTTAGTTAGTTAAATGGACCAAATGCTGAACTGTGTCTCACTGTGTCTCAACCAAACTCATAAACCACATTTTTCATAATGCTAAGCATTATGAATGTACTGTTAATTATTAAAAACTGCAGCATTTTCAAGGTTTATTTGTCTGATAAAAAGCTACTCACAATAAACTCTTGCAGTAAATTATTACACTAGCAGAGGGCACTGAAATAAAGAATTCTTTCTTTGTAATCAATTTGTCAAAATCAAAGGGTTAACTGCAATATGGACAGATTTTCTGGCATTCCATTGATTACAACACTTCCAGCATTTCCCATCTGCTATTGCTTGGACAAACAGATCAAGTAGTGCATCCCCAAACACTGATTGAGATAGTTTATACAGATTGCAATTCTGTATGGTACTGCAAATGGCCCAAAATTACACATTTTACCTTTAATGAAAATGTGTGTCCTTAATATTTTTTAGTTCGTAGCAATAATTCTCTCCACCTGAGTATGGCTGAATAACATGAAGGAAATGGGATTTAGTTTAATGTGACTATAGAAGGTAATGTGTTGGGGGCAGGTGGATGGAGAGACAGACAGCTGAGCAGATGGGGACAGTGGAGAGGGGGCCATCCCTTGGGATTCTGCATGTAAGAAATCTGAATCCAGCCCCCTGGTAAGGTGCCCTAGCCCCTTTGACCCTACTAAATATGATCATTGCAGTTATGAAGTCATTTGTACACTGCTCACAAGACTCTTTAAAATCAGTGGTGATTTCAAGTATCTGTACTTTATCAGAGTATTTTTATTTTGGGAAACTCTTACTTTTACTTCACTACATTCCAAAATAGGGCTGCAAATAATGATTATTTTGATAATCAATTAATCTGTAAATTATTTTTTCGATTAATCGGATGAAAAATCTAAAAATTATTATTAAAATTATTTATTTATACCATTATTTTAAACAATGTTAATCCACATTCTGCTCAATGCTACAGAAGAGGATTAGGCCCAAGCAATAATAAAAAAATAAATAAATAACCATCTCAAGATTAAAGTCATTATAATGCAAGATTAAACGTTACATTTCAAGAAAAAAAAAGTCTAAATAAAATGTTGAGAATAAACATCACATTTTGAGAATAAAGTCATTGTGTTCAAGAAAAAAAAAATTATTTTGAGAAAAAAGTCAAAATGAAATGTCGAGAGTAAACGCATTCGATTAGTGTCATATTAATTGCATATTGATCTAGCTGGGCCTATATTTTAGGCTTTCTTTCAATAACAAAAAAAAAAAATCTTTTTTGCCTGTATGGTGATTAAATTCACTGTTTTGCACTGCCGCCCAGAACTCGAGAATGCGCCGCATGATGCAGCATATGGCACTTCATCCACAGCGTGCACACAGAGAGAGCATAAATATGCCTACTCTTCTTGCACTTGAATGAACAAATAGAACAAACAAAAGTTGGAATTGAAAATCGTTATTGAAAGAAAGCCTAAAATATTGCTTGACTAAAAGATCTAACTCTGTCATGCCCTCTGTCAGCAATGAACACTAATTGAATGTTAACTCTCGATATTTTATTTAGACTTTTCTCGAAAACAACAAAAATAAATAAAATAAAATACATAAAATATAATAAATAAAGAGACAGAGAAAGTGTCACATATTTAGTCATTTGTTAGTTTAGTTTAATTTTCATGGACTTTGAGTTTGTTTATCATCAGTCACTGTTCCCTTTGTTTAAGTTTCTTACTCTCATCAGTTACATCATTTGATCATCACACCTGTTAGACTTCTAGTTCATTATTGTAATGATGGGTCAGTAGACATTGGATCCATTTGCAGCTTTATTGAAGTTTACCATAAACAGACAAGGATTAGACAGTACCGTAAACAGGGACAGGCAATGGTCTGGGCTGGCAGCAGAGAAACAGAGTCGGGTCACAGGCAGAGTTCGATACAGGCGGCAAACAATCACAGGGTCAGATAAACAGGCAGGAGTCAAGGTAGGCGGCAGAGGTTCGGCAGAGATAAACAGTCCAAGTAGTAACGAAAAATCAGTCCACAAAAACGCTCAGAAATGATCACTTAGAGCAAATCAAGACTTCGCGGTGAAGTGTGTGTGTGTACGTCTTAAATTATGTGAGTGTGATATGGTGCAGGTGCAGGTGCAATCAGTCCCAGGAATGCGGGCCTATGGGTAATGTAGTCCAGATGGGTGTGAGTCAATATTCAGACGATGGCTCCCTCCGGCGATCCGGAGGATGTGCCGGGGGAGCTGTATTCGTGACAGAGCCCCCACCCTGCGAGCGGCTCCAGACGCGAGGAGGCGGACGCCGAGGTCTTCCGCGAGGTCGCGGGGCCGGTCTCTCTGGATGCGTCCGGTGGAATTCCTCCACAAGATTGGGGTCCAGAATGTCGTTCGCATTGACCCAGGATCGCTCCTCAGGACCGTACCCCTCCCAGTCCACCAGATACTGGAGCCTCGGACCCCGGCGTCGAGAATCGAGCAGTTCTCGAACATGATAAGCCTCCTCACCCTCAATCATCAGCGGTGGGGGACGAGGACCCTCAGCTCCCTACGGCTCTCCTCTCGGACCCCCGGAGGGTTTCAGTAACGAGACATGAAAAGTAGGAGAAACATGATAATTAGCAGGCATGTCTAAACGAAAGGATACTGGAGTGATTTGTTTTATAATTTGGAAAGGCCCGACATACCTGGGACTGAGTTTTCTGCAAGGAAGTCTCAACCGCAAGTCTCTAGTGGAAAGCCAGACCCACTGTCCCACGGCGTATTGAGGTGAAGGTCGCCGATGGCGGTTGGCTTGAGCTTCCTGTCTCCTGACTGCGCGCTGAAGATGGTGATGCGCCATATCCCAGGTTTCCTCACTCCGTTGCATCCAAGCATTGACAGCCGGTAATTCTGTGGGTTCACCGGACCAGGGGAACATGGGTGGTTGATATCCCAGAACACACTGGAATGGGGTTAGGCCAGTTGATGGTTTGCGTAAGGAATTTTGAGCATATTCTGCCCACATGAGGTAGCGGCTCCATTCAAATTGTTGACTTTGGCAGTAAGTTCGAAGGAAACGTGTGAGCTCTTGGTTTAACCATTCAGTTTGTCCATTAGATTCAGGGTGATATCCAGATGTGAGACTGATGTTGATGTTTAAGTTGTTGAAGAAAGCAGTCCAGACCCTGGAAGTGAATTGGGGACCTCTGTCTGACACGATGTCTTCAGGTAAGCCATACAACCGGAATACATAATTGCATAAGAGTTCAGCGGTTTCGAGGGCAGTGGGCAGTTTGGGTAGTGGAATCAAGCGGCATGCTTTGGAAAAACGGTCGACTACGGTGAGGATGGTGGTGTTGCCTTGAGAGATGGGTAAGTCTGTGACGAAGTCAATAGCAATGTGGGACCAGGGGCGTTGAGGTATGGGTAGTGGTTGCAATAATCCAGTGGGTGATTGGTGTGAGGGTTTGGACGTTTGACAGGATATACAGTTGTGAATGAAGTGGGTAACATCTTGTGGCATGGACTCCCACCAGAACCGGTTCTGCAGTAAGTCGAGGGTGGCCGTGATGCCAGGATGGCCAGAGCTGGGTGAGTCGTGTACATGGTGGAGGACCTTTTCTCTCATATGTGCAGGAACGTAGGTGCGATTGGGTGGACAGTTGGTCGGTGGCGCTGTGTGCTCGTTGATTTGTGTTAGTTTGGTCATAATATCCCATTGTACGGGAGCCAGGAGGAGTGATTCAGGAATGATGTGTTCTTCAGATTTGGGCTGTTCAATGTGCTCAGACAAAGCATCTGCTTTGGTGTTTTTTGAACCAGGCCTGTATGTGACGTGAAACTGGAAGCGGGTGAAAAACATTGCCCAGCGAGCTTGACGGGGGTTCAGTCGTTTGGCTGTGCGGAGGTACTATAGGTTTTTATGGTCTGTGAATACAGTGAAGGGGTGTTGAGCTCCCTCCAACCAGTGACGTCATTCTTCAAGGGCGGCTTTCATAGCCAAAAGTTCTCAATCTCCAACATCATAGTTACGCTCTGCTGCAGATAACTTACGGGAGTAGAAGGCACAGGGATACATTTTTTCTGGACTGCCCTGACGGTGCGCCAATGCCAGTATTTGACGCATCTACCTCGACAATGAATGGTCGTTCGGGATCCGGATGTCTGAGAATGGGTGCTGTGGTGAATCGGTTCTTTAATTCTATGAATGCCAGATGTGCGTCGTCAGACCATTGAAGGCGAGAGGAAGAGCATTTGGTCATGGATGTTAAGGGTGCTGCCACACTGCTGAAATTCTGGATGAACCGCCTGTAGAAATTAGCGAAGCCCAGGAATTGTTGTAGTTCCTTTAATGTGTGGGGTTTTGGCCATTCCAGAACTGCCTTTACCTTGCTGTCGTCCATGGCAACTCCTTCCCTGCTGATAACATACCCCAAAAAAGCAGTGGAAGTTTGATGGAACTCACATTTCTCCGCTTTGGCATACAGCTGGTGTTCGATCAGTCTTTTCAATACGGCTCTAAAGTGTTGAATGTGCTCCTCCAAAGAATTTGAATAAACCAGAATATCGTCAATGTAGACTATGACCCGGTGATTTAACATGTCCCTGAAAACATCATTGATGTATGATTGAAACACCGCCAGACTGTTGGAAAGGCCGAATGGCATAACAAGAGTTTCGTAGTGTCCAGTGGCCGTGGAGAAAGCTGTTTTCCACTCGTCCCCTTCTCTGATGCAAATAAGGTTGTACGCACACCGAAGGTCCAATTTGGTGAAATATTTAGCCTGTCTCAGTTGTTCTAAGGCTGCTGGTACCAGCGGCAGGGGATAGCGGAACTTCACAGTGATGTCATTTAATCCTCGGTAATCAATGCAGGGTCTCAGTCCACCATCCTTCTTCTTGACAAAGAAAAACCCTGCGGATGCGGGTGATGTGGAGGGACGAATGAAGCCTTTAGCTAACTCCCCTTCGATGTAAGTTTTCTGGGAAACCTTGGATCCTGCCATCCATGTGGATGTTACTTTTACACATACCACCTACCTAAGCATTGTTGCAGACCATGTACACCCTTTCATGGAAACAGTATCCCCTGGTGGCTGTGGCCTCTTTCAGCAGAATAATGCGCCCTGCCACAAAGCAAAAATGGTTCAGTAATGAGCACAACAATGAGTTTGAGGTGTTGAATTGGCCTCCAAATTCCCCAGTTCTCAATCCAATCGAGCATCTGAGGGGTGTTCTGAACAAACAAATCCGATCCATGGAGGCCCCACCAAGCAACTTACAGGACTTAAAGGATCTGCTGATAACATCTTGGTGCCAGATACCACGGCACACCTTCAGGGGTCTCGTGGAGTCCATGTCTCGACGGGTCTGGGCTGTTTTGGCAGCAAAAGGGGGACCAACACAATATTAGGAAGGTGGTCATAATGGTATGTCTGATCAGTGTATATGACCATTGGTCATCTGAAACGGAAATAGAAAGGTCTTGTTCCCAAGTCTCCTTCAAACACTTCAAATTTGACAAATCAAGGATCAAAGTGCTAATTATGTTATAAATGACTGAGATAAGATGTATATCATTGAGTATAAAATTAAAAAAAGTTGTCTAATGCATATTCAGGGGAATGATTTGGGAAATGCAGGAACAATTTCTGCACAGAATGTCTGATCTGAAAAAATCTAAATAGATGACTATTGGGTAGATTAAACTTGTAGGACAGAGATAAGAAGGATGGAAACACCCCTTCTTCATACAAGTCCTTAATTGAGAGTAAACCATTACATGCTCACATCTGGTATGCAGAGTCTGAACTAGATGGTGAGAAAGCATGGTTAATCAGAAAAGGCATATGTATAGAAGCTCTATGTAGTCCAAAAGACTATCTTAACTGAATTCAGTGAATTCAAAATAACCCGATTTAATGTGATGTGACAGAATGTAAATCATATTTAGTTTAAGAGATTTTACATGGACCCAGGATGGGTAATCTTTGAGTAAGTGGGGGTTATTCCAGTATAAAATCTTACTAATGTTACATGCCTAAAAATAATGCTGAAAATTTGGAAGAGAAAGGCCACCTTTTGACTTAAGTAAACTGCGGTGGTTTAAGAGATATATTTGTGCTGAATGTGCTGAAAAAGATAAAGTAATCTAGGCAGAGTGACCATTTTAATAAGGTTAACATGTCCAACAAGGGACAAAGTGTGGACCATCTCGCCTTGTACTTCTTAGTTTGATCAATGTTGGGTAAAAAATTATAACTACTAACTGACCAAATTATTTATTTAGTTGAAAAATATCCCTAAATATTTAAGACCCACGTGGATAATTTGAAGGGAAACTGGGAGGAATGAAAGTTCCATAGCAGCAGGGTTTACAGGATATAGTTTGCTTTTTTGCCAGTGGTTTTATGGCAAAATTGAAGAGAAGGGGGGAAAGCGGTCACACTTGTCATGTCCCACGGTGTAAAGGAAAGAAAGAAGACTGCATGTCGTTTGTGCATACCGAGACAGCCGGTGAAGTGTAAAGAAGCCATATCCAAGAGATGAAATTGGAACCCAGTCCAAATTTCTCTAAAACAAAAAAATAAATAGTCCCACTCAACTCAATCAAAGACTTTCTCAGCATCTAAGGATATATTAACTTCAGGAGATGCAGAGAAAGGGGCATATAAAAAATACTGAGAAGTCTCCTTGTGTTAAAAAAAGAATGTCTCCCTGGACAAAAACTGGTTTGGTTTTGTGAAATTAGAGACAGAAAGACCTGCTGGCTGAGGCTCAAAATTTTGCATAAAATTTTAAAGTCATTTAACAGGGAAATTGGTCGATAAATTCCACATAACATAGGGATCTTATATTTTTTAAGGATGAGGGAAATAGAAGCCTCAGTAAGAGTTTATGGAAGACGGCTTAAAGGAATCATTGTATAATGTTGCTAATATGGGAGATAAGGAAGATTTAAATGCTCTGTAGAAATCTGTAGTAAAGCCGTTCGGGCGCGGTGGTTTGTTGGATTGCATGGCCCCAATTGATTCCAATATTTCTAATTCAGTAATGGGGCCACCAAGATTTTCATCAACACTTCATCAACACCCAAGTATAGGAAAATCCAGAATATTTAAAATATTAAAATTTGCCTGATTGTCCAAGGAGTTCTGAGACAAGTACAAACCTGATTCCAAAAAAGTTGGGACACTACAAATTGTGAATAAAAAAGGAATGCAATAATTTACAAATCTCATAAACTTATATTTTATTCACAAAAGAATATAGATAACATATCAAATGTTGAAAGTGAGACATTTTGAAATGTCATGCCAAATATTGGCTCATTTTGGATTTCATGAGAGCTACACATTCCAAAAAAGTTGGGACAGGTAGCAATAAGAGGCCGGAAAAGTTAAATGTACATATAAAGAACAGCTGGAGGACCAATTTGCAACTTATTAGGTCAATTGGCAACATGATTGGGTATAAAAAGAGCCTCTCAGAGTGGCAGTGTCTCTCAGAAGTCAAGATGGGCAGATGATCACCAATTCCCCCAATGCTGCAGTGAAAAATAGTGGAGCAATATCAGAAAGGAGTTTCTCAGAGAAAAATTGCAAAGAGTTTGAAGTTATCATCATCTACAGTGCATAATATCATCCAAAGATTCAGAGAATCTAGAACAATCTCTGTGGGTAAGGGTCAAGGCCAGAAGCGCAGGAGTTTTCTCTGGGCCAAGGCTCATTTAAAATGGACTGTGGCAAAGTGGAAAACTGTTCTGTGGTCAGACGAATCAAAATTTGAAGTTCTTTTTGGAAAACTGGGACGCCATGTCATCCGGACTAAAGAGGACAAGGACAACCCAAGTTGTTATCAGGGCTCAGTTCAGAAGCCTGCATCTCTGATGGTATGGGGTTGCATGAGTGCGTGTGACATAGGCAGCTTACACATCTGGAAAGGCACCATCAATGCTGAAAGGTATATCCATGTTATAGAACAAAATATGCTCCCATCCAGACGTCGTTTCTTTCAGGGAAGACCTTGCATTTTCCAACATGACAATGCCAGACCACATACTGCATCAATTACAACATCATATCTGCGTAGGAGGAGGATCCGGGTACTGAAATGGCCAGCCTGCAGTCCAGATCTTTAACCCATAGAAAACATTTGGCGCATCATAAAGAGGAAGATGCGACAAAGAAGACCTAAGACAGTTGACCAACTAGAAACCTGTATTAGACAAGAATGGGACAACATTCCTTTTCCTAAACTTGAGCAACTTGTCTCCTCAGTCCCCAGACATTTGCAGACTGTTATAAAAAGAATGGGGATGCCACACAGTGGTAAACATGGCCTTGTCCCAAATTTTTTGAGATGTGTTGATGCCATGAAATTTAAAATCAACTTATTCCCTTAAAATGATACATTTTCTCAGTTTAAACATTTGATATGTCATCTATGTTGTATTCTAAATAAAATATTGAAATTTGAAACGTCCACATCATTGCATTCTGTTTTTATTCACAATTTGTACAGAGTCCCAACTTTTTTGGAATCGGGTTTGTATAAGTCAGCATAAAAATCAGCATAGGCATTGTTGATATCCGCATGAATGGATATTCCCCTGTCAATGGTACGGAGGACTTTTAATTTTTTATCAGTGCTTTCACGTTGCAGTTTCTATGCAAAAAGTGACAGTCCATTTGTTTGATGGAGATTATTTTCTTCATTTGCCGGTGTCTATATGTTAAGAGGTCTGATAATGTTTTGTTCTGGTTACGAGTTTATTGTTCTGGGAAGTTTAAATATATCGCAGTGGGAGTTAAGACCCAGTAAGCCATTTTCTATAGAGCATGTTACGCTTTTGATTGAATCACTTCCGTTGTAAAAATGATTAAGTAATTATTAACTTAGGGGCCACTTAAATGAGACCTTTTTAACTGAAAACAGAAGACTTTGAATGCATTTTTGCCGTTCATGTATGTGTTTAGTCTATAGGTATACGTGTTTGAATGTGTATGTGCGCAGTCGCTTAGTCTTTCTTACAAAGTGACATTGCCAAATTACTTGTCTGGCCAGCATAATACAGAATTATTAGTTGTTTCCGTGGATCCATGCGAACTGGAATCATTTTGATAATGTTTTATCTATACATAGGGAAAGGAAAGGGAAGGAGGCCTTCGCAGGGGATAGTTTAGTTGACACTTCAGGGCTGCGCTGTCGTTGTGTCTAGGCACAGGTCCTTTATCTCATCTGGATATGGCCTGGATATGCCAGGCTACAGTAAACCTTGGGATAACCAGAGAGAGACTAATATTAGAGTAGACGTCATTCTTCTTATGATGTAGTGAGTACATCAGGTGTTATGGGAAGTGTTCCTGGTTCCAGCTGATTTATGCAGCCTAACAATCTACATGATTTGAATTATAGAAGTAGATAATGCTATGTGTGTGCTAGGTTAAATAGATGTGTTTTTAGTTTAGAATTGAGTCGCGTGACTGTGGCTGCAGATGCCATATGCCCCAGGAGCCTCTGAAATTATTTCAGCGGTGCTGCCGTCCTGCTCTTGAGCGAACTCAGGTGAGACGTGCTGTCTGGCTGACCGAGTCCAGTTCCATACCGAGATAAGAGATCCTCTGCCTGGGGGTGAGTTTGCTCTTGTCCCAGTTGACCCAAAGTTTGCATAGTTGCTCTCGCGAGTGAGCTAGAATGAGTCAGTCATCGAGATAATTGAGAATGTGAACACCCTGTTCCTTGAGGAAAACGATGGCCGCCTCCACAACCTTGGTAAAGATGTGGGGCGACAGGGCCAGCCCAAAGGGTAGGACTTTGTACTGATATGTCTGACCCTCAAACGCAAACTGTAGAAAGGGTCTGTGTCGAGGCAAAATCTAGACATTAAAGTACACGTCCTTCAGGTCGATCGCTGAATGGCAGCCTGTGAAGGGACCGATTCAAGACTCGCAGATCCTAGTTTGACCGTAACCCATCGGCTTTCTTGGGTACAATGAAGTAGGGGCTGTAGAACCCTGACTTCATATCGGCTGGAGGGACTGGCTCTATAGCGTCCTTTGCCAGGAGGTCAGCAATATCTGCCCGAAGCACAGGGGCATCGTTCACAGAAACACAAGTGTAGTGAACACCCCTGAACACTGGGGGTAACCAGGCTTCCAGACTCTGAACCAGAGGGACCAACGGCACCACATACGTACTGGGAGTGGGGCAGCGATGTGTAGCAGAGGGACCCGACTCGGACGGCAGTGCCGCCCGAAGTGGGGTCAGGTGAAGTGACAGGATGAATATGAGAGGGCACGGAAGGGGCGGTCTCGACATTCACACTGCCACCTGCTAGCGAGGTGAGAGAGGGCTGAGGGTGGTGAGACAGAGCATCGCACACGGCCAGACACACCCTCTTGGGACCTGGAAGATTGGGTCCCTTTTTGTGAAGTTGTGGGTACCGCTGGACTCCGGAGAGCCAGCAGCGGAACAGAAACAAAACAAAACCAAGGATTCTCCACCCAGCCCTCCTCCGCGGGAGGGAGCGATGCCGACATGGTCTCCCGAAGAGCCGCTTCTTCCTCCTCCAGGTCGCCTGTCTCAGGGCCGCTTACGAGTTCACCTGCTTGGCTGCGGGCTGAGCGTGCTGGGCGCCGTGTCCACAACCGGCACCTGGGGTCGCTGGGGCAGGATATGCTTGATGGCCTCAGTCTGCTGGCCCCCCGGCTAAACCGACCGTCTGCTAGCTGCCTCACGTCACAGAAGTCAGAAAATTCCTTGCGAAATTCGCCTCGCAGCGGGGGTATATAATGAGCAGCAGGTGCGTTGCACCTTCAGGTTTTCGCTGAGGAGCCGAACCAAGCAGGTGGCAGCATCAGCAGGACAACGACTGTGGCGACGGGACATACGTCTCCATTCCTTCCTTCAGGGAATGAGGGTTACCTTGGCAACCGAGACGTTCACATTCAGTCGGTCACGTTCGACGTACATCGGACAGACCGACAAATAGGAATCTCTACCAAAGTGCCAAAGGAGCTGCCCTCTTCCAGCGCTCTGTTGTAAGCCACCTGAACCCCCTTGCCTGAGGACGGTGGGTCAGGGCTAACACAGAGAGGGTCGATCACTGCTGTTCCCCAAAACCCATTCAGTGAGACTATTGAATAACGCTGGGAAAGCGTAGCCTTCCGTTGGGAAAGGAACGCTGGGGAAGCCACATCCTTCCCTGAAGGAGTTATGTGGAGGAGTACATATGGACTAACCTTGTAGGTTGTACTACATATGGAAGAACTGGGGTGACTCCAACCCAACGAGGGTGGGTTCTCCCAGAGGGAAAGACACAGGCTTCGTTTAGGAGCAACCGTGGAACCAGCCATATTGGATCCCCGTAGGGTCACACATATGTAACCCAACCTAAACCCGGTTCTCAAGGATACAACGGAGTATAGGTCGTGCTGACCAACAGTTTTGGCATCTATGTGGTCGTGGTAAGCGGAGATAGCAGCAGTATGGACTTTGAGGGTGGAGGGGGACAGCCTACGCTCCAACCCTTGCTGCAAGAAGGACAGCACGACTCTGATCGAGCATCTTCGGGAGTCTTCTCGGCGAGAAGAACACCACTCGACGAACAGGTTCCACTTCGAGGCGTAAGCACGTCTTGTAGACGGTGCATATGCCGAAGTGATGGTGTTAAGTACCTCGGGGGGTAAGTCACCTAGAACCTCCGCGTCCCGTCCAGGGACCAGACATGGAGTTTCCAGAGGTCTGGATGTGGGTGCCAAAGAGTGCCCCATCTCTGAGAAAGAAGGTCCTTCCTCAGAGGAATGGGCCAGGGAGGGGCTGTCGCGAGGAGTGAGAGTTCTGGGAACCAGGTCCGGTTGGGCCAATAGGGCGCAACTAACAGGACCTGCTCCTTGTCCTCCCTGACTTTGCACAGTGTCTGTGCAAGTAGGCTCACTGGGAAACGCATATTTGCGAAGGCCCCGGGCCCAGCTGTGTGCCAGTGCATCTGTCCTGAGTGTTCCCTCGGTCAGAGAGTAAGACAATTGGCAGTGGGAGGTTTCTGGTGAGGCAAACAAGTCTATCTGAGCCTCTCCGAACTCTCTCCAGATCAGCTGGACCACCTGGGGGTGGAGTCGCCACTCTCCCGGCAGCGCAGCTCGTGAGAGCTTGTCGGCCGCACGGTTGAGCACACCGGGGACATGAATGGCGTG
This sequence comes from Megalobrama amblycephala, assembly GCF_018812025.1. Lineage (NCBI taxonomy): Eukaryota > Metazoa > Chordata > Actinopteri > Cypriniformes > Xenocyprididae > Megalobrama > Megalobrama amblycephala. Next base: position 463,681 of record NW_025953337.1, on the reverse strand, counting down.
AAGCGACCTCAGATGCTTCCGACTCCACAGGAGGAGATGGCGGGTGAGTTGCGACATGCGACGGGAGCGTAGACCACCTTGACGGTTGATGTACGCAACAGTCGCAGTGTTGTCTGTACGGACCAGTACATGCTTGTCCCGTAGCGGCCCTTTGAAGCAGCTCAGAGCAAGGCGTACTGCAAGCAACTTCAGGCAGTTGATGTGCCACTGCAGATGGGGTCCCGTCCAAACCCCTGAAACTGCAAGCCCATTGTACGTGGCACCCCAGCTGGTGGTCGAGGCATCCGTGAAAACCACAGCATGCCGGATCACCTGTTCTAGGGGCACTCCTGCCCTAAGAAACAAGGGGTCCGACCACGGGCTGAAGGCTTGGCGACACTCCTGAGTGATTGCCACCCGGAACGTGCCACATTGCCACGCCCATCTCGGGACTCGGCCGTGAAGCCAGTGTTGAAGCAGTCTCATATGAAGTAGACCGAGCGGGGTTACCCAGGAGACTGTGCTAGAATGAGCCAGTCGTCGAGATAGTTGAGAATGAGAACACCCTGTTCTCTCATGGGAACAAGGGCTCCTTCCATGACTTTCGTAAAGACGTGGGGAGACAGGGCCAGCCCGAAGGGTAGGACTCTGTACTGATATGCTCATCCTTCGAACGCAAAATGCAGGAATAGCCTGTGTCGCTGAAGAATCGAGACATGAAAGTACGCGTCCTTCAGGTCGATCGCTGCAAACCAATCCTGTGGACGGATGCATTCGAAAATGTGTTTCTGCGTGAGCAATTTGAACGGTAGCTTGTGAAGGCTCCGATTCAACACTCACAGATCCAGGATAGGTCGTAACCCACCGCTCTTCTTGGGTACAATGAAGTAGGGACTGTAAAACCCTGACCTCATATTGGCTGGAGGGACCGGCTCTATCGCGTCCTTCGCCAGTAGGACTGCGATCTCCACACGCAAGACAGGGGCATCGACATCTTTAACTACAGTGAAGTGGACTTCCCTGAACTTGGGGGGATGCCGGGCGAACTGAATCGCATAGCCGAGCCTGATTGTCCGAATGAGCCAGTGAGACGGGCTGGGGAGCGCTAACCAGGCTCGCAGAGACCGTACAAGCGGGACCAAAGGGACCACCGGCGTACCCGCAGTGGGGCAGCGAGGTGGAATACAGGGACGCGGCTCAGGGAGCTCTCTTGCGAGGCGGCCCGAAGCGGAGTCAGAGTGTGCTGGGCAACACTTACCTGGTTCCACAGGTGGACAGAGGGAGCAGTCAAGGCTTTGGCTAGCCACTGCTCGCTGCTGTCTGCTGGCGACAAAAGAGAGTGATGAGAGTGGTGAGGTTCTTGCCCTCCCACTGCTCTCCGAGTCCTCTTCGGACCCAGAGATGGAGGAAAAACTGCTCTTTTATTGAAAATTTGGGTACCGCTGGCTGTTGGACCAGCGGCGGAACAGAAACAAACCCAACCAGGCTATTTACCACCCGGCCCTCCTCCGGGGGGTGGAAAGAGCAGCCCCACCCATCTCTGGGTCACCCGTCTCAGGGGTGATTTTCTCACCAACCACTTAAACAGCAGCAGAGACGGGAAGTGTCATCTCCCCGCAACGGACACAGTAGAGCAGGCTGGGCCAGAGAGGAACTCAATGGTTTGTCATGGGAAGCTCCCCGGTCTGCTACTAACTCAGTGTCACCGAAAAGGCCACCTCGTGAGATGGGAGCATTGAGAAAGCATTTAGCTTGATAACCTCTCGCACCTCACAAGGTAAGCCAGAGGGCACTTCTGGACCACTGAGGTGGACATCGTCTGGCTGAGGGCCTGCGCCGTGACTTTGATCACGGTTAGTCAACAAGCGCAGCTCAACCCTGACTCAGAACTACCCTCATGCATAGAGTGCCTTGGCCTCACAGGGTGGGAGTGGTCTGTGTACAGCCACCCCATCCAAGAGGGCAGTGAGAGAGGAAATCCTTATGCAGATTTTGGTACTTTTGGCGTTCCATATTTATGGCACCAAAATACCTCCATACTGCCAAGTTTTCCATGCACATCCGGAACACCCGGGAAAGCATGGCTGTAAACTCTGAATCTGAGTCAGCATAAGCACACACCATTACAGTGGGCAGCGTCACCCTCATTTCCAGAGCATAACAGCACTCTCTCCGATGCTGCAGTCGACGTCTGACTCTCAGCTGGAGCTCTGAATGAAATGCTAGGTTCCCCTATGAGAAGGACCAGCAATCCAATCCAGAAACTGCACAGCTTGTAATGCGCTAGAGAGGGAGGGGCCCTAGGGGGTTGGTTCCCCGAAGGAACCCCTCAACCTCATGTCACCCAAGCCATATCAGCAAAGACCTCCTCTTCTGGTGCACCATAGAGGGCACTACAATGGAGATTAGGCAAGGGAACCACGCATCTAGAGTGCTGAATGAGCGCTGGGTTGCCGTGACAACCCGCGCTGCAGCCCAACAGCTCGATGGCACACGACAGAGGTTTGCTCTCGCTGAACTCCACAGTCTCCCAGAGTGTCGGGCATACCCGCGGCTGTGCTTTTACACACAAGCGGCAGCTGGCCAACAACAGAGGGGACTTTAAAAAGATGCAAGCTCTACTTGTGTAAGCTCTTTTAGGAACTTTACTCTTTTAAAAGTGCTGAAGCAAGCAGGGGAACGGCCGCCGCAACACAGACAGGGATTGTGTGCAGCCTGTCATGTGCTCTCTCTCTCTTTGAAGGCGCTCACTCTTACCAGCTGTAAAAACGGCTTTTCAGCGCTCAAAAGCGCACCGTACCAGCCGTGAGAACAGCCTTCTGACGCTGTCAAAATTTGCTCAATAATGGCAATAATGGCTCAATAATTGCTCAATAATGGCTATTTGCTCAATAATGGCAAACTAAACAAAAAACTAAAATAAAGAGAGGACTTCGACCCCGCTGCTGTGCTGTCCGACCGCACTCGACCAAAAAGCTTGACTTGTCTTTTAGCAGACACTTGCTTGCAGAGAACAGGAAAAAACACAGTTTGGCTCAGAAGCGAAAAGCTGAAGATTCAATGCACCTGCTGCTCATTATATATCCACCCTGCGAGGCGAGCAGCTGATGCATATGATTGCATGCCAATGTGCATTGGCTCGTTTTAGTTACACTCGAAGTAGATTTGCCTCTCTAGCGAGATTCCTATTCGTCGGTCTGTCCGATGTACGTCGAACGTGACCGTCTGAATGGGAACTCTTCCACCTAGATATTATCACATAGAGACTGTGTCTGTACCCCGAATTAGTAAAAACAAAAAACTTCTAAACCCATTTAACACTCTGAGGTCCGAGGTATCGCCGGCGATACCACCGCGTTTTTTTTCTTACCAGTGTGAAAGAGACTCAAAATACTCTGCCAATGTTGCACATACAATTAAGAGTTATACACCATATTAATCTGTTGAATATCTTCTTTTATTTGTGTACACTCAGAGAAAAAACAAAATGTTGTGCTTTTTGCAAAATAAAGAAAACTAACATGATGCGTGATCTGTCGTCTCCCTCTGAACGAAGTCCAATCTGATAGTTCTCAGAAAATGAACTGTAACTTTGTGAATTCTAAGGACACAAAAATGAGACTTATGTCTAAAAAACGTTGAAATGTCAGGTTTTAAATCGTGGAAGTCAAATCAAAAACAAATACTCTCTGTTTATATAATCTGAATGAAAAGAGAGCCATGTCAGAAGTCCGTGATTCAGCTCATTATCCGCTAATGCGGCAACGCCCATCGAGCCAGCGCTATTCTGACGCAAATTCTGAGTCAATACATGCATATATCGTCTCAATCGAGTATTTATTGTCTTGAAAAGTGTTTTGAATAGCCATAGTTAGCGATCTCTGGCCTCTGTTAGTTCAGTTCCTGGAGAGTCACATGGTTGTTCTTCTTTAGATGAATTTGTGGACTAAAGGTGTACGAGCGCCCTCCGGCTGCAAGTATGAATTGAAAACACAGTATCCAGCGTTCATAGTGATGACAATAAATATTGAATAAATATTACTCCTCTGTATAGAAAATTGACAAACATATGAGAATCCATCAATATTTCTCCAAATGTGTATGCTTTTAAGCTAAAAGCCTATATGAAATGCCATAGAGGTAACATAATTGTTCAGACACTTTGCATCACAGAAATACATTATATTTTAAAGTATATAATAGAATACCATTATTTTAAATTGTAATAATATTTCACAGTATTGTTATTTTTTTCTGTATGTTTGATATACACAATATGATGAGCTTGAGACATGATCACAGAGGTTTTTTTTCACAGCCTACCTGACTGAAAGGCCACATTATTTATGCAGGTCATTACAACTCATTATGTGATTCTTTTGTCTTCTCAGGTGTAAATGACCCATTATTCATGATGATTCACGCCTCCATGCATACTGTGTTTCTTGACAAAAAGTGTCTTACAAAATTTAAATCTCTCTATTGTTTTATATGAACAAGCAGGTAGCATAATTTTGTCATCATTCTGAAGCAAAAATGCTAGTCTACAACCTCCAATACCCAGAAGTCTTGTGAACACATATATAATATTATTTTTTGTCCTTATTTCAGTGACTTTTTTTTGTTTTTTTTCAATAACCACGCATAAACGTTATTCCTTCAAAAATACAAACATGTACATACATGTTTCTCACATATTATTGTAGACTAGTTTGTGCTGAATACAGTGTAATGACACTTTTTCCATTAATATGTTTATCAACAACTGAAAAAAAGCACAAATGTCAGGGCATGTCAAAACTTCTCCAGGGCCCAAATCAGCCTCAGACTCCAGAGGGTTAAGGGTGAAAATGTAATTGATGTTCAACAAATAAAAAATAGAGATAATACTGATAAACAAATGATAAAGCTTGGGTTGTTGAATATTAGATCCCTTTCTTCAAAAGCACTTATTGTAAATGATATTATTACAGACAATAATCTAGATTTGCTGTGTTTGACAGAAACCTGGCTAAAACTGGACGATTACATTACTTTAAATGAGTCTAGCCCTCAAGGTTACGATTATCGACACAATTCTCGTCAGAAAGGCAAAGGGGGAGGTGTTGCTGTAATTTATAGTAATATTTACAGTATTACTCAAAAGACTTTCAAATATAATTCCTTCGAAGTGATGGTACTTTATGTAACGTTATGTAAGTTGACATTTGTGCTGGCTACTGTATACAGGCCACCAGGACACCATACAGACTTTAATCAAAGAATTTGCTGATTTTCTATCAGAGTTAGTACCAGCTGCGGATATAGTCCTTGTTGTTGGTGATTTTAATATCCATGTAGATAATGAAAAAGTCACATTGGGATTGGCATTTACAGACATTCTAAACTCTATTGGAGTTAGACAACAAGTGTCAGGACCCACTTATTGTCGTATTCATACTTAAGATCTAATATTGTCACATGGAATCAATATTGATGTTGCTGAAATTCTGCAGCAGAGTGACGACATCTCAGATCATTATCTAGTCTTGTGTATACTACATTTGGTCAAGGCTGCTAAACTGCCTTCCTGCCACAAATATGGTAGAACCATCACTTCTACCACTAAAGATTGCTTTATAAATAATCTTCCTGATCAGTTTCATCGCCTTAGCATACCAGACAGCTTAGAAGACCTCGACAATGCAACAAAAACTATTTCCTCTGTCTTTCCCAGCACATTAGACTCAGTTGCTCCTTTGCGCTTAAAAAAGATTAAGGAAATTAATCCAATGCCGTGGTACAACGAGCACATTTGGGCCCTAAAGGGAGCAGCCAGAAAAATGGAGTGCAGCTGGAAGAAAACAAAACTAGAAGTTTTTCGCATTTCATGGAGAGAGAGAGAGAATGATTGAGTACAGAAAGCCCTTAAAAACTGCTAGATCTGCCTATTTTTCAAATCTTTTAGAAGAAAATAAACACAACCCTAGGTATTTATTTTATACAGTGGCTAAATTAACAAGAAATAAAGCTTCAACTTCTGATGTTTCCAAACAGCACAGCAGTAATGACTTTATGAAGTTTACTTGCAAGATTGAAAACATTAGTGAGAAAATTATAACCATGCAACCATCTACTACAGTATCGTGTCAGATAGTGAATTGTAGTGTCCCTGAGGAAAAATTCTATTCATTCACTGCTTTAGGAGAGGAAGAATTGTCTAAACTTGTTAAATCATCAAAATCAACAACATGTATGTTAGACTCTATACCGACTAATCTATTGAAAGTGATGCTTCCAGAGGTCTTAGATCCTCTTCTTAATATCGTTAATTCATCTTTATCATTAGGATATGTACCAAAAATTTTTAAGCTGGCTATTATTAAACCTCTTATTAAAAAACCACAACTTGATCCTGGAGAATTAGTCAATTACAGGCCGATCTCAAATCTCACTTTTCTGTCAAAAATACTAGAAAAGGCAGTATCATCACAACTAATATCCTTTTTAGAAAGAAATGGTATATGTGTGGATTTCCAGTCAGGATTTAGATCGTACCATAGTACTGAGACTATTCTCATTAAAGTTACTAATGATTTGCTCTTATCAGATCGTGGTTGTATCTCTCCATTAGTGTTACTGGATCTTAGTGCTGCATTTGACACTATCGATCACAACATTTTTTTAAATAGACTCGAAAATTATGTTGGCATTAGTGAAATTGTTTCAAAAATTGTATAAAAGTAAAAGTAATTGTCATGGTTCAAATCATACTTATCTGACCGTTATCAGTTTGTAGTAGTAAATGAAGAGATGTCATATCGATCACACTGTTGGCGTTGGTTGGAGTTCAATATGGAGTACCGCAAGGCTCAGTACTAGGACCGTTGCTTTTCACTCTGTACATGCTACCCTTGGGAGATATCTGGAGGAAGCATGGTATAATATTTTTCTATACTACTATAATATTTATACGTTAGTTTTCACTGTTACGCTGATAATACTCAGCTCTATATTTCTTCGCGCCCTGAAGAAAACTTACCAATTCACAAAAATAACAGAATGCATAGCTGATATAAAAAAAATGTCCTACTACTAAATTCAGAAAAAACAGAGATTCTAATTTTTGGACCAAAAACGTATTCATGTAATAACCTAGAATACTGTCTAACACTTGATGGCTGCTCTGTTAAGTCTTCGTCGTCAGTTAGGTTTATACTTCTCATCCAACCACAATCAAATTCACTCTAACCTGGGTGTGCTGAAAACAAGCCTTTGATAACGACTATTTTTTAAATGTAAGGAGTAGAAAGTACAGATAATTGCGTAAAAATGTAAGGAGTAGAAGTTTCTGAAAAATAATTCCAGTGAAGATACCCGAAATTTCTACTTAAGTAAGGTAACGAAGTATTTGTATGTTACTTGACACCTTCTAGTAGGGCTGGACGATATGGCCAAAATTTATATCACGATATAATTCTTAATTTCGGTCGATACAATATAATTCCGATATCGATATGAACTATATAATAGCCTCAGAAAAACTGCCAAGAATGGCCACAACGGATGTCTGTACCTACAAACGTCTGAAAAATGAATTTGCCAAATCTATGAAATCTCTTCCTATAAAACTATATAGGATTTTAGAAATAAAAACAGTACAAATAAATTTATGTTCAGCTTTTATTTGTATTTAGCCTTCATACAAACATAAAAATAAACATAAGACTCACTCACTTTAGTAATATTAACATTTTTAACATTAAACTATAACGTAGGCTGATTTTATTATTCTTAAAGGGTCATGAAACCCCAAAACACTTTTTTTGAGATGTAAACAGATATGTATAGGCTGCACATCATTGAAAACACATCATTGAAAGGTACTCATGTTATTCATAAGTGAAAAATAGTTATTTTTGCATTTTTCATAGCGATTTCTGTCTTGCTGTTTGAAAAGCTAAGTCGGAGCAACGTCACAAAATCTGACATAATCGTGTACTTTCGGCCCAAGTATGGGCATGGTCGAACATGCTGATGTAGACCATTTCGAGCGAATCTCGACATATATATTCATGACATTAAGCTCATTTAATCCAATCACTGCGCTGTAGTATGCATAAGATTATAATTGCAGTATTATGCATGAGGAAGCATCACTTCTCTCGGAGGTGGATTGTTTTGCTGTAATCTACCAGCACAAATGGAAAATATGTTCACATGAGATTGCATTACAGCGGAGAATTCAAATAACACAAAAGTGCTGCTCATTCACCTCTGCCTGCTCTAGCTGCGTTCAAATACGCAAGCCGTAGGCTGTTTACCTCAGCACAGCACGTGTGTTGTTTGTATTTTGCTCGCGATGCGGTCAGAACTGGAGTTTGAATACGAATGCGTGAAAAATACGATTGTTTTTATGATATACAGGCGGAGCGCGCATATGCTCGGTTTCAGCGCGGAGCTCCGCGATGAGTTTAATAACACTAGCCACGTGACACATAGCTCATACAGAATAAAGTATCCGTGTTTAAAGTTTTTATTTCACACATTCTCCTGCACCAAACATTAACCTGCACGGTGTAGTTATGTACACATACTTTCATCAAGTTGTGGAAGCTTGTTCCGTCGCATTTGCATCAGGTGTACTCATTTTGTAAAACTTGCCGCGTTCGCTTTTGATCTTAGCGTACAACTGTTGAGCACTGGCTGGTGGCTGCATGTCTCTGCGGTGTACGTCATCACGCAAATAGCCAATCGCGTTCTGCTCTTTCTAACGGCTGCGCCTCAAGATGCTGTAATGTATATATCGAAATACCGGAAATGTGTTTAAAAATCATATCACCGTTATCGGAAAAAAATATATCGCGATATATATTGATATTGAATTATTGTCCAGCCCTAGTTTCTAGCATCTGTAAAACCGCATTTTTCCATCTTAAAAATATATCTAAACTGCGACATATGCTCTCAATGATAAATGCAGAACAGTTAGTTCATGCGTTCATGACCTCAAGGCTAAATTACTGTAATGCTCCTCTGGGTGGTTGTCCACTTACTTGATAAATTAGCTGCTGCATTTTGTACAAGCTGTAGTTTGAGTTCTTAGAACTAGGAAGTATGACCATATTACCCCAGTTGAACCCCTTGGCTGGTGCCCTGAAAATATTGGAAGGAATCTGACTAAATATTAATATTAATACAAAATATTAATATTATTTTTTAAGACCATAAATAACTACATTTGTGGTACCCTCGTGTTAGGCTAGTCCAAATCACTACACTTTTAATATACCACTAAAGTGTTATATGTAATTTATTTTTAACTCTGGATCTTTTGAAAAGCTTACATTTGAAAATTGGTATTGTAAGGCTTGATTTTCCTGCTAAACGAAAACTGAGATCAAGCATCCTGCAATAAAGCAATAAAACTCGCCTAGAGAAGAAGATCTCAGAGAAATAGCAAGGGGCAACGCCTTGCCCTAACTCCAAAGGGACAACGCCTCCCCCACCACACACACACACACACACACACACACACACACACACACACACACACACACAAACTCTCCTTCCCCCTGACTGAAAGTTATTCAACACGTATAATGTAACTTGTGTATTTATTGTTTTTCCCTTTTCATGTTTGGTATCATTTTAAATGTCTCAGTGCGATTGGTAAAATGGTCTCAATTTCACAGCAGTCACTAGAATTATGAAGAAGATGGAAAATTAAGGAAAATTCTGTCCTCTTTTTGGGTGGTGTCTCTTCTCCTCTCCCCCAAAACAGGTGTTGGTGTAATAAACATTTACGATCCTTTTGTTCTGGTCTTGGTATAAAAGGTAAAGAGCAAAGCAGTCATGTGGGATTTTCTGTAATCAGAGACCCCCACGCAGTGATGGACAAGTGTCTTCAAACACTAGTCCACCACTGTGTGTATATGCATTTCAACTGATGTTATGCATTCACTATTTCTGAATTGGCTTCTAATTGTCTAACTGTAATGTAATTGGCATGATATATTTTTACTTGACAAATAAAATGTTATATTTGGTTGATTCTGTATTATTCTTAATCCATTATTTCTAGTAGATCAAAGTGAAGGTATTACCTCAAATCTGTGTTCAGGATTGTTCATACGAAAGGTTTAATAGATGGAGCATGGGGCACGTCAATTAAGTCCATTTCGATTTCTGACTATCACTGCTTTAAATAAGTTGCAGTTTTCATAAATATATAAAAAACTATGCTTTTTGTTACGAGTAAGCAGGGAGCAACCGACTTAAAGGTAGATATTTACCCTGCATCCAATGTTTAAGGTCAGAACTGACGAGTTTGTGTTCGGGAAGAGTACTCAAGTCGGCCGAAGTAATTCTTCTAAAGCGATACTGGGACTGCAGTGAACGAAATAATTGAAACTATAAGGTAATCAGAATAATCAAAAATCTAAATTAATGCACAACTAATGATTAATTTCTAATTGGAAGCACAACCTAAGAATAAGAATAATTTAAAATTGGAGTCAGATTAAACGAGTGAAATTAAGTGAACTTAACAGAGACGCTGAAAAGGCATACACGCGTTAACCTTCGCCCGGATGTGTCGGAGTCCGTTTTTGGGCCGATGCGGGGTTCCTTACAGTATAGTTTCTGTGGGACTGAAGCCAGACTCAATAAATTTACAATAGGCCGTGCCCGCCCTTACCTGAAAAATAAAATGGAAAGGGCATTTTCTCTTTAGCTGGGATCAGACCATTTTGGCACAAAAGCTACAGGCATCCATTAAAAATCTGAAGATGAGAGGACTTTCAGCACAATAATAACCTCAAGCACAAATCTAAGTCAACAAAGCAACGGTTTCAGAAGAAGAATAGCATCTTGGAATGGCCCAGTCAGAGCTTAGAAAAAAAAAGTGTTGGAATGAGTTGAAGGGAGCTGTACACAAGATATTTTTCAAGAAAGAGTTGTACATCAAGTGTAAGAGTAAGTTGATAGACTGGCTGAAAAAAAGACTGGCTGCTTTATTAACAGCAAAAGGTGTTTCAAGTTGAAGGTTGTGCACACTTGTGCAAACATATTATTTTAAGCATAATTTTTTTTTTCCTTAAAAGTATAGTTTTTATGTTACTTTAGTTGTTTTTAATATTGCATTAAAGATGGAAAAATATCTGACATGGATTTTCTTGAATTAAATCTCAAAAAGCTGCAATTTTAAACTGGGTATATATCCACTGTATGTGTGTGTGTGTGTGTGTGTGTGTGTGTGTGTGTGTGTGTGTGTGTGTGCGCATTATTATTACTAATGTCTTAATAACTATAAATATTTAAGACATTATAATCCACACGTTACCCAATGAGTCATGAACGTATATGCAAATGTGAATGTTAACATCTAATCTATGCAGGTGAACTGTTGCAAGCACAGATAACACCTACATCAGCTCTCATTTCCTCGTTAGCGAGAGCAGGGTGTGGCATCATGGTCTTGTGGCAACAACTGTCATTAAATATCATGGCCATAAAAATTCACAGCTTAGAAGCTTAGCCCCTAGAGTTTATGAAATGTAACTCAGTTAAGAAGAGGAAGTAATCTCAAGAGAAATTCATTACACCAAAAACACCCATTAACCTTGTAATTGCAAACAATTACATTAATTTAAACAAACACTAAAAACAATAGCCTAGGCTATTTTATTTCCCCTCACTCCACAACAAATCCTTTAAATTTAACAGTATTCAGAACAGAACAAGAATGAAAAATAAGTAGCTATAAAATTATATATTAAATAAAGATGTACAGAAGGGCCCACCGTCACAGACACCTATCTATTCAACTTTAATTTCATTTAAATTTGACATTCTAATCTTAACAGTTAATGATTGATTAATGAGCTTCAGTTGTCGGTCAGGAAAATAATCTAAATGATAAAAATGCGCTCATTACAGTTCTCCAGTAGATTTGCTATGCTACACACAAATTCACGCTAACTCAAAAACTTGAGTACACAAGCTGAGACCGGACGTGAGATTTGATCATAGCCTCCACTCACGTCCATATTGATAAATACCAAGTTTTGCATGGAAACAACCATACGGCCAGTTTTCTGTCATACGTTCGTTCCATAAATGAGGCCCAATTAACCTATATTGCACACTAAACCACAAAGCTATAACTATTTTTAGCCAGTCAAAAGTGTAATGTCCGAGTTAAAATGAAGATACTGTACCTCTTCACGTTTATATTAATAGTTCAAGTGAGCTCAGATCTGAATTTAAATTTAGAATATCAAGCAGAAGTAAGGCAGTGATAAGTGCTTTCAGTTTTCGGTTCATACCAAAAGACCACAGCTGTTACACAACAGACTACATCCTGTGTTCTTAAGTCTCCTGCATTACTCACTACCCACCTTTCACTGCTGCTCCCTCCCACCCCTTCCACCATACCATAATGCTCCACTACTAATACCTCTAATCACACACACACACACACACAAACACACAAATACAAATACACAAACACACACACTCTCTACTCCACTCTGTCTGGCAGGATTAAAAATAAACACACAATACTTAGCTTATCTGACCGAGTTTACTTCCTGGAAATGCCTGCTTTGTTCTTTTCGGAGGCCCTGAATATACAGAGCTGTGAGTGTAAAATTCCATACATTTCATCAGTGGTGGATGAAGTACAATGTATAAAAATGAATGAAGTATGAAGTAAAAGTATATCCTAATAAAATATTGCTCAAGTAAAAGTATTAAGTACACCTTTTCGATTTTACTTGAGTAAAAGCACAAAAGTACTTGATTTATGTACTTAAGTATTAAATGTAAATAGTGCCTGATGAATGTTTATTTTACAATATACCTCATCTTACTGCTCAAGGGGGTTAGACCTTAAAATAGGTTAAATAGGACACAGCTCAATCTGACATCATTATGAATTATGAATTTTATGTAGCCAGCACTAGTCAATAAGCAAGATTATGCAGACACTTGCAATGATCAGCAAATAAGAAAACGTTTTATTACCAAAACTTGCTACTGATAATTACTGATAATTCAAGTGTGCAACAAGTGAAAATAACAAAATATACTATATAGTATAGGCGGGCCTATAGAAATTAGGAAAAACTTAATGTGTGTTAATGTGTGTAGAGAAATGAACAATATAAAAACTAAATGTTATAATGTGTTAACATTTTAAAAAGAGCACTATGCAAACACGTGGGGAAGATGCATGGGTATTAATTTGCACTGTTTTAACGATATGTTTAGTTTTTACCTAAAATCTAAGGTAATACACAAATATGGACATGGCATTGGGCTTAAACAGCTTGCTCTTTTACAGCAGATTTAATTCACAAACAACTGACAATCGTGAGCTAAATATGATTTTCATTTACAATAATAAATCCTAAAATTTGGCATTAGTAACTTACTTTTCGCACAATCAGTCATGCACTCACTCAAGCTCCAAAGATCTCCCATTTTTGGCTCATTTTGAATGAGACTTGTGAATTCAGTGAGTTGCTAACTGGCGACTCACTCTGACCAGATCATTTGAATTAGTGAGTTGTAAACTTGAAAACAGATGCAATCCAATTCACTAATAAATTGGTCAGTGTGGTTTGCGAACCGATTAGGTTGATTCAAAAAGTATAAGCTCATTCACAAATTGGACACCTCTATCACTTCAGGTAAAAATAATGAGGAACGACATGTTTTTATGAAATGTAGTGGAGTAAAAAGTACAATATTATGCTTTGGAATGTAGTGAAGCGAACAAGGCTTTCTCATCCAACATCAATGCCTGATCTCACAAATGCTCTACTAGATGAATAGGCAAAATTCCCAAAGAATTCCCACAGAAGCACTCCAAAATCTTGTGGAAAGCCTTCCCAGAAGAGCGCTAGTGTAACACCTCAGGTCCTACTTGCCCCGCTCTGTGCAGACTTCACACCGAGGTCTCCAGCATGGGAGGCAGGCGTGCTAACAAGGAGGCTAACCACTGCAGCCTTTAATGTCAGTTGCTAGTGCACCTCTTGAGACAAGGGAAGTGAGGTTTATCTGCACAGCTCTTACTAGCTGGCCTCCATTACACTCATCCCCCTAAACCTCACTTCCATCCGGGTCATGGTACCAGTGTAACTCCTCAGGTTCTAATTCGCCGCCCTCTGTGCCGGCCTCGAACCGGGTCTACATGAATTTAGTGTAAAAAAGTCAGGTTAGTTAAATTAAGCCTGTAGTAATTGGTGCCACAAAATGACTAATGTTTATTCAGGCAAAATTTTCAGTTTAATTCTTTCTGACAAAGGCAATTCAGTGTGGTGAAAATAAAAAGTATCTATGCCTCCCTCCCCCTGACACTTTGCTAAAGTACAGAGATGGAAGAGATATCAGGGTCTGACTCTAGTTTACAGTACAGACCTTAAAATAAAACTACTATTGCAAGAAAATGTATAGTATATACCAGAGGACCATTTTGTTGCTCAGAAGGTGCTCTTTCATTGATCAAGAGACATGCATGGAGTTCTCAATGATGTTTCAATATCATCTTTGTCTCCATTTTTATTCTAAACATTTTTAGAAGAAATACAAATGTAAACAATTGAGATAATTGCTGATTTACAGAATGATTGTAATTGAGCATTAATTTGATTGCAGTCTTTGGTATCTTGGCAAATCTGACACTTAAATTTACACTCTGTACTGTAACATTTGGCCCTCTATCAGTTAGAAACAAAACTACATGCATCTTGCAACTATCCTACACCTCTTCTGCACCACATATGCACCAAAGTGCCAGAGCTAACAGATTCCGCAGCATCAGTTTATGGATATGACAAGACACTGAGATCCACTGAGATCCATCACTACAGGTCTAAAATATAAAACCTTATAATACCAGCCAGTGGTTTCCCTCACCATGAGGGAAATGGATTAATAAACATACTAAATGTTTTTTTTCTGAAAAATGTAAAAATGCAGACAGATTTTATTGATGGGTGTTTAGGGATAGGGTTAAGGGATAGAATATATACGGTTTGTACAGTATAAAAAAAAAAACATTATGCCTATGGAGAGTCCCCACAAATACAGGTCCTTCTCAAAAAATTAGCATATTGTGATAAAGTTCGTTATTTTCCATAATGTAATGATAAAAATTAAACTTTCATATATTTTAGATTCATTGCACACCAACTGAAATATTTCAGGTCTTTTATTGTTTTAATACTGATGATTTTGGCATACAGCTCATGAAAACCCAAAATTTCAAAAAATTAGCATATTTCATCCGACCAATAAAAGAAAAGTGTTTTTAATACAAAAAAAAGTCAACCTTCAAATAATTATGTTCAGTTATGCACTCAATACTTGGTCGGGAATCATTTTGCAGAAATGACTGCTTCAATGCGGCGTGGCGTGGAGGCAATCAGCCTGTGGCACTGCTGAGGTGTTATGGAGGCCCAGGATGCTTCGATAGCGGCCTTAAGCTCATCCAGAGTGTTGGGTCTTGCGTCTCTCAACTTTCTCTTCACAATATCCCACAGATTCTCTATGGGGTTCAGGTCAGGAGAGTTGGCAGGCCAATTGAGCACAGTAATACCATGGTCAGTAAACCATTTACCAGTGGTTTTGGCACTGTGAGCAGGTGCCAGGTCGTGCTGAAAAACAAAATCTTCATCTCCATAAAGCTTTTCAGCAGATGGAAGCATGAAGTGCTCCAAAATCTCCTGATAGCTAGCTGCATTGACCCTGCCCTTGATAAAACACAGTGGACCAACACCAGCAGCTGACATGGCACCCCAGACCATCACTGACTGTGGGTACTTGACACAGTGGACTTCAGGCATTTTGGCATTTCCTTCTCCCCAGTCTTCCTCCAGACTCTGGCACCTTGATTTCCGAATGACATGCAAAATTTGCTTTCATCCGAAAAAAGTACTTTGGACCACTGAGCAACAGTCCAGTGCTGTTCAAAAGTGGCTTGACCTGGGGAATGCGGCACCTGTAGCCCATTTCCTGCACACGCCTGTGCACGGTGGCTCTGGATGTTTCTACTCCAGACTCAGTCCACTGCTTCCGCAGGTCCCCCAAGGTCTGGAATCGGTCCTTCTCCACAATCTTCCTCAGGGTCCGGTCACCTCTTCTCGTTGTGCAGCGTTTTTTGCTACACTTTTTTTCTTCCCACAGACTTCCCACTGAGGTGCCTTGATACAGCACTCTGGGAACAGCCTATTCGTTCAGAAATTTCTTTCTGTGTCTTACCCTCTCGCTTGAGGGTGTCAATGATGGCCTTCTGGTCAGCAGTCTTACCCATGATTGCGGTTTTGAGTAATGAACCAGGCTGGGAGTTTTTAAAAGCCTCAGGAATCTTTTGCAGGTGTTTAGAGTTAATTAGTTGATTCAGATGATTAGGTTAATAGCTCGTTTAGAGAACCTTTTCATGATATGCTAATTTTTTGAGAATTTTGGGTTTTCATGAGCTGTATGCCAAAATCATCAGTATTAAAACAATAAAAGACCTGAAATATTTCAGTTGGTGTGCAATGAATCTAAAATATATGAAAGGAAAATGGAAAATAATGAACTTTATCACAATATGCTAATTTTTTGAGAAGGACCTGTATATAACAAAACAGAGTGTGTGTGGGCGCATGCGTGGTGTGTGTGTGTGTGTGCGCGCGTGCATGCATAGGTGGGTGTGGGTGTGGGTGTGTGTACGAGAAGACTTTTTTGCCAAATAATTGTTGTAACAGATCTGGTACAGACGGAAAGACTTTTCCTCATTAAAAAGTTTAGATGACAGTGGTAAAGTGTTACGTCCATTGGGACGTATGAATTTATCTTATGAATTGTGTATCTTTTGTTTTTCTCCCCGTTTGTTTTTTTTTCTCTATGCTGCTCTTGCTCCTCCTGTTTGCTTGACAGGCTCATGAGTGCCACCTGAATCCGATTGCAGCTCGTTAGATGGAGCATAAATGAAGCTGAAGACTTCCAGTCCGGGAGAGAGACGGAGATACCACCATCTACTGGTCCCAGTGCTGTTTGGTTTCTTTTTGTGAACATTGTTTTGCTTGTAGTGTTCAGGTAAAAAGCTGTGATGTGTTTCAGCTAATGTGTGTATATTTAAAACTTTACAACAATTAAGTGGGCTTCAGTTGACTGGTTTACCTATGCTGTCTAGTGTTTCAGCTAATTTTTCCAACCCTGAGACTTGAGTGTAAGCTGGGCAGCATTGAGCTTTTCAGTTAATTTAAGAGTTATTTGTGAACATCAGTTATCCAATTCTGTTGCCTTAATTCTCTTGATATTCTAAGTATTTTCTTTTTTAGTTATGTAGGGAGGTGGATGCCTTTGTTTTATTTAAGAACCATATTTTCTCTTGTTTATGCAGAAAGGGAGTTAGGGAATTGTGTTTGTATTTTTATTTAATTTTCTTTTGGTAGGTAAGTTATCCCTTAACTTTCAGAGTCCTTTTGTTTGTTATTTTGGCCCCTCCTGAAGTTTGTTTTTTTTTTTTTTTTTTTTTTTTTTTTTTTTTTTTTTTACTTGCCGCCTCTTACCCCTAGATTTTAAAGAGGGACGCGTAACACAAGACATTTGCAAACAATCAACAAGCAGTTGAACTACTTTTTTAATCTAAAGCACAAGGCAAAAATGGTTAAACCCAGACTAAAACATTTATAAACAAGACTGAGACATTATTAAATCAAAAGTGTTTTTTTTTTTTTTTTTTTTTTTTTTTTTTTTTTTTTTTTCTTTTTCTACTCACCCTGAACTCTTGGTTAATTAACCCAAAACTTGCTCATTCAGGGTACGCTGGTTTGAAAACATGTCCCGAAATAAGTTCAGCCAACTCAGAGTATGTTCATGGTTAACACACAAGACATTCTCAATTGGCCAATTCTCAATTGGTATTCTCATTCTAGAGCATTTGATTTGAGTGCAGAATGTTTATGTACACAAAAATTGACCGAAAACCAGTCAGTATTTGGTGTGAGAAGTGCTCACTAACACAGATTTGGACAGATTTGTGAACAATATTTGAGAGAAATAGGCCTTTTGTGTACATAGAAAAAGTCTTAGATCTTTGAGTTCAGCTCATGAAAAACGGGGGCAAAAACAAAAGTGTTGCATTTATAATTTTGTTCAGTGTAATATTGTCACATGGAATTGATATTGAAGCCATTGAAATTCTGCAGCAGAGCTATGACATCTCAGATCATTATCTAGTCTTGTGTATACTACATTTAGCCAAGGCTGCAAAACCACCTCCCTTTTACAAATATGGTAGAACTATCACTTCTACCATTAAAGATTGCTTTATAAATAATCTTCCTGATCAGTTTCATCTCCTTAGCATACCAGATATCTTAGAAGAACACAATGTTGCAACAGAAACTATTGACTCTCTCTTTTCCAGCACATTGGACACAGTTGCTCCTTTGCGCTTAAGTCCAATGTCGTGGTACAACGAGCACACTCTGGCCTTTAAGGGTGTACTCACACTAGGCGCTCTGAACCGTGCCCCCAAAGCCCAGTTCGACTGACTAGTGTGATCAACACAACCCCAAGTATTTATTTGATACAGTGGCTAAAACAAACACAACCCTATGTATTTATTTGATACAGTGGCTAAATTAATAAGAAAAAGCTTCAACTTCTGATGTTTCCAAATAGCACAGCAGTAATGACTTTATGAACTTCTTTACTTGCAAGATTGATAATATTAGAGTGATAATTATAACCATGCAACCATCTAATACAGTATCACATCAGACAGTGCATTGTAGTGTCGCCTTCCGTATTCAACATACAAAGAAAGTCTAAAACTCTTGAAGTTCACAAAGCTTATGCTACATCCTATGCCTACCCTATTCAATTTACGGAAAAAGTGTAACTGGCGTGATGCCAGTTTACACTTTCTTCATAACTTGAATATGGAAAACGGTCTGGGGGAAGCTAGATATTTTACTTCATAACTTGTTAAATATGGATTTTTTTTTTTACACAAATACAATGCTTCGCTTCAGAAGGCCTTTATTAACCCCTGGAGCAGTGTGCAGTATGTTTATGATGGATGAATGTGGATAGAGACCCTTTCTTCAGTTCATACTCATTGGTCCCATTCACTGCTATTATAAAGCTCGGATGCGTCAGGATATTTATTAATATTTGTCTGATTATGTTCATCAGAAGGAAGAAAGTCATGGCTTGAGAGTAAAGCTTGGGCTAATTTTTTTTATTTGAAAGTGAACTTTAATATCAGTAATTCATCTTTGTCACTACGATACGTACCAAAAACTTTTAAGCTGACTATTATTAAACCTCCAATTAAAAAAATACAACTTGATCCTAGAGAATTTGTCAATTACAGGCCGATCTCAAATCTACCTTTTCTGTCAAAAATACTAGAAAAGGCAGTATCATCACAACTATGTTCCTGTTATGAAGATTCTCTGTGACCATATACAGACTATGGGGCACATTCCCTCATTTCACATGTGCACACACATAGCATACATTCACACAGATTTTTTTATTCTGGAAAGACATAAAAGGGTTGGGTGCTACATACTGATTGTAGGGCTATTGTGTGTTTTATGTAAGGACTGAGGACAAACCAGACAAATGAATCATTCAGATGATTCTTTCAAAACATAATTCCTGAAACCCAAACTCAGAGAATCTAATTTTTGGCTCCAGTCCATCTACAGAAAAACCCTGCTAGGTACTTTTATGACTCCCATGCTTCCTGACAGAAGGAGAGGTGACAAACCAAATGGTCACCAAAAGATAAAAAGTCTTTGATATCTAGATCAAAAGAGACAGAGAGCCTGGCCTGCAGGCCTGTTTTCTGTGAGTGACCTAACTTTACAGAAAACTCACAGAGACTCTTTGTACAACTAAATTTGCATCGAATAGATTAAAACAATTTGAAACGGACTTATCAAACATCTTTCAACTGCATACATTTTATATCATGTCCACACATACTACCTGTAACCAGTTATGCTTTAGAACACCCACAATTCGTGTAAATGCGATAACTTTTGAATGCTTGATTGAAAGTATGCCTTATTTGGAATGAATTTAAATCTCTAATGTATGTTTAAATCATGGCTTGAATGAAATCTGTGTAAAATGTATCATATTCCATTTAACAGAAATTATGTCTAAAACGGTACTCTCTGTCGAAGCCGGCAATTCCAGAGACCGGAGATAATACTTATTTTATGATTGGGGGTGGAGAAAAGCCACCTTTTGAAACAAGACTATATCTGATTGGCCAGAACTCTTCTCAGAGGTGGGACAAACACCCAAGTTTAAATAGTCATATCCCAAGACAAAGAACTAGTAAGCAGAACAAAGAGTAACCATGGAGTAACAAGAAGAACGAAACAAAGACAAGACTAAGCTGACAAATGACAGACAAGCAGCTCATTCAAGCCATCCAACTTTCACTCACTTTTCTTTTACTTAATTTTCTTTTCCGTTGAGAGTCTTATGTTTTAAGTTTTGCCGCAAAGTTTAACCAACGACTTTTGCCGCTTCAACTTTAACTCCAGCCAGGACAAAGAGACTTCCGTTCATTTTGCCAGCACGCTCAAACGGTATTGGTTTTTACCTAATACAATCCGGACCTGAAATTACTTAATTATTTAATTTGAGCCAATTTTGGTTCCTTACAATTATGTCTAGTGTGAAAGTACATGATTGGTCGTTAAAGTTTCACAAGTTTGTCATTCATGAGTTTATAAATAACTACAAGACACAGTAATAAGGTTAAGACATTTATTGACATAAGTACCACAGATATACTTACCAGTCAGAAGCATCATTGGTTCAAACCTTGGTTTATGCATATATATTATTCCTGCCACTTGAACCGGCATTGGTTTGGTTCTGCTGACATCACAGGATGATTCCATGTTACATCTGTGAAAAAATGTATATCTGGTTGCTTTTCGCTATCTTTGTTTTGTTTCTAGGAGAACTGTATTTATTGAGTTTATGTGTGGCTTTTGTAAAAAAGTGTGACTAAATGTTGTGTAAATGTTATGTTAGACTTACCTATCGCTTGGTATGTTCTGTAGGCGGGGCCATGACGTTAAGATGGCCACCGTAACATTCAGTGGTCAGGTGAGGTGAGAGTGGCGTGAGTGTGGAAAATTAACAATGAAAATTAACAATGAAAAAGCATGGACAGTTATTTTTGTGGCCGACCTTATTGCATATGCATTTGATTGAGTTTACCTTTCAGAGACAAAATTTAGTATTTACATAAATCATGCAACATAATTTACTAAGGTTTGCAGTAGTCAATTTACTGGTACTTGCGCCATTATTTAACACCCAAAAGAGCATGCCTTAACTTGTGCTTGACATGCCTGCGATAGTTGCTGCTAGGAGGCACCACAGAGAAAAGTAAGTGCGTAATAGAAGGGAGAGAATTTTCTCCACTGGAATGCCAGAGGAAGACATTTTTCAAACATATAGGTTGTGTCCGAAATCGCTCCCTATACTCTTAAAGTGGCACAGTTTAGTGCAATAATAGACTGTTGGCACGAATGTGTTTCCTGTCTTGTATAGTTTTACTTATTTCTTTGATTTATTTTTGTTTTTAGCACTATTTTTTTCTGCACCGTGGGATTTTTCTACTTTTTGTATACATTTTTCACCGAACGGATTCCTGCTTGTCCTGGTCTCCTCATTGCCTTGAACCATAAGGTTCATTCACAACAGTTCCTTTTTAGAAAGAAATGGTATCTGCGAGGATTTCCAGTCAGGATTTAGAGACTGCTCTCATTGATTTGCTCTTATCATCAGATTTGTGGTTGTATCTCTGTTAGTGTTACTGGATCTTGGCGCTGCATTTGACATTATCGATCACAACATTCTTTCGAATAGACTCAAAAATTATGCTGGCATTAGTGGAACTGCACTGGCATGATTCAAATCATACCTATCTGACCATTATCATTTTGTACCAGTAAATAGAAATAGTAATAATAATAATAATAATAATAATACCATTTATTTGTAATGCGCTTTTCTGGAACCCAAAGCACTACAACAAGCCCAATACAAAATACATCCATAAAAACAAAAAAGTTAAGACAAAACCCAGAATGCTACAAGTACAATACAAAATTCATCCATAAGAACATAAGTTAAGACATAAACACTATCTTAAAAAGATGGGTTTTTAAATGTTTCTTAAAACTACCTAATGTGGGGGCATTCCTAACAGTTAAAAGGAAGTGCATTCCCCAACCTAGGGTCTGCGACAGAGAAGGCTTTTTCACCCATAGTTTTTAATCTGCAAGAAGGCTGTTTAAGGAGAGAAGAGTCTGCAGTCCAGATCTTTCACCCATAGAAAACATTTGGAGCATCATAAAGAGGAAGATGCAACAAAGAAGACCTAAGACAGTTGAGCAACTAGAAGCCTGTATTAGACAACATTCCTATTCCTAAACTTGTCTCCTCAGTCCCCAGACGTTTGCAGACTGTTATAAAAAGAAGAGGGGATGCCACACAGTGGTAAACATGGCCTTGTCCCAACTTTTTTGAGATGTGTTGATGCCATGAAATTTAAAATCAACTTATTTTTCCCTTAAAATGATACATTTTCTCAGTTTAAACATTTGATATTTCATCTATGTTGTATTCTGAATAAAATATTGAAATTTGAAACTTCCACATCATTGCATTCTGTTTTTATTCACAATTTGTACAGTGTCCCAACTTTTTTGGAATCGGGTTTGTAGATGGAACTGGATCAAATATTTTGATTGTTCCGATCTCAGTCTGACTTATGACTCATAAGGCTGCCTGAATCATAATCATGTACTGTTCATTTTTGGCAAGAGGAGAACTGGCCCCCCGACTGACCCTGGTTTCTCCCAAGGTTTTTTTTCTCCATTTTTGCCACCAGGGGTGCGTTTTCCAAAGCGAACTATGGTCGCAAGTTTCGTCATTACCAATAGAGCTCAATGGGACTTACGACCATTGTTGGCTAATGCTCCTTTCAGGAAACGCACCCCTGATGGAGTTTGGGTTCCTTACCACTCTTGCCTCTAGCTTGCTTTTTTGGGGACACTTGATATTCAACAATGTTTTTGATCTGCCTGCATTGACACCATTGAATGTGAACTGTCCAGCTCAGTTCAATGACATCACTGTTTTCTCCAGAGCTGCTGTATAGATAAATGAACTAAATGAATAAGTAATAATTTTTATAACGGAATGAATCAATACTAAACTGAATGCAAAACTTACTTAAGCTGGACAATGACACCATTTTCTTCTAGAAAATTATTTTCCTGTTATCAATGTAAAGCTGCTCTGACACAATCTGCATTGTAAAAAGTGCTATATAAATAAAGGTGACTTGACTTGACTTGTGTCTTAAGTCCTTGTGTCCTAAGTTCAAAAGTGTCCACATAATTTTTGGACCTTTTGGGATTTTTTAAAAAATGACTTTAAATCTAAAAGGCATAGATTAAAAGCCACGAAACTCCAACTCTGGTTTCATGAGGTATTCATAGAGTAAAACTCTTGTCTATTGGGAGAGAGCTCAGTGTGGAGACATGAGATCCTGATTCATTAGAGCAGAAACACACAATCAGCCACTAACTGGACGTAAGTAGAGAACAACAAAATACTGTTGATCAACAACAACAACAACAACAACAAAAAACTATTTACTGCTTGAGTAACTACTTTGCTTCTGATGGAGACGAACATTGCAAGAGACTGCTAGAAGTACCAAGTTATTGTAGAAGAAGCTTATTATGAGGAGACAGACAGAGGTAGATGAGAGGACATAAAAGGAAAATGCAGGAATAGAAGGGAGGATCAGAAGAAAAAAAAACTAATTGTTATAGCGAAGGATCTGAGATGCAGAATGAGTTAGACCAGACCCCGAGGGCAGCTAAAGCTACAGCTGCCGGCTCACATCAACATCTCATATAAATTGGCATGTATTTTTGTTGAAGTTTATTGATTCTGATATATCTGTCTTTCTCTGTTTTCCCCTCCATTTCCTCCGTGCTGCTATTAACTTCAGTTTCTTCCCCGTTCTGTAATTCCCAACAACCTACCATTGTGTTAAAACTACATTAGTTGAATTTAAATCCATGCACAAAAAAAAACACATCTTTTCTCTTGTGCTTTTAATCTTCTATAAATGTTATGCATTTCCTGTTCTTTTCTTTCTACTATCATGTACAGCACTTTAGCCTACCAATGTTGATTTTAAATGTGCTCTATAAACAAAATTTGATTTGATTCCAATTTCCTAATTGAAATTCTCTCTCATTTACAACCAGAGACTTTTACATTAACTCAAACAGCAAACAGCACTTTCCTGGCTAGCAGTTTTATATTATCTGTAACATTTATATGGCTTCTTATAAAAGGGATAGTTCACCCAAAAATGAAATTTCTGACATAATTTAGCCACTCTCATGTCATTCCAAAACTGTATGATTTTCTTCAGTGTAAAATTAGATACTGTATGTGTCTAAGCTGTTGAAAGGGAATGAAATGTGGCTGTCAGACTTAATGAGGCTGAGTAAATGATAACAGAATTTTTATTTTGGGGGATTTTTTTTTCTACATTTGGTCCATAACCAGCATTCTTTAACCACAAACTGAACTGTAAAACTGATCTGAATACCTGTAAAAAAAGAGCAATTTCTACACACAGAGTATATACTGTATATACACTTCTCATCACATGGCAACAACAGGAACAGAATAATTGATCCAAGTTTCCCAATTATGGAAGAGGATTAGGGCCAAGCAATAATAATAAAAAAATAAAACCATCTCGAGATTAAAGTCATTATAATGTGAGATTAAACCCATGAAACTTCGAGAAGAAAGTCGAAGTACCGTAATTTCCGGACTATAAGCCGCAACTTTTTTCCCACGCTTTGAACCTTGCGGCTTAAACAATGACGCGGCTAATATATGGATTTTTCCCGCTTTCAAATATATATATATATATATATATATTTTTTTTTTTTTTTTCCAAAAAAAAAAACATTCTGTGACGTGCTGTTTTTTGGCGGCATGAAGCTTTCATTAGACCAATGAAATTGCCGAACGGGTTAAGGTCAAACAACTTTTTTGTTTACTGTTTAGATTAAATCGAGCGCGCTCTCCCATCATTCTGATTACGGTAGTCATTTTGTCACCCTCGTCATGGCAAAGACACGGAGAAATGCATATGATGCAGCTTTCAAGTTGAAGGCGATTGATCTGGCTGTTGGAAAAGGAAATCGAGCTGCTGCACGGGAGCTTGGTCTTAATGAGTCGATGATAAGACGTTGGAAACAGCAGCGTGAGGAATTGACTCGGTGCAAAAAGACAACTAAAGCTTTCAGAGGGAAGAAAAGCAGATGGCCCGAACTAGAAAATGAGCTCGAAGACTGGGTCAACACACAGAGAGCAGACGGCCGAAGTGTTTCAACTGTGCAGATCCGACTGAAAGCCAAAACAATCGCCACCGCGATGAAGTTTGAGGATTTTAGTGGTGGACCATCGTGATGTCTCAGATTTATGAGACTTAAAGGCCTGTCCATCAGGGCACGGACGAGTCTGTGTCAGCAGCTCCCTCCCGACTACGAGGAAAAAGTTTCAAACTTCCACAAATTCACTGCTGCAAAGATAGCGGAGCATTCCATTGGCCCGCACGACATCATAAACATGGATGAGGTTCCTCTGACGTTTGACCTGCCTCTCACTCGGACTGTCAACAGGAAAGGCGAATCATCCGTCACTTTGAAAACAACCGGGCATGAAAAAACGCACTTCACCTGTGTTCTGAGCTGCACGGCATCGGGAGAAAAGCTTCCACCGATGGTGATTTTTAAACGCACGACGATGCCAAAAGAAAAATTCCCGAGAGGAATTGTTGTGAAAGTCAACAAGAAAGGATGGATGACGGAAGGCCTAATGCATGAATGGCATACGGAGTGTTACGGCAAGCGACCGGGAGGATTCTTTCACAGGAACAAGGCATTGCTCGTTTTGGATAGCATGAGGGCCCACATAACCGATTTGGTGAAAGAAGCCATCAAGAGGACAAACTCAATTCCAGCTGTGATTCCTGGAGGCACAACAAAGTATTTGCAGCCACTCGACATCAGTGTAAATCGTGCATTTAAGGTGGCGCTCCGTGTTCAGTGGGAGGCTTGGATGACAAGTGGGGAGAAGTCCTTCACTAAAACGGGCCGCATGCGAAGAGCAACTTATGGTCAAGTCTGCCAGTGGGTCCTGACAGCGTGGAGCATTGTCAAAAAATCCACCATCATCAACGGCTTTCGAAAGGCTGGACTGCTGCGTGTTGAAGAGGGCTCAGCGGGGGATTTGCCTCCGGATGAAAGTGACGAGAGCGACAATGAAAACGATCCAGTATCGGATGAAGCAATTCTGAGGCTATTCAACTCCGACACCGAAGATGATGACTTCAGTGGTTTCAGTGCACAGGAGGAGGAAGATAGTGACCAATGACTTTCTTGGTAGGCTACTGTTTACTGCTATTTTTTATTTTTTGTTACAAGCCGTGTTTCGTTAAAGCCTATTTATTTTTGTGACAGCCGTTCGTTAAAGCCTATTTATTTTTGTGACAGCCCGTTCGTTAAAGCCTAACGTTACCGGTATTTATTTTTGTTACAAGCCATGTTTCGTTAAAGCCTGTGTAAAGTTCATTTGTTTCGATGTACCGGTAGGCACCTGTGGCTTATAGACATGTGCGGCTTATTTATGTTCAAAATAATATTTTTTTTTTAAATTCAGTGGGTGCGGCTTATATTCAGGTGCGCTCAATAGTCCGGAAATTACGGTACAATGTTGAGAATAAACTAATTAAATTTTGTTATGTTTTGAGAAAAAACTTGTTAAAATTAAAGTTTGAGAAATTACATTGAGAAAAAAAGTTATGAAAAAAAAAATGAAAAAAATGTTTAGAATAAACATTAAATTGAGAATAAAGTTGTTGCATTTCGAGAAAAAAATTGTTAAAATAAAGTCAAAATAAAATGTTGAGAATAAACGTATTCGGTCAGTGTCATGTTCATTGCATACTGATGACATGACAGAGTTGGGTCAATTAGTCAAGCTATATTTTAGGCTTTCTTTTAATAACAAAGATACTATCAGCTTTAGCTAATTATAATTGGATAATATACAAACTTTAAAAAGAATTTGCAAGCGGCTGGGTCTTTTTAGAAGAAAAAAAGTCCAATTTGCACAATGTAGCCTACTTGCAAGAAAACGTGACATTCTAAAACGCTTAATGTAACGTGGTTTAATGTACTAAGACAGTGATATTAAAAGACCAAACTCAGAAAACACTATACAAATAAAGCATACTATGTGAAGATAAGCAGATGAGCGCAGAATATGAACGCAACTCATTTAATTCTACATGTTAAGCATTTTCCTCCATTATATCAAAAAAGCTTAACTTGGTGTAAGGCATTAACAGTGATACTGAAAGATCAAATTCTATACACTCCTTATTAATGAAGCATTCTATGTGCAGAGAAGCATAATGATTTCACCCTAGCCTGGAAGTGTGTATAGACATTTTTCAATATTTTTCTTGTATTTAATAAAGTCTGTGCTTATGTAGAGATGTCTTTTCTGTTTCCATTTGCACATTTACAGTAAAACACATTGACGCCACTTTTTCATTCTTGAAGTGTACTTTTTGCCTGTATAGTGATTAGATTCATTGTTATGCATTGCCGCATTGAATTTGAGAATGCTACGAGTCTGGTGTGAGGCATATATCACTTCATCCACACAGAGAGTGCACTGATTTCTTGCGCTTGAACGGACAAATACACAAAAGTATGGCAAAAGTTGGAATTGAGAATTGTAAAATTATTCTTTTTAAAGTTCGTATGCTAGGCCTGCTTATTTTTCGGTTATAATTATCTAAAGCTGATAGTATCTTTGATATTAAAAGAAAACCTAAAATATAGCTTGACTAACTGATCCAACTCTGTCATGTCCTCTATCAGTTGGCAATGAATATGACACTGATCAAATGTTTATTCTCAACATTTAATTTTGACTTTTTTTCTAAAAATTTAACAAGTTTAATCTCACATAAGAGACTGTCCTCCAAAAAAAACGACCCTAAAGTTTTTCAAGCACCTTAGTACGACGTTTTGAAGTCATGCTCCCTCTAGCAGGTGTAAAAATAATGATGTGTTGTGTTACGTCTGTCATCATGAAATGACGTATGACTGTCATTACCAATCAAAATGCGTGTTCATTTAAATGCAATGTGTGGACGTAACACCATTTCTCCTATTTCCATTTAGCAAAACTAATTGTTTTTATTAAACCTAACCTTAGTGATTTATAGTGCATATACACTTTATGAGCACATGCGTTCCCTGGGATCGAACCCACGATCGCATGATCACACGATTGCATATTGTTATTGAAATGCTATGCCAACTGAGTTACGCGAAACCCGAAATATGACACAGATAAAAGGGAACATGCATTAAAATTAAAGTGTCCTGTTGTCGAAAGGGGCGCAATTTTAGCAAACGCTCCTATGGGTCGTATTTCATGAATTAAAATGAAAGTGTCCTGTTGTCAATAGGGGCGCAACATTAGTAAACGCTCCTATTGGTCGTATTTCAGGGAAGTGACAAACGACCTATATGGTCGTATTGGTTGGAGAACATGTTGATTATATTATATAATCCATCCACCTCACAAGTGTGGCATATCAAGATGCTGATTAGACAGCATGCTGGCCAGAATAAAAGGCCACTCTAAAATGTGAAGTTTTATCACACAGCACAATGCCACAGATGTCACAAGTTTTGAGGGAGCGTGCATTTGGCATGCTGTTGTCAAGATGGTGGCACGAACACATCGCGAAGCTCATCATCTTACCAGATTTCGGAAAAAAGTGTTAGTTTATCTGGTTATTTCCTTAGTGTTCGCTCGATTCAGTTATGCGAACTACAGCTGTAGTAAATAGTCACTTTTGGACATCAACAAACGGTGCTCCAACATAGTTTTAGATCATCCTTTCGACTTCAGCGAACTCCTGCCAGAGCTACAGAGATCACTGCGGACAAGCAGATCACTTGTACCGACCGGAAGTGTTCGGTGTCGGCGACAAGATCGTAAACAAAGACAGGGAAAGCGTGAAGGGCTGCGTGCTAAGCTAAGGCTAAACCCACATTGACCAGCTCTGCCCAGCATCTTCCTTGCCAATGTACGGTCTCTGATGAACAAGATGGACGAACTAAAGATCTGGACCCTCACAAAGAAATGGCTTATGGACTGCAATGTTATGTTCTTCACTGAAACATGGCTCTGTAATGATGTCCCAAACAGCGTGGTGCATATGGATGGATGCTCTTTCTTCAGGGCTGACAGAGTAGCAGCAACCTCTGCTAAAAACAAGGGTGGTGGAGTATTCATTTATGTAAACAAACCTTGGTGCACAGACTCTGTCATTGTTGATACCTACTGCTCTGCTGATCTGGAGTTCCTGATTATCAAGTGCAGGCCATACTATCTACCACGTGAGTTTACTTGCATTGTTGCTGCTGCAGTTTATGTACCACCGGATGCTAATGCTAACGTGGCTATGAAAGAACTTTGGGCTGCTGTTAGCAAATGACAAACCTTGCACCCGGATGGAGCCTTTGTTGCTGGGGACTTTAATCACTGCACTTTAAGATCTGTTCTCCCTAAATTTCACCAAAATGTCTCCTGCACTACAAGGGGACATAAAACATTGGACCATGTTTATACCAATGTGACTGATGCCTATAAAGTCACACCCCTCCCCCACCTGGGTCAGTCTGACCACCTCTCTTTGTTTCTGCTTCCCAAGTATACCCTGGTCATCAAATGTGTGAAACCTACAATAAGAACTGTTCAAATCTGGCTGGAAGGTGCTGACTCCACTCTTCAACATCAATTCCAGCACACAGACTGGAGTGAGTTTGTTGCCCAGGCCACCACAAACTCTCAGATCAACATTGACATTTACACCAACTCTGTCTTAGAGCACATCAACAGATGTGTGGGCAGAGTGACCACACACAAAAAAATAAATTTTCCCCAATCAGAAGCCCTGGATGAACAGAGAGGTTTCCCTCCTGCTCAAAACAAAAGATGCAGCCTTCAGGTCTGGAGACCGGGAGGCTTACAGCTCAGCCAGAGCCAACCTGAGGAAGGGTATCTGCCAGGTCAAACTCACACATACAGACTTCAAACCACCTAACACTGTGCCTCCCTCCAGCTCTGCCTCCCTCCCTGACGAGCTCAATCACTTTTATACTCGTTTTGATCGAAATAAGGAGATCTCACTCAAAGCTGAGCATCAACCCAGTGAACTGCCTCTCACACTCCACACTTCAGATGTTTACTCCACTCTGTGTAAGGTGAATGCACGGAAGGCAGCTGGCCCTGACGGGATACCTGGTTGTGTGCTTAAAGCCTGTGTGGAGCAGCTGGCTGAGGTCTTCACGGACATTTTCAATCTGTCCCTGGCCCAAACAACTGTCCCTACTAGCTTCAAAACCTCCACCATTGTGCCAGTACCAAAGCACTCCACTGCCTCGGTCCCTAACGACTTCTGCACTCACCCCCATCATTGCCAAGTGCTTTGAGAAACTGGTTGCATCCTACTTAAAATCCTGTCTCCCTGCTACACTAGACCCATTCCAATTTGCCTATCACCGCAATAGGTCTACAGAGGACGCCATCTCTACGGCACTTCACTCTGCCCTCACCCACCTGGATAGTCAAAATACACATGTGAGAATGCTGTTCATTGATTTCAGTTCTGCATTTAATACGGTAATCCCCTCCAAGCTGATCTCCAAGCCCAGCCAGCTTGGAATGAGCACATCCATCTGCAATTGGATTCTAGATTTTCTGACTAACAGACCTCAGTCTGTTAAGTTAGATAACTTGTCATCCTCCATCATCACTCTGAGCACCGGCGTGCCACAGGGCTGCGTACTGAGCCCTCTCCTGTACTCCCTATTCACCCATGACTGCGTTCCTGTTTATGGCTCCAACACCATAATCAAATTTGCAGATGACACTACGGTGGTAGGTCTGATCAAGGATGACGATTAGTCAGCCTACAGAGATGAGGTGCAGCACCTGGCTGGGTGGTGTGCCACCAACAATCTGGAACTAAACACCCAGAAGACAAAGGAGATCATTGTGGACTTCAGGCAGACTAGGAGTCATGCACACACACCAATCTACATCAACAGAGCTGTAGTGGAGCGTGTGTCGAGTTTCAAGTTCCTTGGCATCCACATTTCTGATGACCTCACCTGGTCCCTTAACACCTCCACCCTGGTCAAAAAGGCACAGCAGCGCCTTTACTTCTTACGGAGCCTTAAAGTTCACCTGAGTCCCAGGATCCTTGTGGAATTCTACCACTGTACCATTGAGAGCATACTCACAAACTGCATCTCAGCATGGTACAGCAATTGCTCAACTGACCGCAAAGCACTCCAGCGGGTGATGAAAACTGCTCAATGGATCACCGGCACCCAGTTAACTTCCACTGAGGACATCTATCACAAGCACTGCCTGGGCAGGGCAAGAAACATCATCAAGGATGCCTCTCATCCTAACCATAAACTTTTCACCCTCCTTCCATCCGGCAGGCGTTACAGGAGCCTACGCTCTCGCACTAGCAGTCTCAGGAAGAGCTTCTTCCCCGAGGCTGTGACACTTCTGAACTCCACACCACCAATCTAACCTGCACCCACTCTCTTACTGCACTGGTCACTCATCAAACTGTATTTATTGCTGCTGTTCATAATGTATATATAAACCTTCATTGCTGCTGTTCATAATGTACATACAACCCTACATTGCTGCTGTTCATAATGTACATATAATCCCTACATTGCATTCCTATTTATATTCTGTACATACTCTGTATAATACCGTATATAGCAACTCCACTGTACATTCTGTAAATCATAGCTTCACTTACTCTGCACTTATATCTATATAAACACTATATTCTTGCACTTCTGGTTAGATGCTAACTGCATTTCATTAGCTCTGTACTTGTACTCTGCATAATGACAATAAAGTTGAATCTGAATCTGAATCTGACTGCAGGAATGTCCACCAGAGCTGTTGCCCGTGAATTGAATGTTCATTTCTCTACCATAAGCCGTTTCAGAGAATTTGGCAGTACATCCAACCGGCCTCACAACCGCAAACCACGTGTAACCACACCAGCCCAGGACCTCCACATCCAGCATCTTCACCTCCAAGATCATCTGAGACCAGCCACCCGGACAGCTGCTGCAACAATTGATTTGCATAACCAAAGAATTTCTGCACAAACTGTCAGAAACCTTCTCAGGGAAGCTCATCTGCATGCTAGTCATCCTCATCAGGGTCTCGACCTGACTGCAGTTCGACATCGTAACTGACTTGAGTGGGCAAAATGCTCACATTTGATGCCATGTGGCACTTTGGAGAGGTGTTCTCTTCACAGATGAATCCCGGTTTTCACTGAAAAGGGCAGATGGCAGACAGCATGTATGGCGTCATGTGGGTGAGCGGTTTGTTGATGTCAACGTTGTGGATCAAGTGGCCAATGGTGGCGGTGGGGTTATGGTATGGGCAGGCTTATGTTATGGACAACGAACACAGGTGCATTTTATTGATGGCATTTTGAATGCACAGGAATACCGTGATGAGATCCTGAGGTCCATTGTTGTGCCATTCATCCACGACCATCACCTCATGTTGCAGCATGATAATACACGGCCCCATGATGCAAGGATCTGTACACAATTCCTGGAAGCTGAAAACATCCCAGTTCTTGCATGGTCTGCATACTCACCGGACATGTTGAGCATGTTTGGGCATGTTTGGGATGTTCTGGATCAGCGTATACGACAGCGTGTTTCAGTTACTGCCAATATCCAGCAACTTTGCACAGCCATTGAAGAGGAATGGACCAACATTCCACAGGCCACAATCAACAACCTGATCAACTCTATGCGAAGGAGATGTGTTGCACTGCGTGAAGCAAAATGGTCATCACACCAGATATTGACAGTAAAACTGCACATTTTAGAGTGGCCTTTTATTGTGGCCAGTCTAAGGCTGTGTGTCCACCAAAGCATTTTTTCCAGCAGCTAGCGTACTTTTCCAATTGTTTTCAATGGGAGTGCCACGTTTTTTAAACAGCAGGAGCGTAACAAGGCACTGAGCGTCTTTTTCACGCTCAAGCGCTGAGAGCTCTGCGTTTTTTACTGGTCGCCTCGAGTTGAAGAATGTTCAACTTTGAGTAAAACACTGCACTCATCACTGTCACTTTTTAGCCAGCCGTCCAATCAGAGTGGAGGAGGGGCGGGACAAATACAACACTGGCCAACTGTCACAACATTCTTGCTGTACCGCGACATCAACAAACAGAGAACAAAACAAAATGGAGGAGAAATTAATATTGCTGGTCTCCGAACATACATAGCAAGTAATTCCACATTGTGTCAACATTTTTAGTCTGAAACAAATTACCTGCAAAATCAGTTATAAGTAACAGTGCCGTGGATATTCCGTATCATAGTAACAAATAAAAACAACAACAGAGTGTCTTTAAACCCCTCTTTTTTGAAGCACTACTTCCTTCTGCCATGGATTCAAATCTCAAGTTGACAGTTGGACCAAGCCTCCGTTACTAATTCTAAAATGTCACTTTAGAACTAGTAACAAAGGAACGTTGAGACTCTCCATTGAAACTCATTGAATTTTGTACAGTATTGAGAGAGCGAGAGAGAGAGAGAGAGAGAGAGAGAGAGAGAGAGAGACTTTGACTTTTACAACTCTTTATTTTAACAAGTACTAAATCTCTAAAGTACAATAAAGTCTACCCATATAGACAAACTATTTCAACACACATTTACAGAAACAAATCTCAAAATCATATAAATATATATAAAAATAAATAAATAAAAATACATACATTTAAAAATGACCAACAAACATCACCAATTAAATACTATAGTCTCATCTTCACATATTGACAATAAAGCACCATTTGCACACCATTTAAACGTAAATTCAAATAAGTTTTTTGTAATTTAATAAAATTTATATTCTACCCTGATCCTCAATTCAACCAAAGTAGTAAAGATTGGCAGTACATTAATGATTTTCCCAGCAGCCATTCTACAGGCCTTCCAAATGGCTAATTTAGCTTGTCCAACTATAAAATTTGCCAGTGTACACTGTTCTCTGTGTGTTTTCGAATACTTGCACCCATAAATAAAAAATGTCTTATTAAAACAAAAACCTAAATTCCCAAGTATCCTTTCCAATACTGTAAACAGTGGTACTAGCCTGGAACATTCAGCAAAAACATGAAGCACAGTCTCTGATTTGGTACAAAAATTACAGGGTAATGAAACAGACTTATTAAACTTGGAAACAAAATTATTTGTAGGTAACACACAGTGCAATATCCTCCACTGCAAATCCCCGGAGCGTTTTGGAAGTGGGCCTTTATACAAGAGCCTCCAAGATGGAGAAAGGTCATCAGAAACCATTAGATGTTCTTTCCATTTTGTATCACATCTATGATTAATATCTTTAAAATAATCAGTCTTTACACACATCTTATAAAACTCTTTTTCCAACTGCTTGAAAATCAAGCTCTTGTAGCCCCTTGAACTTCAACAACTTCCCATCTTGGTCACCCTCTGTGCAAACCCTTGGGGACACAAATCATTTAGGAAGGAACATTGCATCAATTGACCAGACAGAAAACAATTTACAAAATGTAGAAATTGAGAAGGAAAAGTAGCTTTCAGGTTTTTTTATGAAATGTTCTACCATCCTCACAGACCTAAATCCCACTTGTTCACAAATTTCAATTGTTGGTCTCCACTGTCTGGAAGCAATATCAATCAGATGTGCACCTTTTGTCAGACCCTTCTCTATAAATGTTTTAACAATGGTATTAGATGTACAAACATTGCCACCAAGATAGGGGTTATAAAACTTTTTCTTGTCTAATTCCCTTCAAAACAGTCCAGGAATTTAGAACTGAAACATAGAATTTTACATCAGATATAAAATTGCAACTATACTGGGACATCAAAAACAATTGCAAGTCAAAGTAAAAACCACCAAAAGTTCTAAGCAAAGCCAATCCAAATGACACCCATGGCGTAGAAAACCCCTTAACATAAAGTAAAGTCTGAGCAACTTTCAGCCTCATAGCTTTAACTTTATCTGCCAAATCGATCAACCCCTGGCCTCCTTCACTAACTGGCAAGTAAAGAACTGTAGGGGGAAGCCAGTGATAGCCATCCCAAAAAAAAAAAAAAAATCAGCAAAGATCTTCTGCAGATGTTGCAAAAGAACTATTGGTGGATCAAGTACATTTAACCGATGCCAAAGCATGGATGCAGCCAAGTTATTAATAATAAGCACTCTACCCCTATATGACAATTGAGGGAGAATCCACTTCCACTTATGTAAACGGCCAGACACTTTGTCAATTAAACCTTCCCAATTTTTTTTCCATATATTGTTCTTCCCCCATAAAAACCCCCAAGCACTTTAAACCCTTCCAAACTCCAAGAGCATTGCTGAGGAAGTACTGGAGGACCTCCATTCTCCCATTTACCCAGCAAAAAAGATACACACTTGTGCCAATTTATTCTTGAGGAAGAGGCTCTCTGGTAGACATTAAGCGATTCTATCATTTTCTTAACATCTTCATCTGACCTTATTACCACAGTAACATCATCAGCATATGCGCTTAGTTTACCAAATCTACAAAGTTTAAGTCTATTAGTCAAAGCTTTGGAAAATATCTTGTAGTCAACAAGAAAATATCAACTCCAAGCAATGACACAGGGTGCCAAGCACAAGCTTTGGAAAATATCTTGTAGTCAACTCCAAGCAATGACACAGGGTGCCAATTTTTAATGTCTCCAAGGTCACCCTTCTTCGGTAGTAAAGTTATCACAGCCCTCCGAAGGCTTACAGGTAAAGTTCCTCTTTCTAGACACTCCAAGAGGACCGAAAACGAGTCCTTTCTGATGACCAGCCAAAATTGTTTATAGAACTCCACATTCAGTCCATCCAAGCCTGGAACTTTCCCCGAAGAAAGTTCCTGAACCGCTACTGTCAGCTCATCAAAAATCAAAAGTTGATCAAGTCTAGATTTCTCCTCTTCTGCAAGTTGAGGTAAATCTTGAAGTAGAATGTCAGCCATTTCATCATCACAGGGTTCCGCCTTATAAAGATCCTCATAAAAAGATAAAGCATAGGACATGATTCCATGATCAGTAGTCACTTTTCCTCCTCCTGGAAGTTTCAAATGACATAAAATCTTCTTATTTACAGTCTTTTTCTCCAGACTGAAAAAGGAAGATGTTGAAGCATCCATGTTGTTAAAGGAAGTAAACCTTGCACGGATAAGTGTCTCTTGGGCCCTTCTAAAAGATTCCGTAAGAAAAATTTATTCCTTTCAAGGAGTTCAGCAGTGTCCACCTCATCAGTTTTATCATCAGTGTAACGGATATCTTGTTCAAGCCGTTTCAATGTGTCTTCCAAAATGCTTTTGTTATAGGCAGTATAGTTCTGGCAAAAAAAGTTTAATTTGTATTTTGCCAATATCCCACCACTGACTTAGGGACTTATACAGCATTTTACTCTCTCTCCAAGTCTCCCAGAAAAGGGTGAAAGAGTGCACAAAATTGTAGTCCTGCAACAGTCTAGTATTAAATGTCCAAAGTGAGTGCTTAAAAGTGCTCTGTGCAATAGAAACTTCAACAGACATATAATGATGATCTGATAAAGCAGTGGGAAAGATACAGCTATTAAAAAATTTTCCCCTAACACTTTTCTGTACATAAATTCTATAAAGTCTAGCTCCAGATATCATATTAGAATTTACTTTCATCCAAGTATATTGTTTAATCAGAGGGAAATTTTCTCTCCACACATCCACAAGACAATGATAAGTTAGCAAATTTTTAAGTTCATATGATGACTGGCTATGTGGTTCTTCATGGTTCCTATCTAAAGTGTGGTTTATAGTACAATTAAAATCTCCAGCCAGAACAACAATTCTATCCTGCAAAACATCACTAAGAGCGGTCTTCAGTTCCCTTTCAGTCGGTCACGTTCGCCGTACGTCAGTAGTGCCCGACGAATTGGGATATCGCTAGAGAGCCCCTATCAGCTTCGAGAGAACTAAAACAAGCCAATGAACATTGGCGTGCAATATTTGCATAATGCGCACCGCCCCTAACAGGTAGATATAAATAGGAAGCAGATGCAATCGCACTCTGTCTTTCGCTTCGGAGCCAAACCTTTGGTGTCCTGCAGCTGACAAACTTCTACAAGCCTCGAAAAAGAAGATCAGCCTTACCGTGTTGGAGTGACAACACTGCAGCAAGTCCACGAGTTTGGAGCCGGGCAGAAACTACTGCTGTTGATACAGCGTTCCGCCGTAAATCCAAGTTGTTGGTGTGCGATTTGGGCCGGTACTCCCATGTGTTACACACGCTCCCTGTGTGTCTCGACACAAAAGAGCTGAATTTCCCCTTCTAAAAGAGACTTCACAGACGAACCCTGCATCTTTACAAGATGTCATTTCGTCTGTGCGCTACTGGGTGTGGTCGTTCCCTGGTCCCTGCTGATGGGCACAATCGCTGCATCACATGTTTGGCTTTTGTAGATGGTTCATGTTCTCATTGTGGGAACATGACTATCGCGGTGCTGAGATCGAGACTCTCGTTCCTTGGTTCTCAGGGAGCGGGGGTCCCCTCCCCTATGCCCCGTGTGGGCATTTTTTCCGGCTCCGGTTGGAATGACGGTTTGTCGGCGTGTAGGCAGGGTGATTTGAGGATCACGGTCAGGGCTTCCCCGCCGAGCGCTGCTCCGCGGGCCCCTGCTGCCTCTTCAGCACCGCAGCCCGTGGTGTTACCATCGTGCCATGCTGGGCCCTCTTCGGAGCGTCCGGTGCTGTCCTTTGGTGCACCTGCAGTAGATCAGATGTCGATCACGGCATCGGAAGGTGAGCAAGAGTCCTCGGGAGAGGAAGACTCGGCCGCGCTGCCGCCCCAAGGGGCCTCAGCCTTCGCCGAGTCGGATCCTGAGTTGACTGCTGTGCTTTCCCGGGCGGCCTAGAAGGTCGGGCTCGTGTGGAATCCTCCACCGTGTCCCGGTCCTTCTTGGCTCGATGATTGGTGCCTCGGAGCGGGTCGCGCTGGTCCTCAGCATCCCGCCCCGATGCCTTTCTTTCCGGAAGTGCACGACGAGGTGACTAAGTCTTGGCGGACGCCGTATAGTGTTCGTTCTAGACCCGGTCCCTCATCCGCCTTCACCACCCTGGACGGCGGAGAGGCTAAAGGCTATACGGGGATCCCCCCAGTCGAGCGGTCTGTAGCGATGCAGTTGTGTCCTACGGCCCCCGGCTGGCGCGGCGAACCACACCTTCCGTCCCGGGCCTGTAAATTCTCCTCAAATCTGACGGAGAAAGCTTATAGAGCCTGTGGGCAGGCCGCCTCCGCCCTGCATGCCATGGCCCTTTTGCAGGTTTACCAGCGCGCTCTGTTGGTCAGGCGATGGCTACGCTTGTAGTCCAGCAGCGCCATTTGTGGCTGAACCTGGCTGACATGAGGGAGACCGATAAATATCGGTTCCTGGACTCCCCCGTGTCCCAGGCCGGCCTTTTCGGCGACGCGGTGGAGAGCTTCGCCCAACAGTTCTCCGCCGGCCAGCTGCTGCTGAGGAAGGGAGAGGATTCCACCGTCTCTCCCACTCCCGGAGGAGGGCCGGGAGAAATTTGTTTTGTCTGTCCCACCGCTGGCTCTCCGGAGTCCAGCGGTACCCACTTTTTCACAAAAAGAGCTGTTTCCAAATCCTCCAGGTCACAAGAGGGCACGGCTGTCTGGACCC
Organism: Megalobrama amblycephala; assembly: GCF_018812025.1. NCBI lineage: Eukaryota > Metazoa > Chordata > Actinopteri > Cypriniformes > Xenocyprididae > Megalobrama > Megalobrama amblycephala. The sequence continues at coordinate 424,744 of NW_025953337.1, read as the reverse complement.
GAGGCTCTGCCTTGTCGTCCGCAGCCCCCTCTCATCTCGCCAGTGGGCGGCAGTATGATGGTCGAGGCCGCACCATGTGTACCGTCTCCCATTCGCACTGCCACTCTGCAGAGTCTGACTCCACTTCGGGCTGCTGTGCCGTCCGAGTCGAGTCTCAGCACTCTGCCTCGCTGCCCCACTCCCGGTGCGTCTGTGGTGCCTTTGGTCCCGCTGGCTCGGTGTCTGGAAGCCTGGTTAGCGCTCCCCAGCCCGTCCCGCTGGCTCATTCGCACAATCAGACTCGACTATGCGATTCAGTTCTATCTATCTCGACGACTGGCTCATTCTGGCCAGCCGGTTGGGTCTTCGGGTCAACTGGGACAAGAGCAAGCTCGCCCCCGGGCAGAGGATCTCTTATCTCGGTATGGAACTGGACTCGGTCGCCCAGACTGTGCGCCTCACCGAGGAGCGCGTCCAGTCAGTGTTGAACTGCCTGAGTACGCTCAAGTGCAGGACAGCGGCCCCACTGAAACTCTTTCAGAGGCTCCTGGGGCATATGGCATCCGCAGCCGCAGTCACACCGCTCGGATTGCTTCATATGAGGCCGCTTCAACACTGGCTTCACGGCCGGGTCCCGAGATGGGCGTGGCAGCGCGGTACGTTCCGTGTTCCTGTGACACCGGACTGCCGTCGCACTCTCACCCAATGGTCAGACCCCTTGTTCCTGCGGGCTGGTGTTCCCCTCGAACAGGTGTCCAGGCATGCTGTGATTCACACAGATGCCTCCGCCATGGGGTGGGGTGCCACGCACAATGGGCATGCAGCTTCAGGTCTGTGGACGGGACCGCATCTGCATTGGCATGTCAATTGCCTCGAGTTGCTGGCAGTTCGTCTTCCGCTGGGCCGCTTCAAGGAGCTGCTGACAGGCAAGCACGTTCTAGTCCGTTCAGACAACATTGCGACCGTGGCATACATCAACCATCAGGGTGGTCTGCGCTCCCGTCCCATGTCGCAACTCGCCCGCCATCTCTTGCTATGGGGTCAGAAGCATCTGAGGTCGCTTCGTGCCATTCATGTCCCAGGTGTGCTCAACCGTGCAGCCGACGAGCTTTCACAGCAGCCTCCACTTGCGGGCGAATGGAGACTCCATCCCCAGGTGGTCCAGCTGATCTGGCAGCACTTCGGCGAGGCACAGATAGACCTGTTCATCTCCCAGGACACTGCCCATTGCCAGTGGTTCTATTCCCTGACCGCAAGCACTCTCGGCACGGACACTATCACTTCCGCTAGGGCTCCTTCTACGAGGAGCCTCTATGCGTTGAAGTGGAACCTGTTCGTTGAATGGTGTTCCTCTCACCGAGAGGACCCCCGATCATGCTCGGTTAGATCTGTGCTTTCCTTCCTGGAGCGAAGGCTGTCTCCCTCCACCCTCAAGGTGTATGTTGCCGCTATTGCCGCACATCACAATGCAGTCGATGGAAAGTCCCTAGGGAAGCACGATCTGATCGTCAGGTTCCTGAGGGGGGCAAGGAGACTGAATCCTCCTTGCCCTCCCACCATACCCTCTTGGGATCTCACCTTAGTTCTTACATCTCTTCGGCATCATCCCTTCGAGTCTTTGCAGTCAGTTGAGTTAAAAGTACTGTCCCTTAAGACCGTCCTCCTGATTGCATTGGCCTCGCTTAAGAGGGTAGGGGACCTGCACGCATGGGGATTCTCACGTCATCCTGAGACCCCGACCCGGATATGTGCCCAAGGTTCCTACCACTTCCTTCAGAGATCAGGTAGTGAACCTGCAAGCGCTGCCCTCGGAGGAGGCAGACCCAGCCCTGGCTTTGCTCTGTCCAGTTCGCGCTCTGCGCGTTTACGTGGATAGAACTCGAAGCTTCAGGACCTCAGATCAGCTCTTTGTCTGTTACGGAGGCCAGCAGAAGGGAAAGGCTGTCTCCAAGCAGAGGATGGCCCACTGGGTAGTGGATGCCATCGCCCTGGCCTACGAATCCCAGGGCGTGCCATGCCCGTTTGGGTTGAGAGCCCACTCCACTAGAGGAGTGGCTTCTTCCTGGGCGCTGGCTCAAGGCGCCTCGCTGACAGATATCTGTAGAGCTGCGGGCTGGGCAACACCCAACACGTTTGCTAGATTTTATAGCTTACGTATAGAGCCGGTATCTTCCCATGTACTCGCTTCAACCAGCCGGTAGACGTGTTATACCTGCTCTAGGTGTCAGTTGTAATGCCATTCCCGCCCTCTGGGCCGGATACGTGCATCTTTACTCCAGTCGTGTTCCCCGCTTGGCGAACCCTGTCGAGCTCCTCCGCCTCCCCCTTTGGCTCGGACATTGCGGAGTGTCTGATGCCAGGCCAACATCCGTCCCTGACGTTGTTGGTTGGCTGGGTTCCATATGTTGTGATCCCTCTACGTGAGCTTGCGCTGGGCACTGGAAGGGGTTTCGTAACTGTGGCGCTTTATTTGGGATCCCAATTCGTCGGTCACTACTGACGTACGTCGAACGTGACCGACTGAAAGGGAACGTCTCGGTTACGTATGTAACCCTCGTTCCCTGAAGGAGGGAACGGAGACGTACGTCCCGTCGCCACAGTTTCTGTACCCTCGCTGCAGTGCGGACACCAGTTGTCTCCTCAGTGAAAAACAGAGTGCGATTGCATCTGCTTCCTATTTATATCCACCTGTTACGGGCGGTGCGCATTATGCAAATATCGCACGCCAATGTTCATTGGCTTGTTTTAGTTCTCTCGAAGCTGATAGGGGCTCTCTAGTGATATCCCAATTCGTCGGTCACTACTGACGTTTTCTAAAGAAGAGAGTTCGCTGTGAACCAATATTTGGAGCGTACACATTAAATAACAAAAAATTTAATCCATAAACCGTTACATCAACAGGCAACATTCGACCAGGAACCAATTCAAAAACATTAACAGGTTGGTGCTTATATTCTGGTCCAAAAAGAATAGCAACTCCTGCACTAACACTCAAACTATGACTTAATATAGCCTGGCCTTTCCATTCACTCAACCATTGTACTTGATTATTTGAATCTGTAGTTTCTTGAAGAAAAACTATACTAGCCCTCTTTATCTTGATATAATCAAAAAGACTGACCCTTTTAATAGCATCACGACACCCACTGATATTTAAAGTACCAAATCTCAAGGATGTTAATTAATCTGCTGCAGTGAGTAAAGTTTAGTCCTACCTTAAGAAGTGCTCTCCGAGTCCATCACGTCATTCTCATCATATATTTCCTCATCTTCCTTATCGAAATCCTCCGTCTGTAGCCTTAAATCCATCATGTCTTGTGAGACATTGTCTTCTTGACTCTGATCAATCGATTCATCTGTACTTATTTTAACATCACTTACAGCCTCATGCACATCTTTTGTATTCACCTGCCCCAAACTAAACTCTGGCTGTGTAATTGCAGGCCTGTCAATTTGATCAACCATTGCCTCGGCTATCTCCACAGCACTACCGTTGGAATCAGCTGACAAGGATCTTCCTTCGTGCGCCTCATACAAATTGCTCGGAGTTAAATCTGCTCCAGCCTGTGGAGATTGTAACGACACAGCGTCCACAATTAAATTGGAACCTCGCGCCCTGTCATTTTCCCCCATCTCCGTTAACGCCATTATTCCCATTACGATTTGGGCAAGTCTGCCTGACGTGTCCAAATTCACCACAAATAAAACATTTCAAGGATTCTGAGCTAATAAAAATAGTGTAGTCCTTACCCTCGATAGTCAATTTCACAGACAGGTTCAAGGGATCATTCTGAGAATTAAGAATCATGAAAACCTGGCACAAAAAAGACATTACATGTTTGAGTTCGGGATTTTTGCATCCGAGCGTAATCATCTTAATGGGACTCGCTAGTTTACCATATCTCACAAGTATTTCCTCCAAGTTGTCATTCTTAACAAATGGAGGAACATTTGACAAGACAATCTTCTTTGATGGGCTCGTCAGAGGCAAAACCGGCACAAACATTTCATTAATCATTAGTCCGCTCTCTATTAAATCATTAACCATTTGGCTTTGACTCAAGAAAATAACTATCGCTTTGTTCATGCGAGAAGCAGATCTGATATTTACGCCGCTGACAACAGCACTCATGGCCACTAAACAATCCTCTACTGAAACAGACGCGTCAGGCATACATTTGCATCCATGTTTAAGAGTCGGCTGTGAGAAATCACCCACATTTGTCCCCATTTTCCCCACTCACTGACCAAAGTCAGCCAAAAAACTACTACTTTACCAAACACAATTCGAGAAAAGGAAAAATAGGAAAAGTTAAACTCCACCACAACAACTCTCACCCATGCCAAGCTCCGTTCACTCACTCCCAGCATGCAACACACACACAGAGAGAGAGAGAGAGAGAGAGAGAGAGAGAATTTTAATTTTAACAATCCTTTATTACAAAAATGAATTGCAATACAATTAATTTACAATATTACAAAAAGTGAATAAAAGACACTCTCCTTCAAAAACACAGCACAAAGCTTCATTGCAACACCAAATACCTTCAAAGGTAACAAGATCATCCATAAATTTATAATAATTAAAATCAACCAAATATTCTAGCCTTCACCATATTTGAAAACAGCACAACAATATTCTGTTCCACATTTTCATCAACTTTCTACTTAAATAGAGAGCTAATTTTGCTTGGCCCAAAACAAAGTTCAGTAACTGACAAACAGAGCTTTTTTTCAGCACATATTTTAAACCCAAAATAAATAAATCCATAGAAAAAGTCTCATTACAACTACTAAAAATATTCTTTAAAACCAAAAACAAGAGTTCCAATCTATTACAGTTCACAAAAGCATGGAAGATGGTTTCTCCTTCATTGCAAAAAGGACATTCAACGCTAACTTCAGGATTTAAGACTGAAATAAAAGAATTGACAGCAACAGAGCCATGAAGAATTCTCCACAGTAAGTCACCCGTCTTCTTGGTCAACGGTGGTTTATATAGTGCTCTCCACTCAGGCTTTCTGCCCTCATTTAACTTAAAATGATTGTGCCATGAAGTATCAACTTTCATATTCAACATCTTTTTGTTAAAACTAATCACACAATACTTATACAAAGCCTTTCCAGTGCTTGAAAAAAAGTCCATACACACAGATCCAACAGTTTCTAAAAAAAATTCAGAAAATCCTTCAAGGTTCAGTGAATAAAACAAGCAAGGAAAAGAGTCTTCAGGATTGGGTTTACAAAGACCGTCACAATACTCAGTCAACAAAGTATTTTCTGTTGGTTTAAGAGCTGCCCGCCATTTCATTAATAGCTGTGCAACAACACGTGTTGACCTTATTCTCCAATGTTGAGCAATTGCTTCTTCATTCTTGAAGTCGAGTCCTGATATTTCCAGTAACTGGCCCAAAGTTATTACTTTGCTACCAATGAGCATCTTGTTAAAGGTGATAGAGAGGATTTTTTTCGTCGACTGAGAATCCAAAGACTTGGAATGAGCTTTTGAGTTTTTGAAATGAACGCATGCGTCAGAACAGCCCCTTCCTTCACAGCTCATTTCAAAGGAACGCCTCCCAAAACTCGTGCACGAGTATTGGAAAATGAGTGTTTACCACCGGCATTCGCTGTGTCGTGTTTTTTGGATTCATTATGTCGGACTCACCCGCAGGTAACTCATAATCTGCAGTTGTTATTCCTGTCTCCTGACAAAAACATTGCATGTGGCGCCTGTGGAGTGTGGAAAGTTACTGGAGCACGCAGCTGTGCACGTCTCTCACAAGGAACGTCACGGCAGTGATTGACAAGCCAGAGGGCCAATCGTTTACGCGATGATCGCGTAAACAATTGGCTGATGTTTTTAAGGCCCTACCTCGTGCACAGATGATGTATAATAATATTATTACTTTCAGTGCACCTAATAAATAGTCTTTTATCAGTTAGTAAAGACAGTTTCAAGTAATATTGCAAAAATGTATAAAACAAAACATCCTCTTTAGCACCTTTAAGTCCTGAGAAAAGTCCATTTGCAGACACATCCAGGCATGCTCCACAAATTAAGGGCTCCTCTAAAAGCCAGTGAAGAGACTGTGGATCTTCTGCTTGTTGAAAACAAAAAGACTCCAAACCTTAAAACACTGGCAGGCCAGAAGTGTTCAGTTTCATTGGGTCCATAAGGAAAAGAGTCTTATCCAAACCCAGACTCCCAAGATTATGTAAAATGACATGCGCAACAGCACACCATTTAAAATCATTTGAGCCAACTAGTAGTCTTTGTACAAATTGCAAAAGGTTGCTATTCTACTTTGAAGGTGTATTAAACCATGCCCAACCTCCTCCTTTGGCAAATATCACACATTCTGTGGGACCCAATGAAATTTGAAAAAAATCAACTAAGATGGCCTGAATTTTTGTTAAAGGTGCCATCAAATTGAAAATTGAATTTACCTTGGCATAGTTGAATAACAAGAGTTCAGTACATGGAAATGACATACAGTGTAGGGCTGCACGATTAATCGCATGCTATTCTCACGCGCATTTCGTCAGTAAAGCCGGTTCCCTGATTACCGCTAAATCGCCATCACCTGCTTTCAAATGAAGCGGCATTTAATAGACAGAGCCGTAGTTCACTGAAAAGCCACGCAATATCGCGTTCATATCGCAGATGAATCGCCTGCGATAATGAACGCGATATTGCGTGGCTTGTCCGTGAACTACGGCTCCGTCTATTAAAAGGCGCTCCGTTTAAAAACAGGTGATGGCGATTTAGCGGTAATCAGGGAACCGGCTTTACTGACTAAATGCGCGTGAGAATAGCATGCGATTAATCGTGCAGCCCTAATACAGTGAGTCTCAAACTCCATTGTTTCCTCCTTCTTATATAAATCTCATTTGTCTAAAAGACCTCCGAAGAACAGGCGAATCTCAACATTACACTGACTGTTACGTAACAGTCGGGGTGTACGCCCCCAATATTTGCATATGCCAGCCAATGTTCCCAACATTATGAAAGGCATTACACAAGGGCAGCCAGTATTAACGTCTGGATGTACACAGCCAAATAATCAGACTAGGTAAGCAAGCAAGGACAATAGCGAAAAATGGCAGATGTAGCGATAATAACTGACATGATCCATGATTACATGATATTTTTAGTGATATTTGTAAATTGTCTTTCTAAATGTTTCATTTGCATGTTGCTAATGTACTGTTAAATGTGGTTAAAGTTACCATCGTTTATTACTGTATTCACGGAGACAAGAGCCGTCGCTATTTTCATTTTTAAACACTTGCAGTCTGTATAATGCATAAACACAACTTCATTCTTTATAAATCTCTCCAACAGCGTAGCATTAGCTGTTAGCCATGAAGCACTATCAAACTCATTCAGAATCAAATGTAAACATCCAAATAAATACCATACTTACGCGATTAGACATGCTGCATGACGAACACTTTGTAAAGATCCATTTTGAGGGTTATATTAGCTGTGTAAACTTTGTTTATGCAACGATAGAGTCGAGAGCTCTGGGGGGGCGGAGAGCGCGAGCAATTAAAGGGGCAGCAGCCCTGAATCGGCACATTTCTAATTATGCCCCAAAATAGGCAGTTAAAAAAATTATTTTAAAAAAAATCTATGGGGTATTTTGAGCTGAAACTTCACAGACACATTCAGGGGACACCTTAGACTTATATTACATCTTGTAAAAAAACGTTCGATGGCACCTTTAACAGATATAGAGGAGGATCAACACAAGCAAACTTGTGCCACAATGAAGATGCAACCACGTTGTTTATAATTAAAATACGCCCTCTATATGACATCTTTTCAATGACTCCTTCCCAGTTTTTCTGAACTGTTAACTCGTCACCCAGAAACACTCCTAAATATTTAAAACCAAATTTACCCCAACTTAAACCTTCAGGAAGTTTTGGTTTCCCATCTGCCCATTTACCCAATAATAAAGCTTCACTTTTACTGCAGTTTACACTTGCAGAAGAAAGACCTTTAATAGTTTTAAGTAAATTTAAAAGAACCTGAATGTCACTTTGCCTGCTGATCATAATTATAACATCGTCTGTGTATGCTGACAAAATAAAATTACTTTTACAGTTTAGCAAACATATACCATGAAGTTTACTCCTAATTTGTTGCAAAAGAGGCTCTATAGCCAAAGAGTAAAGCATACCAGACAAAGAACACCCCTGCCTAACACCTCTTTGAGCTTTAAAAGGAGCACATAAACCACCGTTCACCTTAAGAATACTCTCAATGTCAATGTAAAGAACTTTAATATAATTGATAAAACTCTGCCAAAACCCAAAAGCTTCTGAAACTCTCCACAAATAACAATGCTCGACACGGTCAAAAGCTTTCTCCTGGTCTAAAGAGACTAACCCACAATCTAATTCTAACATCTTGGAGACTTCTAAAACATCACAAACCAATGAAATATTATCAAATATTGATCTACTGGGAACACAGTAAGTCTGGTCAGGATGGATAACACCATCCATCACTCCTACTAGCCTATTAGCCAGGCTTTTAGAGAGCAGTTTATAATCACTACAGAGTAGTGATACGGGTCGCCAACACTTGATGTCTGTAAGGTTGCCTTTCTTAGGCAGGAGGGTTAACACTGCTCTATGGCAGCTCATGGGCAACTGACTTTCAGCCAGGCTTTCATTCAACACCTCCAGCAGGTCATCTCCCAACTCTGACCAGAAAGACTTATAAAAGTCAACAGGCAGACCGTCGATTCCGGGTGCTTTACCGGACTCCATTCCTTGGAGGGCTCTGTATAGCTCCCCCATGCTCAAGGCACCTGAGATCTCAGCATTGGCTTTTTCTGATACCTGGGGCAAGTCGTAGAAAAAATTTTCTCCAAATTGAAAAAGAACTTGGATGGAACATCCATTTGGTCCACACTCTGGAACCGACACCTGATCAGAGCCCCCTGTGTTTTAACACCCAGTAAATCAGCCAACTGTGTCCTTTTACTTGATAAAGAATCCAAAAAACGTCTCGGTTACATATGTAACCCTCGTTCCCTGAAGGAGGGAACGGAGACGTACGTCAGTAGTGACCGACGAATTGGGATATCGCTTAGAGAGCCCTATCAGCTTCGTGTAAACTAAAACAAGCCAATGGAATTGGCGTGCGATATTTGCATAATGCGCACCGCCCCCGACAGGTGTATATAAATAGGAAGCAGATGCAATCGCACTCTGTTTTTCGCTGAGGAGACAACTGGTGTCCGCGCTACAGCGAGGGTACAGAAACTGTGGCGACGGGACGTACGTCTCCGTTCCCTCCTTCAGGGAACGAGGGTTACATATGTAACCGAGACGTTCCCTTTCAGTCGGTCACGTTCGACGTACGTCAGTAGTGACCGACGAATTGGGATCCCAACTAAAGCGCCACAGTTACGAAACCCCTTCCAGTGCCCAGCGCAAGCTCAGCCGCCCATAGCACCGGCTGGCGGTGAAGGGGGCGAGCTTACACCGAGAGAGTCTACTGCTGTCTAACCACTACCCACTAAGTAAACTAGACACACTGGGGAAGCGAACCCGTAAGGGACACTGCGGAGACCACTACCTACCCAATGGGGGAGGAGTTTACGTGGGAAATACACACATGGACTGGCCCGGGGGGCAGTACGCATATGGAGTCCCTGGGATGGCTCCACCTGGTAGGGGGAGACTCATCTGACAGGTGACAGCAGAGCTGGCTCTGCTAAGGGAAAGACACGGACTCGGCCCGTAGGGAGTTTTAAACCGTGGAAAATACACATATGGGACCGCTCACGTAGAGGGGTCACGGCATATGGGCCCCAGCCAACAGACAGCGTCAGCGACGGATGTAGGCCTGGCATCAGACACTCCGCAATGTCCGAGCCGAAGGGGGAGGCGGAGGAGCTCGACAGGGTTCGCCAAGCGGGGAACACGACTGGAGAGAAGTATGCACGTATCCGGCCAGTGGCGGGAATGGCATTGCAAGCCGACACTTAGAGTGGGTACAACACGTCTACCGACTAGTGGATGCGAGTACACGTGAAGATACCGGCTCTACACGTAGGCTATAAAACCTAGCGAACGTGTTGGGTGTCGCCCAGCCCGCAGCTCTACAAATATCTGTCAGCGAGGCGCCATGAGCCAGCGCCCAGGAAGAGGCCACCCCTCTGGTGGAGTGGGCTCTCAACCCGAGCGGGCAAGGCACGCCCTGGGATTCATACGCCAAGGCGATGGCATCCACTATCCAGTGGGCCATCCTCTGCTTGGAGACAGCCTTTCCCTTCTGCTGGCCTCCGTAACAGATGAAGAGCTGATCTGAGGTCCTGAAGCTTCGCGTTCTATCCACGTAAACGCGCAGAGCGCGGACGGGACAGAGCAAAGCTAGGGCTGGGTCTGCCTCCTCCGAGGGCAGCGCTTGCAGGTTCACTACCTGATCTCTGAAGGGAGTGGTAGGAACCTTGGGCACATATCCAGGCCGGGGTCTCAGGATGACGTGAGAATCACCGGGCCCGAATTCTAGGCACGTTTCGTCGACCGAAAATGCATGCAGATCCCCTACCCTCTTCAGGGAAGCCAATGCAACCAGAAGAACCGCCTTAAGAGACATAAGTTTCAGGTCGACTGATTGCAAAGGTTCAAAGGGATGACCCCGGAGAGCTGTGAGAACCAGGGTCAAATCCCAAGAGGGTACGGAGGAAGGGCGAGGAGGATTGAGTCTCCTGGCCCCCCTCAGGAATCTGACGATCAGATCGTGTCTCCCCAGGGACTTACCCTCAACTGCATGGTGATGTGCGGCAATAGCGGCAACATACACCTTGAGGGTGGAGGGAGACAGCCTTCGCTCCAACCCATCTTGCAGAAAGGAAAGCACGGATCCGACCGAACATGATCGGGGGTCCTCTCGGCGAGAGGCGCACCATTCGACGAACAGGTTCCACTTCAACGCATAGAGATTCCTAGTGGAAGGAGCTCTAGCGGAAGTGATGGTGTCTACAACCGCTTGCGGGAGATCACTCAGAACCTCCGCATCCCGTCCAGGGACCACACGTGGAGGTTCCACAGATCGGGACGCGGGTGCCACAGGGTGCCCCGTCTCTGAGTCAGGGGGTCCTTCCTCAGAGGAATCGGCCAGGGAGATGCTGTCGCGAGGAGAATGAGGTCTGAGAACCAGGTCCGAGTGGGCCAGTACGGAGCCACTAACAGAACCTGCTCCCCGTCCTCCCTGACCTTGCACATGAGTTGTGCGAGAAGGCTCACTGGGGGAGACGCATGTTTGCGCAGACCCGGGGGCCAGCTGTGTGCCAGGGCATCCGTGCCGAGCGTGCCGCCGGTCAGGGAATAAAACCACTGGCAGAGGGCAGTTTCCGGGGAGGCAAACAGGACTACCTGGGCCTCGCCGAAACGCTGCCAAATCAGCTGGACCGCCTGGGGGTGGAGCCGCCACTCGCCCGCAAGTAGATGCTGCCGTGACAGCTCGTCGGCTGCACGGTTGAGCACACCTGAGACACGAGTGGCCCGAAGGGACCTCAGAACCTTCTGACTCCACAACAAGAGATGGCGGGCGAGTTGCGACATGCGACGGAAGCGTAGACCACCTTGACGGTTGGTGTACGCAACTGCCGCAGTGCTTTGTGAGCGGACTAGAACATGCTTGCCTGACAACAGCTTGAAGCGGGCCAGCGCAAGACGAACCGCTAGCAACCCGAGGCAATTGGTATGCCAATGCAGCTGAGGCCCCGTCCAAAGACCTGTCACTGCATGCCCGTAGTACGTGGCCCCCCATCCCGTGGCAGAGACATCTGTGGAGACCACAGCGTGCCTGGACACTCGTTCGAGGGGTACTCCGGCCCGCAGGAACGAAGGGTCCAACCACCGGACAAGGGTGCGACGGCAGCTCGGTGTCGCGGGGACACGGAGCGTGCCGCACTGCCACGCCCATCTCGGGACCCGGCCGCGGAGCCAGTGTTGAAGCGGTCTCATATGAAGCAATCCGAGCAGCGTTACCGCGGCTGCAGATGCCATATGCCCCAGGAGCCTCTGAAAATCTTTCAGTGGAGCCGCTGTCCTGCGCTTGAGCGAGCTCAGGCAGTTCAACACCAACTGGACGCGCGCCTCGGTGAGACGCGCAGTCCGTGCGACCGAGTCTAGCTCGAGACCGAGACAAGAGATCCTCTACCCGGGGGCGAGTTTGCTCTTGTCCCAGTTGACCTGAAGACCCAACCGGCTGGGAGCTACAGCCATGTCGGGTAGGGCTTTGTACTGACATGCCCGACCCTCGAACGCAGACCGACCTAGGAAGGGTCTGTGTCGAGGCAGAATCGAGACATGAAAGCACGCGTCCTTCAGGTCTATTGCTGCAAACCAATCCTGGGGACGGTCCAGGATTGGCCGTAGCCCACCGCCCTTTTTCGGTACAATGAAGTAGGGGCTGTAGAACCCCGACTTCATATCGGCTGGAGGGACCGGCTCGATTGTATCCTTCGCCAGGAGGACAGCAATCTCCGCCCGGAGAACAGGTGCACTGTCCAACGACACCTGAGTGAAGTGGACAGCCCTGAAGACCGGGGGACGCCGGGCGAACTGAATCGCATAGCCGAGTCTGATAGTACGAATGAGCCAACTGGACAGGCTGGGGAGCGCTATCCACGCTTCCAGACACTGAGCCAGCGGGACCAAAGGCACCACAGACGCACCGGGGGTGGGGCAGCAAGGCAGAGAGGGACCCGACTCGGACGGCTTGGGAGCGGCCCGGAGTGGGGTCGGACTCTGCGAGGCAGCAGTGTGCATGGGAGACGGCGCACGGGACGCGGTCTGCGCCATCACACTGCCGCCGGCTGGCGAATGGGGAGGGAGCTGCCAGCGGCGAGGCGGGGCCTGACACACTGGCAGACACACCTAGTTGTGACCTGGAGTTTGAGGAAACTGCTCTTTTTGTGGCAAAGTGGGTACCGCTGGACTCCGGAGAGCCAGCGGCGGTAGATGGACAGCCGCCACAAAATCCCCCCGGCCCTCCTCCGGGGGTGGGAGAGCAGATGGAATACTCTCCCAAAGGGCAGGAACCTTCCGCTCCAGGTCGCCCGTCTCAGGGCCGAGTTTTCCCCGACCGCTTGCCACCTGGGTTGGCAGAGACGGGCTGGGCACCACGTCCGCGACCGGCACCCTGCTGTTTGGCTGGTGTAGGCTGCTGCTTTGCCGACTTAGCAGGGGCGGAGGAAGACGCAGGCGGGCGCCCTCGGCGACGAGCGGGCTGAGGCTGAGCCACGGGCGGCTGGGTGGAGGCAGCAGCGGACCGCCGTGGCATGACATGTCTGATAGCCTCAGCCTGCTTCTGTGCAGCGGAGAACTGTTGGGCACAGCTCTCCACCGCGTCGCCGAAAAGGCCGACCGGAGACACGGGGGAATCCAGGAACCGATGTTTGTCGGTCTCCCTCATGTCTGCCAAGGTCAGCCAGAGGTGGCGTTGCTGGACTACCAGAGTAGACATCGCCTGGCCAACAGAACGCGCTGTCACCTTCGTTGCCCGGAGGGCAAGGTCAGTGGCAGCGCGCAGCTCCCCAAGCAGCTGTTGGTCAGGACCTTCCTGGGGCATCTGCGACAGCGCTTTTGCCTGATAGACCTGCAAAAGGGCCATCGCGTGCAGGGCAGAGGCAGCCTGCCCACAGGCACTGTAAGCTTTCTCAGTCAGACCGGCTGAGAATTCACAGGCCTGGGACGGGAGACGCGGCTCACCGCGCCAGCCAGCGGCCGTTGGACACAACTGCATCGCAACAGACCGCTCGACTGGCGGGATCTTCGCGTATCCCCTGGCTTCCCCGCCGTCCAGGGAGGTGAAGGCGGACGAGGGACCAGGCCCTGTACGAGCCCCATACGGAGCTTGCCAAGACCTGGTCACCTCATCGTGTACTTCCGGGAAGAAAGGCATTGGGGCGGGACGCTGGATTTGACCAGCGCGACCCCCCCCCAAGTACCAATCGTCCAACCGAGATGGGCCGGGACAGGGTGGAGGGTTCCACTCAAGCCCGACGCACAAGGCGGCCCGGGAGAGCACAGCCGTGAGCTCGGGATCCGACTCGGGCAACGCTACCGTCCCGGGCGGCAGCGCGTCCGGATCTTCCTCCCCCGAGAACTCAGGCTCACCTTCCGATGCAGCGGTCGACATCCGATCCGCCGCCGGCACACCAAAGGTAACGGCTGGACAGTCCGTAGAGGGCCCAGCGGAAACCAACGGTGGCACGATGGGTTGCGGTGCTGATGAGGCGGCAGGGGCCCGAGGAGCGTTTCCGCTCGGCGGGGAAGCCCTGACCGTAATCCTCAGGTCACCCTTCCTATACACCGCCGAACCGTCATTCCGGCCCGGGCCGGAAAAAACGGTCGAACGGGGCACAGGGGAGGGGGCCCCCGCTTCCTGAGACTTCAGGAAGGAGAGTCTCGACCTCAGCACCGCGATAGTCATGTTCCCGCAATGGGAACATGAACCATTCACAAAAGCTGCTTCAGCGTGCTGAATGCCCAAACACGAGATGCAACGATTGTGCCCATCAGCAGGGACCAGGGAACGACCGCACCCATTAACGCACAGACGAAATGACATACTGTCAGGGTTCGTCTGTAAAGCTCTTTTAGAAGGGGAAAACAGTCAACTCGCTCGTGCCGAAGCACACAGGGAGTGACGCGATGTGCCAGGTACACCACTCCCTGGACACACCGAGGAACCGGCCCAAATCGCAACACACACACTTTCACTCTAGGCGTGTGCTGTGAAAACAGCAGTTGAGAGCTATAGCTCGGATCCTCGGGAGCTCGCGACCTCGCTGTAGCACCGTTACACCGGCACACACGGCTTGCTGTGAATCCTCTTCGAGGCAGTTTAGTTCACACAAACAGTCTTCTTAAACAGGACACCACTGAATGGCTCCGAAGCGAAAGACAGAGTGCGATTGCATCTGCTTCCTATTTATATACACCTGTCGGGGGCGGTGCGCATTATGCAAATATCGCACGCCAATTCCATTGGCTTGTTTTAGTTTACACGAAGCTGATAGGGCTCTCTAAGCGATATCCCAATTCGTCGGTCACTACTGACGTACGTCGAACGTGACCGACTGAAAGGGAACTATGGGCATCAGTTGACTCAGCCAATTCTTGAAGTTTTAAAATGTCAGCCTCCAAGATGTTCATAATCAGAGATGCATCTCTAGTGACGTTTCGAGTATATTGTAAACAGAATTGTTTTATTTGGACTTTCCTAAAATCCCACCACTGTTAAGGATTTTAAAGAATTCCTTGTGGTTCTAAATTCATCCCAAAACAATTTAAACATATTTTTTAAAATACTTGTCACTTAACAAATTGGTATTCAACTGCCTCCTTGCCTTAATGGAATTTAAAAACACAGAACACTGCACCAAACTGTGATCAGAGAAACTCCCTGGGGTAATTAAAGCCCTTCTTACAATATTACAGTGATGCTTAAAAACATAAAATCGATCTAATCTCGCCAGAGAAATCACACTGTCACGAATATGAGTCCAGTTATACTGTCTTTGTTTCTCATGCAACTGTCTCCAAATATCACATAAATCATGCGTCTTAACAAGCTGAATTAACCGATTACGAGAGGCCAAATGGGGTTCAACATGATTCCTATCCAAGTATAGTTAAAATCACCACCCAAGAATAAATATTCTTCCACAGAACATTTTTGCAAAGCAACACACAAAGTATTTAAAAATAGCATTCTTTCTACTGATGAAACTGGAATGTACACACATATAAAACTAAAAACAAAATTTTCATAAGTTGCTCTTACTTTTAAAAATCTACCTTTGACTACTTCTTCAACCTGGTAAGAATGTGGACTGAAACAAAAAGGATGGCAACCCCTCTGCTAAGTGAAGTATTATGACTCAAAACAGAGACTCCATCCCACTCCCCTGCCCAATCAGCAGCATTATTTAAGTCACTATGTGTTTCTTGCAGCATAACAACATCTATCTTCTTCTGTTTAACTACCTCAAATATTTCAGCTCTTTTTCTCATTTCTCTTGCCCCATTTACATTCAAAGTCACAATGTTCACTTCACTCATGCTCAAAAGAGAGAAGAAACACAGCAGCACTCCACACACACACACACATCACTATTATGCTTTCTCGTTAATTTCATTTGCATTGTCAGAAGTGAGTTTTCTTTTAAACGATATACTTCTCTGTTTGTAAACAAGCCCTCCGACATAAAAGACCTAGTTTTGTCCACAAACTGTTTTATGTCGGGAAAATACTCAACACACACCCCTCTCTTATTTTTTGTAGCTCTGAGAAAAAGCTTAATATCGTCCAATTTGTAACTGCGACTAGTGAAGTCACTCTGAGAGAAACTGACGCTAGAATCAGAAGACTCACTGTCACTTTCCATTCCGTCTTCACCAAAAACATCTCCCACGTCTGCTTTCTTAGCTCTAACAGCTTGAAGGTCACTAGATTTCTTCCTTTTAGAAGAGCTTTTAAATTCACTCTGCTCTGCCTCCATTTCAGTGCCATCACGAATTGGGCTGCAAAGCGCTATCACTGACTTTCTTGTCTGTCTTCGTAACAATTTACGAGACTGAGTATTCAAGATTTCACAATTTACCAATCTATTTTCATCATTCATATTGGGGTTAGTCACATGAATTGCCGCACTCTCGGTAGCGGGCGGACTCTCAGCAGCTCCCTCTTCCACACCTGTCTCTGCCACAGGTGGAACAGCGTTTGACGGTCCAGCCTTAACAGACTCGCCATCACTGCCAATGTCATTAATCGGCACGTTATTTTCTTTATTTTTACCAGGACAGGCACGGATTAAATGTCCCACTTCACCGCAGTTAAAACATTTCATCTTTTCCGTTGTAGCATAAATAACATAGTCAAAATAATCAAGTTTGATATGCAGAGACAGATCCAAGTCCTCATCATCCTTTATGATCATATAAACGAATCACCTAAAAGAAACCACATGCTTTAAGAGAGGCGAAGCACTGCCAATTGGTATCATTTGAATAGGCGAGACCACCCACTGCGCAATGTGACGTCGGAGTGACGTCTTTTTCATGTAATTTTTGGACGTCCAAATTCGGTCCATTGAAGGGGTTGTTTTGTAACGCCAGGCGACGTCTTTTTTCGACGTCTTCCGCACGTCTAATGTTGACGTCCGTGGGACCTCGACCTGTAAGGGCTATAGTCCAAATGTGGTCGTTTGTGGACATCTTTTCAACATCAGATTTAGACTTATTTTGGACGTCGGTTTTATAACTTCTATAACTGTGGTCCCATGTTTCCAGAGGGTGGAGGACATGTTTTCTGTGCCAGTTAATTTTCCTGTAGCTTTGTTTGGCTCAACTTCTAGTTTCAACAGGAAATGCATTACACCTTCGTATGCATCTCTCTTCCTGTTGAAACTAGCTGTTGAGCCAAACAAAGCTACAGGAAAATTAACTGGCACAGATTCAATTCAATATCACCATTTTCATCTTTATTCAAAATAAATGCAGCGATGCAGGCTGAAAAGCTGTGCCGTCATTTTGCAATGGTTGAACACTTGCGCGAAATGCCTGTCGTGTTGCCTCGGCCAATCAGAGTGGCGTTTACTGGTTTGGTTATGATGATGTGCTGCCTCGACCAATCAGAGTGATGTTGACTGTTTTTTTGTCTCTTTGGTTGAAGTCCAAAGCCCTCACCTGTCCTTTAGCTGCTGTTGGTTCTTTTTAAATTAGAAATAAGGAGGATATGCATAATATATGCTACCATGAAATTATTTTCTGAACTATAATTTCCCACAAATTGCATTTCCAAATAAATAAACAGATACAATCAAAAATACATGTATGCATAAAGAAATAACTTGATTAGGCTGCTTTAAATAAACCAGTTAAAGAAAAAAAAACCCACAAAAAAAAAAACCAACATGGCCTGAATAAATAAATAGGCATTCACATAATAAATCATGTTTGTTTATAAATAATCTGTATGTGAAGAGTTCAGATGTAAAAGCCTTTAAGTACCATCTGAAATTCTTCTAGAATGATCCTTTTTAGTACTTTCACTTAAATGACAATTAATAGGTAATTTGCATTGCCATTAAAGTGAAATTATTGAACTTAAATATACAAGCTTGATAAAAATGGTCATTCTAGAAGAAATTTCAGATGGCACTTAGAGGTTTTTGCATCTGAACTCTTTATGTATTAATCATGTTGATAGACCCTATAAAACAAATATTACATATTAATCATGTAAATTTCCTGCACCTGTTATAGACGTCCAAATGACGTCCAAAAAAATTATCCAGTTCAAGGTCAAACATTGAACGTCAAGATGACGTCCAAGTTGGGTCATGGTTGGACGTCCAAATAGTGGGCCTAGTTTGGACGTCGAATAGATGTTCAGAAATGGTCATGGACCGACGGACCTAATATAGACATGATCTACACGTCTATGCGACGTCCAATGTTTAGTGGGCACTTTACCATATCGGGACAATAATTCTCACCAAAGTTTAATCACTTATGAAAGGCGGAACGTTGGACAGCAGCACCTTTTTGGATGGCATGGAAAGTGGGAGAACAGGGCCCGTATGTATAAAACTTCTCAGAAATGCTCTTAAGAATAGTCTTAAGTTTTGACTTAAGTGTCAACAAATTCTTAGTAAAGAGTAGGAGTTTTCTAAGAGTAGGAGACTTTTATAAAGAAGCTAAAAGCAACTTTTAGTAAAGTGTAAGACGGATTCTTAAGTGCTGACTTAAGTGTTGTGAACTAAGGACTACAATGATGTCAACTCAAAATGGCTGCCCTTAACCTCTGAATCAGCCAATAGCGAGCCTGGAAGGGTGAAGTCACAGCAACACAACACCAGTCATTTAATGTTATGGAAAACAATAATAACAATAATAAAAAACCCCACAAGTTTTAATATTTAAATTGATTTAAAAGCAATAGCTTTGCATTGTGCAAAATTATCACAAATTAGTATTGATGGTGTTGAATCTTTTTCTATTGATATATGTCTCCTCATTTACATAATGTGTCATGAGTTCATCAACGGCTCCAACAACTGCAGGAAAACCCACAGTCAACATAAAAGTGGCTTTCTTTTGCCGCATGGTTTGATGGTCAGTCAGACAGTCAATGAACTGCCATAGAGTAGAGGCCAAATGTGATGTCCAGCCATATGAAAATTGACATCAACCTTCAACCTTAATTAAACTTAATTAAACTTTTAAAAATGTGTTAAAAGATGTAAGCACATTTACTAGCTGTGCTTGGAGTTAATTGTTTCATGTGTGATAATAAAATGAAATTTCAATTTCAAATTATTTTTGGCCAGGCTGTCATGCAAAGAAATTATGAGCACATGCAAAAACAAGAGAGAACCAATTAAATATCAAAAATAAATATATATAAAATAATATAAAAATAAAAATATTTTTCTCATATTTTGATGGGTTAAGCAAAATTGTTTGCGATCAACAAGAAACTCTTGTTTGTATTTACTTCACTGTATGTTCATCTTTTGTGCTTCCTTGTGGTTCGTTCATCATCTGCGCTTTAATTTTCGTGAAGCATTTTGTTTCGCGTCAGCTGTGATAAACAGACATCCGCTCTCATTACATGTGTAACAGTGACCAGACAGTGAGAGTTTTGCAGTTAAACCACTGCACACTGACGCCGCTAGAGAATGAAGTGTTTAGCGTCATTTTTAGTGCACTCGCCTCACGTCAGCAGCGTTCAGGCCGGGGTTCGAGATTGACTCAGAGCAGGGTGGTTAGGATTGGAGTGTGAGTTTTGGTGGCGGCGCAATGAAGAGAGGGGTGTGTTTGTTTGGGTTGATTTTAAATATCAACTGTGTTCAACAACGAATTTGAAAAATCGCATATACAGCACCTTTAAATGTATTAAAATGCATTAAACATATTAATTATTGTTTAAGTAATATTTATTAGGCTACATTTATTTAAAGTTATTACATTTCTTATTAGATTAGTTACAAAAAGAATTGACAGTGAAGTTTATATCATTTTATCAACTCCATGTCATCATATAACTCCAATACATCATATCTTCATTGGAAAGCATGTATCTCCTCATCTCTGCTGCCATCTTGTTACTCTTAACTAGGTTAAGACACCTCTCCAGCTCTCTTATATAATTTAGGAGCTGAGACCTAGTCTTGACACTTAAGAACCTTTATGAATCACACTTATTCTTAAGTCTAAGAATAAGAGTAAAATTACGTCATTCTTAGAATTTTGACACACTTAAGACTAAAATTTTACTCTGAGCGGATTTATACATACGGGCCCAGGAGTAAAGAGATTGTCAACATCTATTTCAGTCTCAACCAACTCATTTGCTTTTTCAACAGAACTTAGAAAAATGACAATGGCACTGTTCATTCTAGAGGCTGACATGATGACAGCATTATGAGTCAGGAGGTGAAAACTTTTTGAATTTAAAGATCAAGGTAAATTGTACTTAATTTGTCTTCTGGGAAAGATGCAAGTATCTTCTGTTGCTTCCAAAGGGAAGTACTAAATGAAAAAAAAATATATATATTTCAACAAAATAAGAAAAATTTGGACTTCTTCATCCTGTTCAAAAGTTTTCACCCCCCCGGCTCTTAATGCATCGTGTTTCCTTCTGGAGCATCAGTGAACGTTTAAACCTTTTTTAAAAGTTGTGTTTGAGTCCCTCAGTTGTCCTCAGTGTGAAAATATGGATCTTAAAATCATACATCCACTGCTGTAAAGGGTTCAAATATGCAAAAAATCCTTGAAAACTGAAGAATCTGCAGGACATGGACAATTTTTCTGAAGAACAGAGTTCAGTTTAACTGCTCAGAACAAACAAGGGACTCATGAACAACCATCACAAAAAAAAAAAAAAAAAAAAAAATCATCATCCAGGTAACCACACACAGTATTAAGAATCAAGGGTTCCCAAACTTTTGAACTGAGATTTTTGAATAAATTCAGCTACTTTTTTGTCTTATGGATTATATGTAAACATCTTTTATGTAAAATATATTACTCAGGACAGTCCTAAATAAAAAAATAACATGCATTTATATGATCTCTCTTATTTTGTTAAAATTATTCACATTTTCACAGATTCTGCAAGGGGTTCCCAAACTTTCGCATACCACTGTAACAAACGCAGTCATGGCACAGCACAAAGTAGCCTAAAGACCATGTTCCCGCTGACTCCACTACTTCACCCAAAATGTTTTCTTTTTTTCTGTGAATTTTCTGTCAAAATCATTCCAAATACTATCATCGCAATTATTTCCTGCCTATCATCCGCCATGTTTATTCTGAAGTCTCGAGAGATTTTGCGAGATTTCCTGTGTTCATTTCTCCTTCTTTGTTGGAGTTTTATGGCAGTTGGCATCCATAGTGTTGCATTTCTGCCATCTGCTGTCTCACTTTAACTTACTATGTTAATTAAATTTGTCCTTCCAGTCCAGTCCTCCTTAGAAAATTAGATAAATATCTCCGTTCTTGGTCATTACTTACGTTACTATATTTTTAACATTGTACTCTACTATACCCATTTCCCGTAGTTGATTCTTGAATTCTTGCCTTTCTTCCATATATTTCTTGCATGATATAAAGATGTGCTCAATTGATTCCTCCCCCTGACATTCATCACATAGTCCTGTCAGGTGTTTTCCTATAACATGAAGAGTTTTATTTAGCTTGCAATGTCCAATCCTCAGTCTATCCTTTCATTTTCCTTCTTACTTTCCATACCTACCCTATTATGTATCATGTACAGATGTCTCCCTTTAATTTCATTGTTCCACTGCAGCTGCCATTTTTGCACGATCGTTTTTCATACTAAACTCTTCCCTTCATTTTGATAATTTATTCTTGACATCAACATGCTCTTTTTTTGTTGCTTCTTTTGCCAGTCTGTCTACTTTCTCATTTCCCTGGATGCCCACATGCCCTGGCACCCACATGTATGTAATGTTTTTCCCTTGCCTGCTTATTCTTGAGTTTGTAAATACAATCTCAAAGTAATTCCTTATGATTTCTAGCTACACCAGACTTTATACTCATAAGGGCAGGTACAGAATCATTACATATTACGATGCTGTCCCATCTAGTTTGTTCGATCCATTCTAATGCTATTAATATAGCATATAACTCGACTGTGTACACATTTAAATTATCAGATGTTCTTTTTTTTACTCCCACATGATGTCTAGGGATATATACAGCAGATCCTGTTGCCTCCGTTTGTAAATCCTTTGATCCATCTGTAAAAATTTGAATACTTGTGCATATTGTCCATATATCTATAATATTCACTGACTATATCTGTATTCCCACTGCTGCCTTTTATTATTAGAAACTCCATGTCCATCTTCATATTTTCCATTGTCCAAATTGGTTTGTTAAACCACACCACAGTACTAGCCAATTCTTTGTCATATACACAGGTGCTGGTCATATAATTAGAATATCATCAAAAAGTTGATTTATTTCACTAATTCCATTCAAAAAGTGAAACTTGTATATTATATTCATTCATTACACACAGTTGTCTGTTATAATCATCAAAATTAAAAGAAATAAACATTTGAAATATATCAGTCTAAGGAAAATCCCAAATTCACTATCTCAGAAAATTAGAATATTGTGAAAAGGTTCAATATTGAAGACACGTGGTGCCACACTCTAATCAGCTAATTAACTCAAAACACCTGCAAGGGCCTTTAAACGGTCTCTCAGTCTAGTTCTGTAGGCTACACAATCATGGGGAGGACTGCTGACTTGACAGTTGTCCAAAATACGACCATTGACACCTTGCACAAGGAGGGCAAGACACAAAAGGTCATTGCAAAAGAGGCTGGCTGTTCACAGAGCTCTGTGTCCATGCACATTAATAGAGAGGCGAAGGCAAGGAAAAGATGTGGTAGAAAAAAAGTGTACAAGCAATAGGGATAACCGCACCCTGGAGAGGATTGTGAAACAAAACCCATTCAAAAATGTGGGGGAGATTCACAAAGAGTGGACTGCAGGTGGAGTCAGTGCTTCAAGAACCACTACGCACAGACGTATGCAAGACATGGGTTTCAGCTGTCGCATTCCTTGTGTCAAGCCACTCTTGAACAACAGACAGCGTCAGAAGCGTCTAAAGACAAAAAGGACTGGACTGCTGCTGAGTGGTCCAAAGTTATGTTCTCTGATGAAAGTAAGTTTTGCATTTCCTTTGGAAATCAGGGTCCCAGAGTCTGGAGGAAGAGAGGAGAGGCACACAATCCATGTTGCTTGAGGTCCAGTGTAAAGTTTCCTCGGTCAGTGATGGTTTGGGGTGCCATGTTATCTGCTGGTGTTGGTCCACTGTGTTTTCTGAGGTCCAAGGTCAACGCAGCCATATACCAGGAAGTTTTAGAGCACTTCATGCTTCCTGCTGCTGACCAACTTTATGGAGATGCAGATTTCATTTTCCGACAGGACTTGGCACCTGCATACAGTGCTAAAGCTACCAGTACCTGGTTTAAGGACCATGGTATCCCTGTTCTTAATTGGCCAGCAAACTCACCTGACCTAGATAATCTATGGGGTATTGTGAAGAGGAAGATGCGATATGCCAGACCTAACAATGCAGAAGAGCTGAAGGCCACTATTAGAGCAACCTGGGCTCTCATAACACCTGAGCAGTGCCACAGACTGATCGACTCCATGCCACGCCGCATTGCTGCAGTAATTCAGGCAAAAGGAGCCCCAACTAAGTATTGAGTGCTGTACATGCTCATACTTTTCATGTTCATACTTTTCAGTTGGCTAAGATTTCTAAAAATCCTTTCTTTGTATTGGTCTTAAGTAATATTCTAATTTTCTGAGATACTGAATTTGGGATTTTCCTTAGTTGTCAGTTATAATCAAAATTAAAAGAAATAAACATTTGAAAAATATCAGTCTGTGTGTAATGAATGAATATAATATACAAGTTTCACTTTTTGAATGGAATTAATGAAATCAACTTTTTGATGATATTCTAATTATATACTTGAGCTTTCCTTATCACATCCTCCAAATTTATTACTGGATCCATTGTATTCCTTCCACAAAAGAACTTTCGATAGGTGATTCTGGCCTGGTTGTATCTTGGTACTGTCATTATTTTTTGAATATTTATTCATATATACAAAAAAAATGAAACCTAAAAAATTCTCACAAAAAATACATGTGATATTCACATATTTTGACTCAGGACATACACTGCTTGTCATTTTCATTTGTATAAAGCTCTTATGTCAATTTCCTGTACCTGTTTTGCATGTCTTGTAGACGTCCAAGAAAACCCCTACTCAGATGTTCAAATATTGAACTGCATATCTATGTCCAAGAGGGTCCCTATTCAGACATTCAGATATTTAAAAAGTTTTGCATGTCCACAGACATCCACAAGGGTTCCTGTTCAGACGTTCAGATATTGCATGTCCACAGACATCCACAAGGGTCCCTATACAGATGTTCAGATTGACACAGTTTTACACGTCCACAGACATCTATAAGGGGTCTTAGTCAGATGTTCAGATATTGATCCAGTTTTGCACATCCATAGACACCAAAAAGG
Organism: Megalobrama amblycephala; assembly: GCF_018812025.1. Taxonomy (NCBI): domain Eukaryota; kingdom Metazoa; phylum Chordata; class Actinopteri; order Cypriniformes; family Xenocyprididae; genus Megalobrama; species Megalobrama amblycephala. Next base: position 400,128 of record NW_025953337.1, on the reverse strand, counting down.
GGTCCTAGTCAGACGTTCAGTTTGAACCTGTTTTGCACATCCACAGACGTCCAAAAGGGGTCCAACTCAGACGTTCAGATATTGAACCTGTTTTGCACGTCCACAGATGTCCAAAAGGGGTCCTAGTCAGACGTTTAAATATTGAACCTGTTTAAATATTCACATAAATATTCCCCTTGCCTTTTCCTCTTTTGCATTTTCTCTGCCATGTCTTTCTTTCTATAGTCGTTCTGCTAATGTCTGTCTTCTGCACTGAGCTCACTGTTCTTGCCTTATAAATGTAAGCAAATATTTATTAAAAAAAATTAAATTAAATAATTGTTCTTTATGACAGCAATCCCTAAAAGATTTTTGAAAATCCTTATCCATTAATAATGAACAAATGGAAAAGTCATGGAAATTCATTAGTCAAATGGTTAAGACTACTGTTAACACATGCACATAAATGTACAGCAGTAAAAATCTAGAATAGTATCTGTCACTCCTGAACCAATTTTACATAGACAATCTGGAATTCAAACAACTATGAAAGCAAAATAGTGACTACTGCACAGTTGTCAAACACACACACACATACAGATTCAACATTTATCTTCCTTCCTACACCCGTCTCACACTGTTGCTCTTCTGAGCTTTTTCAGGGTATGCCCAGGAGAAGGGGGACTTTAAATATTAATGTTACACACTCCCAGCATGCTGTATATGTTGTGATATTTGTTTGAAGCAGATAGTTTGCATGCATCTCTCATAGAGAATTAAAAAAAAAAAAAAATTGTGGGATCTAAATGTATATGTGACCCACCTTCAGCCATTTCCTCACCTGAGCCATGTCTTCAGTGAGTGCTCTCCAGACTCCTAGTTCTTGACATGACACTGCTCTTCAGTCATACTTTTCAGACATCTCTAACATACTCCAGCACGAGACATAATCTGCCGTGCCTCACTAGAAAAACACATGATCCCTTGTGAGTCTCCTCTTCTCTTGCCACTATCTCTCACTCTTCTTTGCTGTAGCAGTATAGTCACTGTTGTCTAGGAAAGCACAGATCTCCTCCTCCCTGCTGTTACTTTTTCACTCTGTCAAAAATAGAGGTGCACGATCCTCCCTGTCCTACTCTGTTCAGGGAGAGAATGTAAATGTCCACTCTTTCCCGCACTCCTACGTTTACCCTTGCGTTCACTGTGTGTAAGCTGGACTCATCTCTCTGCCTGCCTCTCCCTCCTCTGTGTCCCCTCCTTCCCCTTAACCACCCCTCCCCCTGCCTTCCACCTATCCTCTGCCTGTACACACACACACACACGCGCGCGCGCGCGCGCGCAAGCACACAGTGAATTACATGCTGTGAGCAGGGGATCAAAAGGATAGTAAGGAGAGAGGTCATGTGACTTCATATAGTAATGAGTGTGCTGGTTCTTCCAGCAGCTATCACACCCCCTCCTCCATGGAGAGATTTGTCACCATTGACAACCAACAGTGTGTATCTACTAGTGTTATCCAGCCATATGTCTCCTGTCATCATCTTATTGGGCTGACACTAGCCAATCCTGTTCTTTGACTGTCTAAGGACCATGGGAAATGTAGTGTTTTAGATTTTTTTGTCCACACATTTGTATTTTTGTTTGTTAACATGTCTATCTATTATTGCAAACTGGCATAAATTCACACTCATACACACAGGCTCTTAAGACATCCTCCAGTATTTCCCTCAAACTGTATTGTGGGAAAATTCCAACCATCAAGAACAGGAAGCTTGCTCCTGGTGTGGCCCTGGTGTTTCCCGCACCTCAGATTCCTGCAACTTTTTCTAAATTGCAATAATATTTACCTTTTTTCTCTGGACAATGCAATACCCTGTTTAGAAAAACAGAACAATAGCTATAAACTCCCTCACATCTAAATGAGAGCACAATCTCTCAATCATTTTATCTTAAACCCATCCTGAAGCAAAATTAGATAAATCAGCAGTCAAACTTTACTTGATTAGACTTTTCTAAAGAAGCAATGATATCAACTTCTCATATTAATATCTAGCTCAGTAGAGCATGGTGCTAGGAACGCCAGGGTCATGGTTTCAGTTCTCATCAGTGCATGAACTGATAGAATGTATACCCTAATTGCAGTGTAAGTTGCTTTTTGTAACAGTGTCTTCCAAATGCATGAAGGTTAATGTAATTTTGAACATATTCAGCTCTTAATGGTCATAATTACCTGTCTTGTAATATGCTGACATCTACTGGCTAGATGCAGAAACTAATAGATTGGGTGGGAGTTAGGCCAGATGGAAACAGGGTTATTTTATTATTATTTACAGACCATGATAGTATGTAGGCCTATTAATAATTTGAATTATTTTATATTTTTATATATAACTTAAAAATCCTTTTTAAATAATATTAAACTGGAAAAAAACTTTTGCCGTGGTGGCATATAACTGAAATAAATAAGTTGGGCCTATATAACTTACTTCAGGTAGATGCCACCACGGCAAAAGTTTTTTGTTTGTTTTTTTTCCAATTTTTTTTTTTTCCAATTTTTTTTTTTTTTAAATCCAATTCATTTTATTTTATTTTTTAAAAAAGTGGTAGCTTTATTTACAAAATAACAACTATGGAAATATAATTTCTAGTAATTAAATTAGTGCGGCTTTAGCAAGTATAATACTGTACTTTGCACAAACAGACCCTGGAGCAAGTCGTTACCCAGATAGCATGGTGACATTGATCCAAAACATAATTTTGGTTGATATTGTCAATTCAATGTTTAATGCATGTTGGATCAGCATTGAAATTTTGATGAAAGTCGACAGCACACATGGGTGGTGTTGGGGATAAACAGTTTAGGACCCTTGAGACCAGATATGTTGAATAAAGTCCCGGAGTCAAAGTTTAAAAAAAAAATTAATAAATTGAAGAAAAATTTAATGAAGAATAGTTTGCAGTTTCATCAGCAGAAGCCAGCTTCAAGTCTCACAAGGAGTTCGTAGGCCGCTCTGTGTACATTCACATTTCCACAACAATTATACTCTAACAGAGTCAACTAACTACATCATTACTTCAGGTTGAATGATTCTGATTGGCTAAGAAAAATAGACAAGATTAGAAATTTTCCACACGTGGACAGATAGTAAGAAGCATATCTCCCTTTGTCACGGTGATGACGAGGGGGACCCTGGATTTAGGTACCGGATGTCCTTTTGGGGTCATAACGTGTCTGCTGGTCTCAAGCAGAATGTCAGTTGTCCAGTACAAAGGGACCTGCACAAAACACTTAGCACACATACACGATTCACAGCTTCTTCAAGGCTGAAGTTGGTCTGAGATCTGCTCTGAGCAGGAAACTTTCCCAAAACATACTGATAACATGTTCTTTTCTCTCAGGTACAGAGGAAAATAGATGCTTTAACATACATTGAAGAAGTCATTCAAATATTTTAACAGAAATATAAATGTTGATTAATAACTTAAAAGATATATATTGAAGCGGCAGTGGATTCCAGAATCCACCCCTTCAGTGGAGACAATGACATTGAACTAACAGTGATTTATAGTTTATGACCACAAGATCCTGCAGGCATGTATCTGTGCAGAACACTAGTGGGTGTTTCCCAATCAGTGGGCTGTGTTAGTTCATGATGGGCATTTTCAATCGCTTTACCTGATTTGCTCTAATCTACTGGGGGCCTGGTTTAGGGGTGAGCCCTCATTATTTCAGCAAGTCTATTGAAAAATGGTAAAAACAAAACAAAAAAAAAAAAAAAAAAAAAAAAAAAAACACCATTTGTAGTTTGAAACTGTGCACTGATTGGTAAACGCCCATTTTGGATCTGCATTAAACTTCCCAGTAGTCTAATTGATGCTTCCCTGTTAGAGAGAAAACAAAAATCTTGTTTGTTGAACCACCTGACTTCTCTGGGTTTAAAACAATGGTGCATCTTTCTTATTTATTTATGTATTTTGCATTTGATTTATTGTTACTGAATCTAATAAGATATATTTATTTAAAAAGTTATTAAAGTGTTTGAATAAACATTTTTGTAAATTCTTAAAAAAAAAAAAAATGCATGCATCTTGCTTTAGTGATATTTATTAGGAATTTTATGATTAAAGTTCCAACACTTGAAGTGCAAGTGACATGAACCTGAGCAAGAATATCATACTTTACACATAGCCCACGTATTGCATCTATTACTCAGTGCTTGCAGAGCACCTTGCCTTCTTTCCTTTAGTGAAGGCAGATGACAATGGAAAATTAAAAAAAAAAAAAAAAAAAAAAAAATGATGCTGTCCTGTGCCTTATCTCCTGCTCCCTGACTACTATATCAGGTAATCATTCATATTCCTGAATCTGTATTAAATTTGAGGAACATAACTGATCTCTATTCAATTTAACCTGTTCCCACTGAAACAGAATTGCACCCACACAAACTACACCTCGTGTATGACAGAGAGACTGACATGGCTATTTTGTGATATTTAAACAGATTAAGGTCTACATAAGGTGAATCTGCAGCTTTAAAGAAATTTTCATTAAAAAAAAAAAATAATAATTGTTACTTGAATGCTATGTAGTTTCACAGAAAATGAACTGAGATTTATATAATTACCATAGTTCAGATATGTTTATTCCACTTCATGCAGACTTTTGCTCCAAAACACCTGCCTGGAGGTTTTCATTGATTCTAATGACCTTGATAAGCTGCTTCAGGTGTGTTTAATTAGGGCTGGAGATAAACTTGGGTGGAAAGATTGTGTTATTGAATTGTTGATAAATAGATTAAATATACATAATTTTAACAGTATTATAAATATAGGTGGAATATTCTGTGTTTAGCCATTTTTAGAAGGAAATCATATTGTGTTTAGCATGTTAACATTCTTGAATGTGACTATGAATTGACTTGCTCATAAGAAACATCATGCTTTATTTTTCAGATTTCAGAGAACCTGAAAAGAGGCAGTAGTCTGATGCAAGCCAGGTTTTTGAAAACTTGAGCCACTGGACCACTTCTTGAAGTCATGTAGTTTTTAAAGGTTGTAATGCTTTTGTCCTTTTTGTCCCACTCTTAAAGAATTTTATTTTCTATGTCTTTGTCATTGATTGTGTTAAACTACCAAATAAAATAAACTGACTCAGCTGCTGGAAAGGTATCATTTATGTTTTAAAAGGTTTTCCCCAAACTTTTCCCCCAAACCATGAATTTGTTGACGTACCATTGAAGTGTAGCTGAAATATTAATGTTTCAATATTAACTTGCATCAGATCTCAACATTATTTTCATGTTGACATTTCAGTTGTATTTTCAATGTTTCAGCAAAAGTGCTTTAGAATAAACATCACATTAATATTAATCAAACTATATTACTAATAATTATTTTTGTTTATTTCAATATTGATTCAACATTGGTGATATGGATTAAATCATTGTGTAATGTTGATTCAACAATATTAGCATTGATTATTTTGTTAATTTCAATATTGTTTCAGCATCAGTGATGTAGAATCAATCATAGTGTAATGTTGATTCAATAACATTACCATTGTTTTCTTGTTCACCATTGTTTCAACATTAAATGCGGGTGCAAAATTGATATTGAACCAACATCACTTCATAATGTTGATTCAATGATATTATCTTTTTTTTTGTTGTTGTTGTTGTTAATCTCAACATTGTTTCAACTGTAAACTGAGGGTGCAAAAGTAATGTTGAAAAAATTTCACTTTGTAATGTTGAATCAATATTACCATTGATTTGTGATTAAAATCTCATCATTGCTTCAGCATTAACTGAGGGTTCAAGAGTGATACTGAAGTAACATCACTTGTAACGTTAAGTGCAATTAGCGTTGACGCATCAACGATCACTCAACATTGTTTCAATGATTATATACTATCTGGGCATCTCCTTCCTGTGTGAACTGAATGAATCAGACACCTTGTTCGTGAATTCACTGTATTTAATTGATAGATTTCGTAAGGAATAGGCTTATAAGACTTGTTTCGGTCGTGTATTTTAAACGAGAGAGTGGTTCAATACACTCACTCTAACAACATACAAAAAGAAACTTATCACAATCCACGTAACCTGCTGAAAGAGTCACTAAACGAATGGAAAGTGAATCCTTTGATAAATGGATTCCAAAGAATCGAGTCACTGGAATGAATCAAAATTGCCACCTCCTCTAGTATGTTTTAAACATCTTTGTCGCTCTCAAGTGACATTTAGATTCCAGCCCCCAACTTGAACACAGTATTTTTATGCGGTTTCCTGCTTGCATACCTAGTCCTACAGCCAGTGTAAACACAGGAGCTGTATGTGCACTCTAGTGTTGGACCGCAGCGGTTATACGTTTCAGCAATGGAGAGTACAAAAGAACTGGCGGTTGTCACAGGACAGCGTTCACCGGTTACACCGAGAAGCGACCACATCTCCATCCTCGAGGGACACAAGCTGTACGTCTGGGGAGGGTGCCAGGTAAGGTCTATAAACAAATATTATATCTCGAATATTAGATACGATCAATTATTACATAGCATTTCCATTAAACGCAGTAAATTGAGTCCAAGTTGTCTGTTTGGGATTAGAAAACTTTGTTTTTCCCTTGTCTGGATTACAGACAAAATGTGAAAAACATAAAACGATTTATGTATTTTATTTTTAGTGTGTGGATGGACAAGAAACCCTTCTTCCCAGTGATGAGATCTGGCTTTATGATATGGAGACTGGAGTTTGGTGAGATGCCATGTTTTTGAACAGCTTGGGTTTTATTTTTTAACCAAGAAATGGCATTTCCTGAATAGCAGACATCACTAGCAATAAGTATGGAAAATTCCAAGCATTATGTTTATTATGTCTGCTGTGCTTTATTGCATTCAAACTGTAGTTGTTCAGTTAAATGAGGAAGCAGGTAGTTTCTCACTTGTGACTCCCATTGCCAACCCCATACAACAACATTTTCCCCAGAGTTTCAATTCTGTATATGTGTGCGGTAGGTCTCAGAGGCATATGGGCGGAGAGGTTCCTCCTGTTCTTTCGCAGACGTGTGGTGCATATCTTCAGGGCATACTTTACATTTTTGGAGGATGTGATAACAATGACTACACCAACCTGGTGAGTTGCTTTAGGAGTGATAATATCATAACATAACTAGATCTCCAAGTACATACTTAAAGGCAGGGTTTGTCTAGGATGTGTTCAACAGGTATACATAAACTTACGCATATGTTGTCTTTGTGCCGTGATAAGGTGCTCTAAATGTACTGATATTTTCCTCAGAGCTATGGGAACAAACTGTGCACATCTGACTGAGATTCTGTTTTTCAAATGTAGATATCCATTACAAATAGTTTTTGCTCTGTGCATGCTGTAGAAAATTGCATATAGTATTATTCATAGTTTATTACTCTTAAATGAATATGGCTGAAGCCTCTGTTGAAGAGAAAATCCACCTCCCCAAAATTTTTGGAGAATGTTTTTCTTCCTTGTCTGCCACTTACATACAGAAAGAACAAAGACATTATTATCATTACCCTTCCCTCAATACAAAACCTTTATTCTGCCTCTAACATGTCAGTATTTCAAACACATTCAACTACAATGCAATCCAAACACCATGCAGAAGATTTAGAAAAACTTGAAAAACAGGATTATGGGCTTCTGTTTTTAAGCTGCTGGTCATGTTTCTGCAAAGAATTAAATTCTTGCTGCTGTTATTTAAGACTTTGTTGCTGGTGATATGTTATGACAGATGTATTTTGTTGACCTGTTGGATGAGGAATACAGCTGGCGAAAAGTGACAGGCACGGTAGGAACTATACCCTCTCCTAGGGTCAGACATTCCTGCTGGGTCTACAGAAACAGGTAAGGAAAAACAAGCACACTGCACTGGCTATACAGATACAACGATCAGGCACAACATTAAAACCACCTGCCTAATATCATGTAGTTCCTCTGTTGTGCTGGCAAAACAGCTCTGATGCATCAAGGCATGGGATCCACAAGACCTCTAGCTGCACCAAGACATTAGCAGCCGATCCTTTAAAGGGTCATGAAACCCCCCCTGTTTTAGCCTGGTCGTTCACACCTCTGAGCTGGAAAAACTCTGTAAAAATGGGCGTGTAAAGCTCTGGAAAAGTGGGAGTGTTGAGGGGGAGAAGAGGGGAGAGAACAACCAATGAAGCACAGACATAGAGCACACTCATTATACAGAATAATGAATATTAATATATGAGCATGGCGAAAATGACAACAAACTCCCAAGCACAAGGGAGAAATGCGAAAGAATATTTAATAGGGCTAATAATAGGCTACTTTGATTACATTTACGAGCACTGCAGTCTCAAAATCTTTTGTCTATCAGAATAATCGTGTCGTCACGTTCAGATAGGCTGCACCACTATCAGTGTCCAGTTTGCACATATAATTCATTTGAAGAAGACTTGATGAATATGTGTGCATAACTACACCGTGCTGGTTAATGTTTGGTGCAGGAGAATGTGTGAAATAAAAACTTTAAACACGGATACTTTATTCTGTATGAGCTATGTGACACATGGCTAGTGTTATTAAACTCATCGCGGAGCTCCGCGCTGAAACCGATCATATGCGCGCTCCGCGTGTACAATCGTATTTTTCATGTGTTCGTATTCGAACTCCAGTTCTGACCACATCGCAGGCAAAATACAAACAACACACAGCTGCTGTGCTGAGGGAAACAGCCTACGGCTCACGTGTTTGAACGCAGCTAAAGCAGGCAGAGGTGAATGAGACGCACTTTTGTGACATTTGAATTCTCCGCTGTAATGCGATCTCACGTGAACATATTTTCCATTTGTGGAGGTAGATTACAGCAAAACAATCCACATGCACACAAACCTCTGCTCTGGTCGCGTCGCAGGAAAACACATTGTGTTGTAGCACTGAGGAAACGAACACCAACGATGTGTCTCTGAATGACAAGAGACCAAGGCGAGAAAAGTGATACTTCCTCATGCATAATACCGCAATTATAATCTTATGCATACTACAGCGCAGTGATTGGATTAAATGAGCTTTATGTCATTAATATATGTCGGAATCGCTCGAAACGGTCTACGTCAGCATATTCGACCATGCCCATATTTAGGCCGAAAGTGCACGATTATGTCAGATTTTGTGACGTTGCTCCGACTCAGCTTTTCAAACCGGAAGACAGAAATCGCTCTGAAAAATGCAAAAATAACTATTTTTTTGAATAACATTAATGGGTACCTTTAGTGTTTTCAATGATGTGCAGCCTATACATATCTGTTTACATCTCAAAAAAAAGTGTTGGGGTTTCATGACCCTTTAAGGAACTTGATCCTGCAAGTTGCAAGGTGGGGCTTCCATGGATTGGATTTGATGGTCGAGCACATCCCATAGATGCTCAAGATCTAGGGAATTTGGAGGCAAAGGCAACACCTTAAACTCTTTTTCATGTTCCTCAAACTATTCCTGAACATTTTTTTTGCAATGCACTGTGTGTGTCCTGACAGAGTTTTTCAGCCATTTAAACTACAGTAGCTGTTCTGTATGATCGGACCTGACAGACTAGCCATCACTCCCCACAAGAATCAATGAACCTTTTGCACTCATGACCCTAATGTCGGTTCATTGGTTGTCCTTCCTTGCACCACTTGTGATAAGTTCTAACACTGCATACTGGGAAAACTTCACAAGACTTGCCTTTTTGGTGATGCTCTGACCCAGTCGTTCAGCCATCACTATTTGGCCCTTATAAAAGACACTCAGATCTTTTTGCTTCCAACATATGAAATTCAATAACTGACTGTTCACTTGCAGCCTAATATATCCCACCCCTTGGCAGGTGCCATTGTAATGAAACAATGTTATTCACTTCACCTATCAGTGGTTTTAATGTTGTTGTCTGTTCAGTGTATAAAACACATAGGTTGCAAAATTTCCGCCTAAGATTTTTACATTATGACTACCAACACCAATGATGAAGGACTATGTTTCGAAACACCAATTGCAACACCAAACTGGTCTCACCGGTCCAATAGGGCCATATACAATAAGGGAAAAGCAATGCTAACTGTGAATAATAATATTCAACTAATCATATATTTGTTATATAATAGGAAGCTAAAGTTATGATATGGCGGTTTCATAACAGCTGGTGTCATTCATAGGCTCATCTACTTCGGTGGATACGGGCCACTTCGGGTGGATACAGCCCGAGAGGTCAACAACTCCAAGAGCTTTATGGTTGATGAGGCTTCCTGGGTGAGCAGAAAGATCTTGGAAATAAATTTACAGCTACATTTATTGCACAGAAGAACTGGACTTTATCTTGACATCTCTTTAAAGGCAACAATTGGATCAGAATATTTTCAGTTTTGGGGTTGGAATAATGAGATACAAATGTTTGAACCTGAGTCAGCCACATGGACTGAACCACAAACCCAGGTAAAAAACAAAAACAAGGATAGACTATTAAAAATTGGATATTGCAAGTGTGTGTGTGTGTGTTTTTTTTTCTGTTATCATTGCCATAAAAATTGATAGATGACAGTATACATTTTCTTGTTTTCCTGCTGTCTGGATCCACTTCTTGCAGGGCCAGCCTCCAGAACCACGAGCCTCACATGCCAGTGCTACTTTAGGTCATAAGGGCTATATCTGTGGAGGTCTGGTAAGAACTTTAAACCTTGATCTTTCCAATGCTATTTTCAGACCCTGGAGCAAAGGTGCTATCACAAAATTGCAAAAGAAATCCCGCTGATAAATGGAGCAGTGGCGTCAGGTCAGAGAGCAAGGTGGGTGGCAATAGCTTTTGATGCCGTAGACCTGAGTTGAAATCCACCTTTAACCTCAACACATTCTTCTCCCTTTTCCATCGCATATCAGCAAACATCCAAATATCGTTATGTTTACCACAGTCCTTATTTTACTCATAAACTGAAAAACCCCATTATAAAAACACAGAGGAAAATCTTGACTTGACTTGACTGGCGAATTAGTCTTCCAAATTTTGACATCATGCCTGCAGCACTCCACTGAAGGAAATCGAATATTGGAATATTCTTCTTGATCACTCGAGCATCACTTCAAAGTGTCATCAGCTATGATCAAGGGATCTGCCCTTATTTTGAAGGGGGAGGAGAATTTATACGTGCCTAAGGTTTTTCTACAAGAAGGACTTACTCATAGGACAGGGGTTCCCAACCCCCACCCCAACTCTGCACGTTTTGCATGTCTCCTTAATCAAATAAACCTGTTTTAGGTCATCAGCTCATTATTAGAGACTCTGCGTTCCATTCGACAGGGTCCCTACGCAGTGTTCATTGCTACCTACTCCCTGAGCACGGTATATCAGTTGAAGACAATTATTGCTCATTTGTAACGCCCTGCAAACGTCATAAAAGAAAGTCAATGACGGGTTTCTGCAGATTATCGTATAACATAAGTAGATACTGTAATTTACTTTTGAGATTAAAATATATATAACAGATATACAAAAACTCATAAAATACATGTACAAAACACACATTATGTATCTGTTGTGTCTGCTGGCAGATTAATAATAATAACGCGACACAATTGTTTGCTGTGCAACTCGAGTTATTCTTTTTCTGAACTGGAACTGAACTTAATTCTCAATACATCACAATATAGGTCACCACTAGGGGGAAGGCTTATCACAAAAACTTTGATAATCCATAGTACATGCATTACACTTTCCTCCCCCACTAGATTAATCAAACTAAGAAATATGAAATATATAACTATAATCACTGTATAAAATTTACAATTAATCTAACACAGTGTTGCTAACTACAACATAGCTACAAATCAAGCCTTTGTGGAGGTTTTCTACATCTCTCAGGATAACGTCTCTGTTAGCCTGGGTGAGGTTCTGGTGCAGGTGCAACTGGAATTGTCACATCTGGTTTGTCTTCATTGTTTTCCACATCACGTTGATCATTGGGTTTGATGAGATCCAAGCGAGGTCTTAAGTTTCTCTTAAGGAACATCATTGCTGGTGTTTGGCCAGTCGTGGCATGTGTTGCATTTCTGCACATGAAAAGGAATTTGTCTATTTTTTGTGTAGTAGCGAGATGTTGTCATTGTCCATTGTTTTTATTTCTTTCTTGAAAGTCTGTACAAACCTTTCCACCAAGCCGTTAGTGGCAGGGTGGTATGGTGCGGAAGTGATGTGTTTAGCTCAATTCAGCTTCAGGAATTTCTGAAACCCATCTGAGACGAACTGCCATCCATTATCCGTGCATATCAAGTCAAGTCACCTTTATTTATACAACGCTTTTTACAATGCAAATTGTGTCAAAGCAGCTTTACAGTGATAACTGGTATATAATTCAAGGCAGGCAGATCAAAGCACTGTTGAATAAATGTCAAGAATACTGTTGAATATCAAATGTCAAGTGTCCCCAACTAAGCAAGCCAAAGGCGACAATGGCAAGGAACCCAAACTCCAACAGGTGACATCAGGTGGCAAATAGGTGATAAATGGAGAAAAAAACCTTGGGAGAAACCAGGCTTAGTCAGGGGGCCAGTTCTCCTCTGGCGAACAGTGCTTTGTTACGATTCAGGTTGCTATCATAAGTCTGATAGGATCGCAACATTCAAAATATTTATTTCAGTTCCATCCAGTTGAGGATCATATTCATCACGCCGGTATGGACGGTCTGTTGAGGAACTGTGGCACTGGCTGTCGTGTCGATGAGGCCTTCACAGTGGATGATCTAGTTGACTCGATCTATGTTGATACTTCAGGGCTGCGTTGTGGTCGTGTCAGGGTACCGGTCCTCAGTCTCATCTGGATAGGGCCCGGATCCGATTGACTACGGTAAACCTCGGGATAAACAGAAAAACTAATATTAGCGCAGATGCCATTCTTCTTCTGATGTAACGAGTACATCTGGTGTTATAGGAAGTGTTCCCGATTCCGGCTGACCTAATTTATGCAGCCTAATAATCCTTTTAACGGATTTGAAAATATAAATTTATAATGTGTTATGTGTATGCCAGGCAACCTGCTCTAGCAACCTGTTCCTAGAGAATATTGTTCTCAACACCGAAACAGTCTTTTCAGATGTGGTTGTTTTCATCGGGACAACTTCAGGCCATTTAGAACAGCAATCAAGACATGGAGTCCTTGAATGGTAGAGCAAAGTCAACATGCACTCGTTGCCATGGTATTGACGGCCATTCCCAGGGATGCAAAGGAGCTAATGGTGGAGAGTTCTGGGGCCTCTGACATCCAGGACAAGCCTTTGCTAGATCCACATAACTATGTTCAAGATTTCCCTATGTCCCAAATGTGTCCAATATCTTACTGCACAATTTGGAGGGAATGACAACTCGTAATCCACACATCAGAGTTCCTTGACACACAGAAAGCTGTTCTCTGCTCACTGAGAATGCTGGATATAGTGAGTTTCCATGTACTGGCCACCTGAGTACTGTGATGTCATAGACTGTAGACAATGTTGGGTTGTTACGGGTTTCTTTCTGAATAGTGGCATTTGTAACTGACTCATGATTGTGGTGTGAAACATGTCAGCTGAATCCATAGTATGTGACTCTTCCATCGACTTCAGTGTAAGACGCGACAAGCCGTCTGCGTTACTGTGTAGTTTGGTGCCTTTGTACTCAATATCATATTAGTGAGCACCCAGGAAGAGCGACCAACACTACGACCTAGCTGAGGCCATCACTGAAACACCCTTCCGCATGCACGTTGAAGATTGAGACCAAGGGCTGATGGTCTGTGATCAGGCTAAACTCTTGACCATACAGATAATGGTGGAACTTTTTTACACCCCACACAAGACTAAGTGCTTCTCGGTCTATTTGTGCATAGTTACGGTCTGCTGCCATTAGTGATCTCGATGCGAAGGCTATTGTATTTTTGTGCCTTCTGGAAACTTGTGCAACAGCACAGCACAAATTCCATGCGCAACAAGTTTGCATGCCAGCCTGATGGGCATGGATGGGTTAAAATGTGTCAGCACTATATCAGAAGTTATGAGCATCTTGGTCTTTTGGAAAGCTCACACAGTTGAATCAGCACCCATTGTAAGTTTTGAAGGTGATCTGAATCATCCTTCCCTGTTACAATGATATCACCCAGGTAACACTGCGTTCCCCGGATGCCCTGCAGCAACTGGTTCATTGCTCTCTGCCACAAGGCAGGGGCCGATGCAATTCCAAAGACAAGACGGTTGTACTGATATAGCCCTTTTATGTGTGTTGATGGTCAAGAATTTCTTGGATTTCTCATTCATCTCCATTTGGAGGTAAATTTGGGCCAGGTCAATTTTTGAGAAGTGTTCTCCACCGGACAAGGATGTGAAAATACAGTATCTTCAATGCATGGCAGGGGATACTGTACTGCATGAAGAGCTGGATTAATGTTCACTTCAGAGTCCCTGCACATACACATATCCCCTGTCTTCCCCTTTTTGATCAACGGTACTATGGGCGTTGCCCATTCACTCCATTCGATTTTAGTCAGGATTCCTGTTTTTTTCCAAATTATCCAGCTCCGCCTTCACCTTGAGACAAATTGCATATGGGACTGGGCGGGCGTAAAAGAATTTTGGAGAAGTGTCTTCTTTCAACTCCCTTCCCTTTTATTCCTTTAAGTGTTCATATTCCTTTCTGAAACACAGGTTCCGCATTTTGTACAATTTGCATTAAAGTCATTTGTGTCTCTTTGTTTGTAATTTGCTGCTGGATGACCGATAATGTAGATCCCGTGTCTAGCTCCATTTTGAGTTTAACTCCTGACACTTCTGGTGTGAGCCAAATGACTCCTCGATCGGTCTCTTTAATATTGTACAATTCCAGACATGAAATATCATCAGTATTTGAACTTGTGTTCACTTCATTTTCAGTTACTTGATATACAGTGGTGGATTTACGTTTCACTTTGTGCATTCTGTCTTTGTCTATCTTCTGTTTTTCCATTTTGTATACTCTTTGATGTGCCTTTTTATGACATCTTCTATACTCTTTATCCTTGAACCAGCAGTCATTCACATCATGAGACATTTTTCCACAGCAAAAGCATTTCTGTTTTCTTTCTGATTTCAGTGACAGTTTATTTGTCACACATTCCATTGATTTGTGTTGCAATTCTATTGCATCTTCATATCATATCATTATCAGTTCATATCATTGACATTTTTGCTTATTTGCAGTTTTGCTTTACACATTAATTGGCTTTCTCTCTCTTTTGTGTATCTCGCACGCTCTTTTCATGATCAGTTCTTGACCATTCAGGTGTTTTTGTCACATCCGTGGTTGTTGAACTGGAACTGAACTTAATTCTCAATACATCACTATTGAGGTCACCACTAGGGAGCAGGCTTATCACAAAAACAATGATACTCCATAGTACATTACAGTTTACAGTATCTAATATAATATAATCAAAACTTATGTTTATTTTATACTGACTATGACTATTGCAGATTATTGACAATTAACAGATCTGAAGCTACTAACTGTAATGCCATATGAAAATAAAGTCTGATTTGGGTCTCAACTTGTGCACTTTTGCCACGTGCAGCCACATAGTAAACACTCCTGGGGTAAATAGAGTAAAATAAAAAAATTACAGAGCCTCAGCTGCTTCTCAACACTTTTACTTTGTCATCCCTATTCATACAATAGAATATGCAAATGGAACATTCATCGCCATAACCATTCATAAATATGGTTATTTATGTTTTACAAACAAAAGTTAAAGGCTATGTTAAGTTAAGTAGGCTAACATAATTTATGAATAACCAAGTCAAAATGAATACGTAAATTCCTCCATCGCAGAGCCGTTTAAAAACTCTTTCAACTGCTCTGCTCCATCGTTTGTTCTGACTGGTGCACAATGACGGTTGAGGTTCTACTTTCTATGAAGTGATGTATCAATGTTCATTTAATCCCTATGCCATTCGCAGTGCCCTTCGAACTGAACATGCTCACTGCCTTCGGATTGGAATCTCACTTAAGATGGTGAAATACCCTGTGAAGTCCACTTGGTAGTCCACTTACGGTTGAATGGAATGCACCTCAAGACAAAGCCACTTGAAGGCAAGCCTGCAACCTTAGCTGAAAAAAGCGTAACACAAGCTAACACTGCAGTACACAGGGAAGAAGACGAGACTTTTTTTTTTTTTAATGGATTTATATCATATCATTTAATTATTCAACAGCCTGTCCACTAATCTTCAACATGTTTTACACTTAACAATAACTTTTTGGTGTAGATTATTATATGTAGATTTTACTATGATAATTTTATTTTATAAGAGAATACTGAGTAGGGAATGTCACGACAGGTAGGACTCATGTACGGCATTACCATCAGCAAACGTAGTAGTAGTAGTAGTATTTAATAATAGGTGTTGTGAAATATTGAGTGATATTGTATAGACCTTATGCAGCCCTCCAGTTCTTCAGCACTGCGCTCGTTGTGTTCTGTCTTCCGGTTTGTATTTCCACAGTGTAGAGATGCACTGATTGCAATTTTCTTGGCTGATTCCGATTTCCAGTTTTTTTGTAAGTGTGACCTGCCGATAGACCTGCCGAAAGAACTAGAATTGACAGCATATACAAACAAAAATTTACTTTTCTGCAATGCAAAATTTTATTTTCATAAAAAACAAGTGAAAAGACAGTAATTAAATAAGAAAAAATAAACATTTCAAACAACAGCACAAATTAAAAAAAAATTACAAAAAACAAATTAACTATTAACATGATTTTTGTGATCTCATGCATGCACGTATTATTGCACATCATGTGAAGAGAATTTTGTATAGACCTATAATATGTTAAATTATACACAGTACCAGTCAAAAGATTGGACACTATTGGACACTGAAACTATTTTTAATGTTTTTGAAAGAAGTCTCATGCTCATCAAGCTTACGTTTATTTGAACAAAAATACAGGAAAAAAAACAGCATTGTTGTGAAACATTATTACAATTTAAATGAATGGTTTTCTATTTGAATATACTTTAAATATAATTTTTCTGTGATGCAATTTTAGTAATAGAATTTTTATTATTGTGAACAAGTTTCATTGATGTGGCACTTTACATAGTGGCTATTTTACAGTAAACACGTCATAATCTGTCCAAAACAGCCCAAAGAAATTTTTTGCAGTTTAATATTGACCGACACTAGTCTATATTGCAATTAGAATAAAGGATTTAAGAATACAGAACTTACCATTCACAGTCGTTGGCTTGATCCTCAAAATAGAATTGAATCCAGTCGTACTCTTCCTCTGAGGTAATCAAATCACGACAATCCTATTGGCCTACGACAACCTATGATGTCATCATTTCGTGACCCTGAAGTATATAGGAGCGCCCAGAGAAGCAGTCAGTATCTTTTCGTCTTCAGGGACTGTTTTGTTTGAAAGCAAGCAATATCAAACCGGTATTAAGGTAAGACAAATTATGTCTGACAAACATTTCAGGAAGTGTGTGCATCTGTGTCCCATAGTGTTGATATCTGATCACACACATAACTTATAACGTTGTCTTTTATGAGAACAAAAGAGCATGTACATTTAGTTCTTGTGGGATTTGTCTGTTTTCATTGTGTGTTTTACATATAAAAATGCTCCACTCTCTTCTGGTCTTTTCCTCGAGAGGAGAAGGACCGGCAGCTGCGCCTAATGGTTCAGGTCTTACTTTTGCTGAGGCAGAGTATATAGACTAAATCATGGGGTTCTCAGTTGGAGCTTGTTGAAGAGTCGAGGGGGTGAAATTCCCCATGATCCAGGCCGTATCCAGATCAGATGGAGAACCTGTGTCTGGACCTGACTACAACGTAGCCCAGGAGACAATGGGCCTACAGATCCAGTTCTGGCTGCATCTATAATTCAGATTTTTAAATCTCCGTATCCGCTTACATATATTTATATATAATCTATTTTTAATCTCTATAATAAAAATGTATAATTCAGATTTTGATCTCCATATCCATTTACATATATTATATATATCTTCCAATGGGTTTTTTCCCTCCTAGGACTTTTTTCCCAGTGTTAGCACGCTGGGTTTTTCTCCTAGGGGTTTTTTTCCACCCCTGGGAGTCAGCCGACATTGGCTTAATGTAGCACCATCTTGTATATGTTACATATTACCACGCTTGCTTGTACAGCTTATTTTTAACCACTTCTCTTTTTTCTGTGCTTCTAATATGTAAAGCTGCTTTGAAACAATTACCAATTGTAAAAAGCGCTATATAAATAAATTTGACTTGACTTGACTTGACATGACCTTCGGCGGCTGATGGGAGAGAGCTGCGGGATTATGATGATGTGTTGTCTTTGACATCATTAGATTCAGCAGCAATTGCTCTTCTTGTTCTAAGCCAAACAAGAGAGCAGGAGATGGCTGATAAGGATGAAGATGGTGAGCCTCCTGAATCCTCAAAGCCACCCTGCCCCCGCCTATATACAGCTGTTTGAGAATATGGAACGTGCCTCTGGCAGACTGCAGGTGCCATTGGAGCAGGTTAAGAAAGAAACCGCTCGCGGATTGTTTGATGGACGGTTCTTCTTTGGCCATAATCCTCCAGCCACCGTAAGCTTTCCATTCCTTCTTGATCTTCATACTGAGATCAAGAAGGCATGAAAGAACCTGTATTCAGCTCGCATTCATCAACATCAGCAGGTTAATTCGCTGGTGTTGATGGAGTGAATATGGGTATGCGTCGATGCCTTCTACTGACGAGATGGGTGCAACTATCTCGTGATATAGGCAGGCTCCAACACTCCATATGCGGCAGCAGGTCAGGCTGGTGTTGCTTTACACACAATTTCTGTTTGTAAGCATATCAGTTGGACCTGCTAAAATTGGCTTGGTAGGTCTCTTTATATTTATAAAAACCTCGGTTTCCTGTATAGGATGCGGTTTAAGGGCCCTGAAGTTCCATTAGGTTGGCTGGAACAATATATTATTAAGGGTAGTACTTTGTTAGCTCCCCCAGAACTATCTAGCGGTACTTTGACTTCAGTTTTCCCCTGAACCCCTTGCACTATGTTCAAGCTTGAGTGATATGGTTGTAGCTTTTTTGAAAGCTCCTGTTCAGTACAGAGTTCAGTACAGTTTGTATCAGTTTTTGGTGAGAATTTCTGTTGTGAAGTACCCACCCTGTATTTTTCAGAGTTGGATTAATAGTACTCCCTTGTTATTCAAGGTTGTTGTACTTTATTACTTTAGTTCTGATTCCTGCCCTACCAGAGGTTGCATTAACCGAAAATTATCCGTCATTGACGGAATTTTTTTATCAATGACGGAAAAATCTGAAGGCCGTCTGTCAAGTTGACAGATTACACTGAGGGTGATCTATTGTAAATTGTAACTGTAATTCCCACCCCTGTCCAGTTGGTATTGCAGCAGAGCACTGGATCCAGAACAAAAAAGAAACTGGCAGTCTGGCCCGAATCTTTTGCTATGCGTTTGATAACGCACAGGCGAGTACCCAGAAGCTATCCATCACGCCACATTAAAGAGCGCCAAAACGGTATTTATTGCTTGAATTTCTTAATAAAATGGATAGAATTTGAAATCTGAGACTTTGTTCCATATCAAAAGCAATACAAAGCTTTAAGCACTACTGTTTATTCATCAACTGAATACAGCATATAGCCTACTTGGATTTACTGAATACAGCATATAGCCTCCTGGGATTTATGAATCGATATTGGTCTTATGAATGTGACCAAAACAGCAAGACATTTTAATTGTTTATTAATAAAGTAATGTTTTCTGAATCAGTGTCGGCGACAAAGATGAAGTTGACATTACCGACTCTCATCATCTCCTCATAGTGGACGTGCCTATAGAGAGAATGCACATTTCATTCGGTTTAGTCTACATAATCAGAGTAGCCTATTTCTTTTCGTTTTTAATTATTTAATTTTCGTTAAAGTAGATATTTAAAGCTTTCTATAGATATATTTCTCATGTCAATGAGGCAAGCAGCCGCTGAGTTTCAGTTCATTTAGCCTCAAAGATATGCTCCAGTTCTCGCACCCGTGCCTCCATGTCATGATTATATTTTCTGCTATATTTGCTTCTTATTTATTATATCCAGGCAATTGGTTAATGAAACATTGATTAAAATTAAGATACAATTTTTACAAAACGAAATTCACTTTAAAGAAAGGCTTTCTACAAAACAAAACTTAATGAAGTGGTCAAAATCATGTCTGACACACTCCATGTCTCCCGATATATTGCACATCTTATGATGCATCTTACTCATGCAGTTCACTTTTCATAATCAAATGATGAATTTAAAACATAACATAGGACTATTTAAACATAAATATGAAACTACATTTTCTTTAATCTCTACCACGTACCTGTACAGAGAAATTTCAATTGTGAATTACCCGTCATTTTAATTTTCATATCTTAATTATAATAACACATTTAATTGCTTTTATTTTTGTTCACATATAAAAGCAATTAAACTTGTTATTATAATTAAAATATGATAATTAAAATGACGGGTAATAATAGATTGATGGATTTTTTTACGACCCTGTCCATCAAAATGAAAAAAAAAAAGTCTAACGCAAACTATGTGCCCTACACTATGTGAGCTCAGTAAACTCTAATACTGCCACAGGCTAGCACCCGTGTGGTCTGGAGTAGTAGGCCTGACTTTGGCCTCCTTAAGATTATGGTGACGTAGTTAGTACTCCCCTTGCTGAAAGGGTAAAACATGTGTTTACTGAGTATATTGCCTGTTGGAATGTATAAGCTCAGGTTGAGTTTAATAAAGTTAACCTCACTACATAGTTTGTTTTTCAGATATGGCTCCCTTAGAGCTGATGTTGTTTGAAGTAGAAGGCTCCGTTTGGGCCTCCTTCAGAGCACAATAGCTTGTTGTATTACAAAGCTTGTTGGTAGGTGTTTTAGTTAGAATTTGCTCACTTGGAAACTAGCACTGCCACAGGTTTATGCCTGTGATCGTCTGATGTAGTAGGCCTGTCTTTTGGCCTCCCTCAGAACATAGTAGTGTAATATTCTTTGTACTCCCCTTACTTTAAGGGTTAATGGTGTTTTTGAGTACATTGCCTGGTGGAATGTGAGGATAAAATTAAGCTCAGGTTGAGTTAAACTAGTTAACCTCACTGGATAGTTTGGTTCTCAGATTACACTGATGAAGTCTGAAGCAAATCAGGTGAAAAATAACAGAGTGAACTCAATGCATTTTGACACACTTCTTGCTGCCAGTTGGTGGCGTTATAACTTTGACTCACAATAGTCACATCCATGTGATCGGACTCCTATAACAAACACACAGCTGAAGTTTCATAAACATCAATCAATGTATGCAGACATTATAACATATTTCCTGTTTCCCTTTTTTCGCCATAAATTTGTTGCCTCGCCACGGCCAAACCGTTTAAGATATCAAAAATCCGCTGGCAATTTAGCATCATCAATGTCTTGACTTCATGCTGACCGAGTTTGGTGGTGATTGGATTAATCACCTAGGAGGAGTATATCAAATTCCAGAGCATGCGTTTTTCAAACAACCCATAATAGCTGACTTCCTTTTGGGGTGGCGTAGAACTTAGAGCATGAAACTTGTTCGGCCCGATGAGGTCTATATGTGTACCAAGTTTCATACTAATATGTGTAAGTGTGTTTAATATATGGATCAAGTTTTCGGACTTTGTTCAAGGGGGCGCTGTCGAGCCCCCCTGCCACGCCCGGATACCAGCCTATAAAAAAAAAAAAATAATAATAATAATAATAATCCTTAGGGGATCAAGAGGGCCCTGCGCCATTAGTGGCTTGGGCCCTAATAATCCATAGGGGACCAAGAGGGCCCTGCGTCATTAGTGACTTGGGCCCTAATAATCCTTAGGGGATCAAGAGGGCCCTGCGCCATTATTGGCTTGGGCCCTAATAATCATTGGGGGATCAAGAGGGCCCTGCGCCATTACATTGGCTTGGGCCCTAATAATCCTTAGGGGATCAAGAGGGCCCTGCGCCATTATTGGCTTGGGCCCTAACAATAGGGCCTTTGCCCTTTGGGCTTGGGCCCTAATAATCCTTAGGAGATCAAGAGCGCCCTGCGCCACCATTGGCTTGGGCCCTAATAATAATCCTTAGGAGAACAATAGGCCACTGTGTCTTAGTGGCTTGGGACCTAATAATAATAATCCTTAGAGGATCAAGAGGGCCCTGCACCATTAGTGGCTTGGGCCCTAAAAATAATCCTAAAGAAAACAATAGGGCCTTCGGCTTGGGTCCTAATAACAATAATAATCCTAAAGAAAACAATAGGGCCTTCGCCTTTGGCTTAGGCCCTAATAATAATCCTTAGGCGATCAAGAGTGCACAGCGCCATTAGTGGCTTGGGCCCTAAATATAAAACAAACAGTCATTCAGTCATGGAATGGACTATGCACTTTCTGTTGTTAAATAGTTTAGAAATGAAAAACTGCCATACTGTGAACCTTTAAAACATATACACATAAAGAATCCTGCAGTCACTTTACTATTTTCCCTTTACTTAGATTGCACAAAATAGTGATTAATGATATAAATGCAAATTATACTGTATTGATTAAATAAAATAAAGTTACTTGTAAGGTTTTATGCATATGGTTGTGTGTTCTTCATGACTGTTTTTTCTAAAATGAGATCTTTCTTAAAAAAACAAAAAAACAAAAACAAGAAATATCACAATATATCGCCTTTCTACAGTATCGCAATATATCTTATCGTAACCCCTGTATCGTGATACGTATTGTATTTCCAGTTCCCTTTCGAAAGGGAATTCTACTCTGCATTTACCGCATTTGGGGAACGTCACACATGAACCGATGTCTGAAAGCCAAGTATCAAACCACTCCAATCCTATTGGCCGGCAACAGCCTATGACATCATCATAGCGTGACCCAGAAGTATATAAGGAGCGCCTAGAGAATCAGTCAGTATCTTTTCGTCTTCCGGGACTGTTTTGTTGGACTGTTTTATCGAATCTGGTAAGGGAATCTTTTATAATTATGCATTACAAACGTTTCAGAGAGTGTGTTCATCCATGTCCCAGGTTTTGACACTTGATATACACATTCTGGGCGTTTTCTGTCTGGGAGAGGAGCACGCATGGACAGTGTTTGAGGGCGCTGTCTGTGTTTTTCTGTTATTTACTGTGAGCGTCTCCCTATCGGGACGCTCCGTTCTCATTTGGCACTCTTCTCGAGGGAAGATGTGTCCGCATCTGTGCCTGGTGGTTCTGGCCCCATTTGTGCTGAGGCAAAACGGCGGCTGCAATCATAGGGCTCGCAGGTGAGCTCGTTGGGAAGTTTGAGAGAGGTGTATTCTCTCTCAGCCCCCTGGAGTTGTTGGATGACGATGATGTCCATGTTTGACGTCATCACGTCCGGCAGCGAGCGTTCTTTTGGCTGTTGTATATGCAGAGCTGCTGAAGTTTGTGGGACACGCTTCTGGCAGGCTGCAGCTGCCATGAGGGCACGTTAAGAAAGGGGCCACACACGGACGGCTCGACGAGTGGTTCCTTTGTGTCGATAGCTCCGCAGCTCCTGTGAGCCTTCCAATCCTTCCTGATCTCCATGTTTGAGATCGGGAGGGCATGGAAAAACCCTAGCCGTTCAGATCTGAATCTGGACCCAGACAGACGGGAGGTGGAAGAAGCGAGATTGAGATGGATGATCAATTATAGTTCTGTCATGACAACTCTGGGAGTGTTTGCATGGTTATGACAATGTAGATATATTTGGTCTTGGCGGAATAGATCTGCTATGCTGCTGCTGCTGCTGCAGAGCAAGTACGGGACTTGCTACTGCCAATACATACACAAAACGCTGCTGTGAGCAAGTAAGACATGCTGCTGCTGTACAATATAACGTACATGAATAACCCCCCAACAGAGCAGGTGACATGATATGGACAGTACAAGCCCGGTGTATTGTATGTCAGAGATCCCCCCCATCAATGCAGAAGGCAAGATGATGATTCACCCTCACCCCCCAGCAGAACTATCGCCAAAACATATGTACTGCTGCTGCTCCAAAGAGCCGTGTGTATGCTATCTATGTATGCCTGGCCCATTTTTTGCCATAACTAAGTAATTCTGGGGTGTAAGGCTTGGCTCTAGTGGCCTATTAGACTATGTGTGCCTGGGCTCCCACGCCGAATGGCTTAGCTCTAGTGAACGATATGGCTATGTGTGCCTGGGCTACCACGCCGAATGGCTTAGCTCTAGTGAACGATATTGCTATGTGTGCCTGGGCTACCACGCCGAATCGCTTAGCTCTAGTGAACGATATGGCTATGTGTGCCTGGGCTACCACGCCGAATCGCTTAGCTCTAGTGGCCTATGTCTATGTGTGTCTGAGCCAAAAGGACACACATAGACTTTGTCTCATATGCAATGGTTATGTCAGTCGATGCAATTGACAGTTAATCCCATAACATTACTTCGCAGCGTGCAACCGACTGTCGGTCCTCACAGATAAAACACAAATGAAACGTATGGCCACAAGAGCATGTGGAACATTCAGTCATCTCAGTAGCGAACTCAAAAGTTTTGCTACGTCAATGGTGTGGTGGTGAACCACTGCTCAGATCAACAAAGCGTGTCCGTAATTCAGCCATACTGCCTGCCGCTCCAACACACCGCATATAGAAAACACCTAATGTTTATAAAATTATACTATACAGATTGACAAAAATACATATTAAGCATAAACTGAGGCATTCTTGCTTCATTTGAAGAATACATGGAACAGCTTTGGCACGCTCTAAGGTAAGCAGAAATGATAAATATCATTCTATGTGAAATCCATTAATAAATGACTTACCGACCTTGCAAAATCACTGTTCGTCCTGTAGTATGAAAAGTATATGCCCAATAAATACAGCTGCTCACGTACTTAGTATGTAAATAAGATGAAAACATTGTTTGCATTTTAATCATGATATATTCACATTGCATGATCAACTCATTAGCCGACACAAACTCATATCACTCAATAGCAGGTAACTTTAGCCCTTCACGTGGCACGCGCCGCAACATCTGCTGCGTTCTGTGTTGTTGATATTTGCTCATATAAATATATAAATATAAATACAAATACAAAACGAAACCTGTTCCATTTAAAGTCAGCAAGCTTGTTTCTGTATCCTTATACAACATGCATGCGCTAGCTGCTAATATGCTTAGTAATTTTCTCTAAGCATTAAACAGACTGTTGACATGACAAACATGATTGATAAAGCAGACTACGCAAAAACGCACAGTGATAGTATAAGAACCCATGTACTTATCTTAGATGATTTCTGAAGCGCGCTGCTAAGCAATGCCAACTCATGTATTTAAAGATTAAGCACGCAAGCTCATTGGCTACTAATACAGCACCTATAGATAATGATGCGATAATTAGCAGGTTGTGTTAAAGGACCTACTAGCCTGCCCATTAGTCTTTCATGCCAGAACTTTGTATACGCCAGCGGCATCTGTGATTTATCCCCCAACTGCAAGGCCAATTGCAAGACACCTATTGTCATGTTGTAGGCCCCTCTCTGGCCTCCATGATTATGTGCCTACAGTATGGCCTATCTGTTAGGTTGAGCTTTGTACTCCTCTGCTAGGGTTGTCTTGTCTAGTGCTTAGCTTCCTAAGCTGGTCATTGGTTGAAGGCTTCCATGAGGCCTCCCGTTGAGGATCAGCCCCAGGCTGGTTTGTGCTCCCCTTCTTCAGGGTTTCTTAGCGCACAGCCTCCTCAGTGCAAATAATCAGGCACTGAGTAATCCCCTCAATAAGAGGGTCCATAGCACTCAGCTGAGTTCTGCTCTCCAGGATGCCCGTCTCTACGCGTGGGTTTGAGTTGCTTACTGCCTTTCGCAGTTGCTGTCTTCTCTGAAGAATGCGTTTGTTGAGATTCTGTATTCAGACAGGGTTGGCCAAGACTAAGTTTGTCCTCTGTCAGACCAGGTCGGCCTCCCTGGTGGCACTGGGGTGACTATGTTCCCCTTCTAGTGGCTGGCCGGGGTTCCTTTCGGTTCCCTGGCCACATTCCCTTAAAGGGACCTTCTTTTTCTGAAGATTTGGTCCCAGAAGCCTTGGAGCAGCTTTGGTAGGCTTTCTACGGAAGGGCTCTTTGAGCTTCAGCTTGGGCTGTTGACTGTAGGGAATGCTGTCACTGACAGCCTTTGTGTGGCCCAAGGGTGAGTTGCTGTCTGGCATTTCTTTGGAAACTGCTTGACGTTTGCCTAGCCATCTTGGCATGCACTCTCCTCAAGCATGGCGGCGTGGGTATATCATTCCCCAAATGTGGTAAATGCGGAGTAGTGTTCCCTTTCGAAAGGGAACGTCTCAGGTTACATATGTAACCATGGTTCCCTGAGAACAGGGAACAAGACTCTGTGTTGCTTTGCCATGCTTCGGGGCTGCCTGCTGAACAGTCCCTCAAGTCGATAAGATATTGGCTGCGTCCAAAAACCTAGGTAGCTGTCTTGCTGCCCGCTGTCTTATAAGAGAATGACTTGTACGGCAGTGTTTGTGCATGAAGGCACCTCACGAAATTGATTTCGGACAGACTTCTGAGGCAGCGTAACAGTTTAATGATCTACAGCAATATAGCGCGAGCTTTGGTGAGAACTAAACAAATATTTAATTATTACAGTAGTAATTTCTCGATAGAAATTATATCAAAATTGAAATATGTTGGTCAAAATCGTACATTTATACACACACAAAATGAGCAGCAAACGCAACTTTCGGACGCCATCTTTATTTTTCTAGCTCAACTATCACAGAATGGAAAGCACAGGATTGTGGGATATCAAAGGCAGCTAAGGATACATCTATGCTTCCTTCAAAAATCGATCTGAGGAAGGTATCTCAGCAAACAGCAAGTGAAGCTAACATTGGATTCAGATGTGCCTTGATGCCTTACTACCTTGAAATGTGTCCTCAGAAGGCAGCATTTTCCAGTTTTCGGACGCAGCCACTGACTGACTCTCTAGGCACTCCTTATATATTTCCGGGTCGTGCTATGATGATGTCATAGGCTGTCGCCGGCCAATAGGATTGGAGTGGTTTGATACTTGGCTTTCAGACATCGGTTCACGTGTGATGTTCCCCAAATGCGGTAAACGCAGAGTCTCGTTTCCTGTTCTCAGGGAACCATGGTTACATGCGTAACCTGAGATGATTCTTGGCAATACACAGCCCTAGTTTCCTTGTTTGTCATTAGTATCTGTCTATAAATAGCCCTCATGTTACCATTGTATCTTGTCTAGCTTTGTGTAACCTGCTGTTTGGTCAAATTTAGTTTGTCAAGTCATGTTTAGTCAAGTCTTTGTTTTGTTCATGTTAATGTAAATAAACTGCACTTGGATTCTTCAAGCTCACCTCAACTGGAAAACGCACTGCAAGCACTGTAATTGTTCTTGAGGGGCGATAATTGAGGCTGAATCATACAAGATGTCAAAGGTTGTACATGTACAATTGTATTTCTGATGCTTTTGATTTTCTCAGTGAAGAAATTGATAAAGTCGTTACTACTAAGCTGTAATGGAATATTTTGTTCTGGTGATGTCTGTTTATTTGTTAATCTAGCCACTGTACTAAACATTGAACCTTGGATTGTTTTGGTTATTTTCTATGAGTTTGCGGAGATGCTCGGCCCTGGCTGCTTTTATAGCCTTTTTATAATGGGAAGTGTTGTCTTTCCACGCAATTCTAAAGACCTCTGATCGAGTTTGTGTCGATTTTCTCTTTAGATTACGAGATAGCATGGGTAATACTGTTTTACCATGGTGCAGTACTTTTCTCTGTAAACTTTTTTTTTTAATCTGATGGGTGCAACAATTTTTAATGTACAAGAGAACATGTTGCTCATACTGCTTGTCATTTCTTCAAGTTCATTTGTGTGTTTGGGTTCCCTGAGCAGCTGAGACAGATCAGGCAGGTTATTTGTGAATCTATTTATAGTTGTCACCTAGTCAATAAAGCAGTGCAACATGGCAAATTTCAGCTGTACGTAGTATGTACATTACAAGGTAGTGATCAGTGACATCATTTTGCATTAGAATTTCTATATCAGTAGGATTGGTTCCAAGTGGTATAAATAAATCTAGTGTATGATTAAAACGGTGAGTGGGTCTAGTGATGTTTTGCTGTGCGCTGATCGTTGCATTAATATTAACCATGTAAACAACAAATTAATTTGCAAGAAAACTAGTACACCGCTCCTCAAAACTGCCTTTGTTTTTATAGTGAAAAACTGTTAGATTTTTAAAATAATACTTTTTTAAACATTTTTTATTATTGATGCACCTATTTAGATTTTTCTTGGCCAATTCCAATTTTTTTTTTTTGAAGCAAATTGGTCGATTCTGATACTTGTTGCAGATTTTTTTTAAAGCAAATTTATTTGTTGTTTATTTGTTCAAAAATATGTGTATCTTTTTGATATTAGAGGCAAACACTGCATTTTTATCACAATCAATTATCACAATCCCAACAAAGATGTTATGCACATGAGTATGAGCAGTTGTTTTTAATTTAAATTATTGTATAATTTTAAGATTAACAGAAAAAACATTATGGTCTGATTTTAGCTTTGTGAAATTATGCTACATAAGACACCTGCACAAAACAAAATCAGCAGACTGACTGAATGAAGATGCAAATTCACTCTCTGACAGTAGGTGGCGCTTATGGAACAGCAGTGATATAGCGTTTCCATGGTTACAGCGATACACAAAGCAGTGCTGCGTTTATAAATAAGCTACTACTTTATACGGAGATAAGAGGAATAGCCATTTTCTGAAGACGGTTCCCTTCAGAGATACATTCATACAAACCCCACTTTAATATTTATATTACTCTTCCTATTTTTCACGAACAGTGAGCTTGTGCGTGGTAGAGTATTTTCTTTGCTGGCGCGTCTGTTCTCCTCTTTGTGTCCATATTCAGCGTGTCCCTGTATTAGCATCTTTTTCACAGATATCGTAAATATTTCCACACAAATGAAATTTTGGAAAATGATTACAAAGCACTTTGTTTGCAAAGCCGGAATAAAGATTGACCAAAATAAACCTAAAAAAAAACCATGTGGATTTATGACCAATGGACTAGTGCATCTCTCTATTTTTTTATTATAGTTCAAATCATCCCGCGGGCCGGATTGGACACCTTTGGGGGCCGTATGTTTGACACCCCTGGTCTACATGAATGTTAAAATCTCCAACAATCAGCGCTTTATCGAGGTTGACCAATAGGTCTGAAAGAAAATCTACAAACTCGTTTAGGAAATCAACATAGGGCCCTGGAGGTCTATAAATGGTAGCCAAATCAAGAGATAGTAGGGACTTTTTCTTATATCTCAGAGTGTAACATTTAGCACAAGCACTTCAAACGAATTAAACCTGTCATGTTTTCTGAGTTAAGAACATAAAGAATCTTAAGAATATTAGTACTTATAAAGCACACATGCTTTATTCTGCATGACCATATTCTACATCCCTAAATCCTACCCCATACCTAACTTAAACACTACAACAACTACCTTACTATTAATAAGCATTGAATTAAGACTTTATTGAGGCAAAAGTCATAGTTAGTAGTGAATGTGTTCCCCATACCAAAGTGTTACCAACTTTTTATATCCCCTGTAGAGTGTGCCTTTTAGCTGTGGTTATTATAATAGGAATATAAAACAGGCTTTATCAGTTTATTTTTTCCTCATGGAATATTGAAAATTCTGTCTGTCATTACAGGAAACACAGATGATAGATATCCATTGTTTAGATTTGGTGACATGGACATGGACACAAGTGTAAGTAATGTTTTTTGTCCCTCAGTGACTTGATTATGTTATTCATTGAAAAAAGAGCATAAAATAATTGAGAGAAAAAAAAGAAATTGCAGCTTTTTTAAACAGTGTTTTCTGCACAGATAAATGAGCATGTCTGCAGTGGAAAAGTAAATGTTAAGTTAGCAGCATTCTCACAACTTTATTAAATTAAACTACATCATCCGTGCAAGTTAATTCACAAAAACAAAAAAAAACAAAAAAACAAGTCTTTTTAAACTTTAATCAAAACCTGAAAATGTACTTCCCTCTGGAACGGCCTTCCATCACTTATGATGTCAGTTTGGGTTAGGTAGAACATCCCCTCCAACTGTCTGCTGCAAGCTTTGACAGTGAGCTGAATGGATGCCTACTTTTCAAGATCCAATCAATTCCTAACAGAAAAACAAGCCTCTATTTTTCTCATTCAATATTCAGTTTCACTCAGAAAACACATCACAATACTGAAGTAAAACAGTTGCAAATTATTATGTGACTTTAAAAATAAAAGTCATGCAAAAGTCAGCTTCTAGAGAGGAAATTGTGCTTTATGTATTAGTGACCATGTTAGTATATTATTTAATTCTAGATGCATCCACCGTAAATATGCAAAACATTTAGTTAAAATTTGAAGACATTGAGGATAAAGCATTAGTGATAATTTTACCTTATAGAGTCAATGTTAAATTGACTCACTTTCATGTCATGTGACTGTTTAACTGAAATATTAATCAGTCCAAACTGTTAATGAATCATATAAATCTTACAAGTGTTTCTCTTCTTTAAACAAGTGAAAATGAGGCTGCTTCTCTCCCACGGGGCCGCACTCTTCACACGCTGACTGCCATCTCAGATGACACACTCTTCCTTTTTGGAGGCCTCAGTAATTCTGGGGAAGTTCTCTGTACGTTTATAGGTCAAGGGTTTAAAAACAGCCATGTCTATAAATAATCATCACATTTTTTCCAAACATTTGTTTTCTTTTTGTTTAGGTGATGGGTGGAAATTTGACACTATAACAGGAGAATGGAAAGAGAAAGATCATGCACATAAAGATAAGCCCAGGTAAAATAGTTTTAGTACAGTATTGTGTGAAGCGCTGTATGAGCCATTTGTTAAGAAACATTATTATAAGCAAAAACATTCATTTTTAGTTTTGTGTTTTATGTTGTTTTTAATCAAACAAATCATCAACTTTCAAATTCTGTCAAATTTATTAAAACAATAAATGTTTCTTTAACTAATTTAAAGACTCTTTCAACAGAAGTAAATGAGGAATGTAGACTAAAAATAATAAAAAATATTAAAAAATAATTATATTAAAACACACATCATTAATGATGTTTTATCAACAAAGCGCTGGGGGGAGCATGTTCAGATAATTAACCTAATTAACACAAGAGGAGAACATTCAGTTAATCAACTCAATTAACGAGATAAGAGGTGTATATACAGCAGACTTACCTCTGTTCCATGACAGTTTTCCAGCATTTGGGCCCTGCCCTAAGTGCCCAATGTAAAGGAAACAGGTCAATTTAACTCAAAGGGAATAGTTAATTAATTAATTAAAGGTGCAATATGTAAGAATTCTGTCCGCTAGAGCAGTGGTTCTCAAACCTGTCCTGGGGACCCCTTACCGCTGCACATTTTGTATGTCTCCCTCATCAGACACACCCAATTCAACTCTTGCAGTTTCTACTAATTAGTTAATAAGTTGAATCAGGTGTGTTAGATGAGGGAAACATGCAAAATGTGCAGTGGTGAGGGGTCCCCAGGACAGGTTTGAGAACCACTGCGCTAGAGGTCGCTAGAGGCCTATTCAAAACAAAGGTGTAGCTTGATGAGGCCAAGTTTGAGAGCGGAATCTTGGGACATGTGGTCTCCACCTCAACAGACTGTGGAAAAGACCCCTGGAGCGGAACTTTAATTATGACACAGTTGCCGGCGCCGCTTCCGCTTTTCTGGTCATGAGTAAAACGACACTAGATGGACTATCGTTCAACTGCATAATTCTATATCATGTCTACAACCAATGCATATGACCAGATCACTCACAGTTAATTTAATTGTTATAACTTTTGAAAGGTTTATTGGATGAGTGTGTTGTTTACAATGTGCATGATTGATTTCTGATGATTGAGGATGGCATGAATGAAAAGATGTATCATATTATTTTTAGAGAAATCATGTCTAAACTGTACTCTCTGCACTCGCTGAAAGTTAACCCTCTGGAGTCCGAGGCTGATTTGGGGCCCTGGAGAAGTTTTGACATGCCCTGACATTTGTGCTTTTTTTCAGTTGTTCATAAACATATTAATGGAAAAGGTGTTATTACACTGTATTCAGCACGAACTAGGCTACCATAATATGTGAGCAACATGTATGTACATATTTGTATTTTTGAAGGAATAACGTTTATGCGTGGTTATTGAAAAAACAAAAAAACTTAAGTCACTGAAATAAGGCCAAAAAACAAATATTAAATATGTGTTCATAAGACTTCTGGGTATTGGAGGTTGTAGACTAAAATTTTTGCTTCAAAATGATGTAAAACATTATCCTGCCCACTCGTTCATATAAAACAATATATTGATTTAAATTCTGTAAGACACTTTTTGCATAATGAGCCCTTTCAGTCAGGTAGGCTATGTGAAAAAACCCTCTGTGATCATGCTGACAGGATCATATCAGCTGTATTAACGTTAATATAATGTCCACTCTTGACAGAAAACATGATTTTTGTGATCTCATGCATGCACGTATTATTGCACATCATGTGAAGAAAATTTTGTATAGGCCTATAATAGTTTAAATTACAGTACCAGTCAAAAGATTGGACACATTACTATTATAATGTTTTTAAAAGAAGTCTCATGCTTATCATGCTGTATATCAAAAATACAGAAAAAAACAGCAATACTGTTAAATATTATTACAATTTAAAATAATGGTTTTCTATTTTAATATACTTTAAAATATAATGTATTTCTATGATGCAAAGCGTCTGAACATTAATGTTACATCTATGGCATTTCATATAGGCTTTTAGCTTAAAAGCATGCACATTTGGAGAAATATTGATGGATTCTCATATGTTTATGTCAATTTTCTATACAGAGGAGTAATATTTATTCAATATTTATTGTTATCACTATGAGCTCTGGATACTCTGATGTACTGTGTTTTCAATCCATACTTGCAGCCGGAGGACGCTCTGTACACATTTAGTCCACAAATGACTCGTTTTGAAGAACAAGCATACCATGTGACATTCCAGGACCTAACAGTGGCTTCCAGAGATCGCTATAAGCATGGCTATAACATGCAGATAGACACCTTTGAAGATAATAAATACACGATTGCGACGATGTATACATGTATTGCCTCAGAATTTGCATCTGAATAGCACTTGCTCCATGGGCGTGGCTGAATTAGTGGATAATGAGCTGACTCAAGGATGTCTGACATGTCTCTCTTTTCATACAGTGTCATGATCACCAGTTGGAGTGCCCTGGTTAGCCACCAGAGGGCACTCCACCCCAGACTATTGCCTCACCACTTCGGACTTCATTTCCCATAACCCACTTCCCGGACTCATTATCACTTCATTGCACCCAGCTGTCTTGTATTATGTTATTAGTGTCTGTCTATTTATACTGAGTTTGTTTCTGCCTTTGTTGTCGAGTCTTAATTTATGGTCACTGGCTTCACTGTTTTGTTTTCTTATTTTGTGTGGACTGTTCTGTGGATTGTGACTCTTGCCTGGATGTACTGCGTTCCCTTTCAAGGGAACTCGCACTGCGTAGTCGCTATGGGAATGCCTTGATGTCGTCATGAAGCACGTATGAAATCTGTCCAATCAGGAGACGGTACGTCATAGGCGGGTGACGTCACTGACCAGGAACTATATAGCCGGCCCAAACGCACTCATATTCAGCTTCTGTGTCTTCAGCAAGCGCTACGTGTATCTTGTCTGTCCTATTTAGTGTTGTCTGTCTACCATCGTTGATTTATTCACCTGGTATTATGGCGAGTGAGCAACAGCAACAGTTTAGGAAGTGTGTTCATCCTTGCCCTCGTTTCATTACGGGTGGGGATACACACAACCTTTGTGTTGTTTGTTTGGGAGTGCAGCATGCCCAGGCAGCTCTCGAGGGGGTTGCCTGCGTGCACTGTGGGCAGTTTCCGATGGAGGGTGGCTCGGTTCGCGCTCCCCAGGGCTCAGGCCCCGCTTCTGCTGAGGCAGGGTGGCGTCTCATGTCTTGGGGTTCGCAGATGGATGTAGCAGCGGGGTTAGAGTCAGGCTCAGCCTTATCTCTGCCCTCACCTGCTGCATCCAGTGTGTCAATTCGGAGGCAGGAAGCACGTGTTGCGGTTTCTTCCGCTCCGGTTGACACTGTCACACTTATGGCGTCTAGTTCTGAGGAGCTGGATGATCTCTCAAAGCCCCGACATTGCCCACTAAGCTGCTGAAAACCACCTCAGCGCTCGTGGGCAAAGCGTACTCTGCAGCAGGTCAGGCTGCAGCATGCTTGCATACT
This sequence comes from Megalobrama amblycephala, assembly GCF_018812025.1. Classification (NCBI taxonomy): domain Eukaryota; kingdom Metazoa; phylum Chordata; class Actinopteri; order Cypriniformes; family Xenocyprididae; genus Megalobrama; species Megalobrama amblycephala. The sequence goes on along the minus strand of NW_025953337.1, from coordinate 365,705 downwards.
ATGGTCATCATACAAGCACCCCAAGCCGACCTGCTAAAGGACTTGGGCGATAGCGAGGAAGTGGGGGCGGACTTCATCCATGAACTCCGTCAGTCAGCAGATTTAGCGCTCCATGCCACCAAGGAGACGGCCAAATCCATCGGCCGTTCTATGGCAGCCCTGGTGGCCACGGAGCACCATCTATGGTTGAATCTGTCTGACATCAAGGACAGAGATAAGTGCTTTCTCTTGGATGCCCCACTGAATCCTTCTGGCCTATTCGGTGACGCTATTAACACGGTCACTGAGAGGTTTCAGGAGGCGAGGAAGCAGGCTGCTGCTATGCAACAGTTTCTTCCTCGCCGTGCCAAGTACAAGCTCCTCGCACCACCACAGACAACAACAGAAGCAGAGCACTCTCAGCCAAAGCCCTCAAGGGCAAGACAGATCTGAGGGCTGTCATTGCGGCTAAGAGGGCTTCGGCAAAGAAATCCTGACGCCAAGAGCATCAGGATCCTGAGGGTGGTCCCCTCTGGACAAACGGAGTTCACCTCTTCCAATGGTGCCCGTGAATCTTCGATGCCCTCAGGGAGGCGCTCTGCTAACCCCGCCACAAAGCCGGGGCACAGTAGTTCCTCGCGTGTCACCCAAGGGTGGCACGCTTTCTCTGCAGTAAGTTCAGTTGTTCCCTGCTGGGGCTCCGCTTCAGGGCACCGCGCTGGCTGCCCATATTTTACCAGAGACCAGCCTCGAGAGGCTGGTACCCTTAGTAGATTTTTTGTCAGAGTGGAAAAATCTGTCAAAAGTATCTCAGTGGGTCCTGCACACGATAGAAAAAGGGTATGCGATTCATGTCACAAATCAGGTCCGAGAACTGGTTTGTCACGATAGATCTAAAGGACGCATACTTTCATGTATCAATCCTTCCGCAACACAGGAAGTTCCTGAGGTTTGCTTTCAGCTTACCAATACAGGGTTCTTCCTTTTGGCCTAGCATTGTTACCTCGAACCTTCACCAAATGTGTAGATGCGGCTCTGGCGCCCTTGCATATAAAGGGCATCAGCATTCTAAACTACATGGTTGATTCTGGCTCAATCAGAGCAGATGGCGGTTCAACATCGAGATGTTGTTCTCGCTCATATGAGAAGGTTGGGGTTGAGACTAAAAGCGAAGAAAAGTGTGCTTTATCCAGCTCAGAGGACCACTTATCCAGGCGTGGTATGGGATTCGATGATTATGCGGGCCCATCTATCTCCGACGCGCATAACGTCAATTCTCAGACATAAAGCTAGGCCAGTCACTCACTGTCAAACAGTTTCAGAGACTGTTAGGTCTTATGGCAGCAGCATCCAGTGTGATGCCTTTTGGCCTGCTGAACATGAGACCACTACAGTGGTGGCTCAAAACCAAGGGGTTCTCACCGAGGAGGAATCTTTTTCATATGATCAGAGTCACGCGGCGATGCTTACGTGCTCTAGACATATGGAAGCAATGGTTTCTGTCCCAGGGACCTGTGTTGGGGGCTCTGTCGTCGCATCACGCTAGCGACAGATGCATTCCTCACGGGCTGGGGGGGGCAATCATGATTGGTTGCTCGACTCAAGGTCTGTGGCAGGACCATCATCTTTCGTGGCACATAAATTGCCTGGAGATGATGGTAGTATTTCTAGCCCTGAAATTCTTCCTTCCAGACCTCAGGGATCATCATGTGTTGGTACGATCAGACAACACATCAGTGGTCTCATATATAAATCATCAGGGGGGTCTGGGATCACGCCCACTTTGCAAGTTGGCAAATCAGATTCTCCTGTGGTCCCAAGGGAAACTGCTCTCCCTCAGAGCAGTGTACATCCCATGGTACCTGAATGTGGGAGCAGACATCCTGTCGAGACAGGGGCCGAGGCCCGGGGAATGGAGACTTCATCCCGAGGTGGTGAAGCTCTTATGGGAGAACTACGGCGAAGCCCGGGTGGATCTGTTTGCGTCTCGAGAGGTGACTCACTGTCCACTGTGGTTCTCAATGTCAAACCCAGCAACTCTTGGGCTGGATGCTATGGTACAGCCGTGGCCGAGGCTACCGCTGTACGCATTTCCCCCGATTGCGCTGCTCCCGGGAGTTCTGGAGAGAGTATGCCTTTCAGTGGAGTTTGTCTGGGGAAACACCCACATATATCTCGTTTCCTTCTTGGCACTTTGAGGCTCAGACCTGCAGTATGCACGAGAGTACCGGCTTGGGCTTTGGTCGTTGTGTTACAAGGCCTGTCTATGGCACTCTTCGAGCCCATCGAGGAGGTGCCAGAAAAATTGAAACAGTGATCAGAGCTGCCATGTGGAGAAAATGTGATCAACTATTTGTGTGTTTCTGAGCACCAAGAAAAGGTCTCCCGGCGCCCAAGCAGAGAATGAGCAAGTGGGTGGTTGAGGCCATCTAAGTTACAGTTCATTTTCCGAGAATTATCAGATTAGACTTCATTCAGAAGGAGACGACAGATGTTAGTTCTTTTTTATTTTCTTTATGTACACAAATAAAAGAAGACATTCTATAGTTTCAATTGGTATGTTACTTCTGTTTCTATGACAAAAAATGACAGAGTAATTTAAGTCTGTTTTGCTGAAAAAAAAAAAAAAAAAAATCTTGCAAAACGTGCCGGCGCATTTCCCGACTCCAGAGGGTTAACAGACCACAGATAACATGTAATTTATGGTGAAAGGAGGAGAAAAGCCACCTCTGAAACAAAGACGTTCCAAAGACGAATTGGTCAGAATTCCTCAAAGAGGTTGGACAAACACCTCAGTTTAAAAATTCAGGACATGAACAAAGAATCAGAGTCAAAGATCGTGGCAGATCATGATCAGATGGAAATGGGTTAACAGCTTCATTCAAGCCATCTAACTACTCTCGTCTCACTTTTCTTTCTTTTATTTAGTTTCCTTTCTTTTCCGCTGATAGTCTCGTGTTCTAAGTTAAGTTTTGCCACAAAGTTTAATCAACGACTACAGTCTTTGCCTGCCTCAAAACTTCAAACTTCAGCCACGAGGGAGACTCCACTCCTCCATCAATACACCCACATAATTGGCTTCCCAAGAAAACGTCAATCCAGACACGAAAAGACCTTCAATGAATCTGAGAAGGACCTTTCTCCAAGCCAAAGATGCCGACAAAGGAATCCCCATTTAAAAACATAAACGACAGACGCAAGTACGGGTACATCTCAATAAATTAGAATGTTGCAGAAAAGTTTATTTATTTCAGTAATTCAACTCAAATTGTGGAGCTTGTGTATTGAATAAATTCAGTGCTCACAGACTGAAGTACTTTAAGTCTTTGGTTCTTTTAAATGTGATGATTTTGCCTCACATTTAACAAAAAACCCACCAATTCACTATCTCAGTAAATTAGAATAAAAATAAGATAAAAAGGATATTTTAAACAGAAATGTCAGGCTTCTGAAAAGTATGTTAATTTCTATTCACTCAATACTGCATCAATGTGGCGTGGCATGGAGGCAGTCAGCCTGTGGCACTGCTCAGGTGTAATGGAAGCCCAGGTTGCTTTGATAGCGGTCTTCAGGTCATCTGCATTGTTGGGTCTGGTGTCTCTCATCTTCCTCTTTACAATACCCCATAGATTCTGCATGGGGTTCAGGTCAGGTGAGTTTGCTCAGTATTTATACCCTGAGAATGGTAAATTAATAGAACTTCAAATTAAATATTCTAATAATCTGAGATACTGAGTTATTCATTTTGATGAGCAGCAATCTAAAATCATCAAATTGAAAACAAAAGTCTGGAAATATTTTACTTTATGTCTAATAAATCTAGAAGATATTTAAGTTTTACTTTTTGAATTAAATTACAGAAAGAAAAAAAAACTTTTTCATGATATTCTAATTTATTGAGATGCACCTGTATATACCTCTATATTCTAGATGAACTGGTGCATTAAAATACAGTCTAATAACCCTGCCTAAGAAGTGATAGAAGGGTTACATTAATGATTGATGGTTCATTCAGTTCAGGTCTTATGAAGTACATATACTGTTAGAAATTTGTGATTTCATCATTTCACTCTCTTAAAACTCTTTCCTCTCATTCTTTCTGCAGCTCATGTGAATGTGTGGGTGTGTGTCAGATTTTAGTTTATGTTAAAATAATCAAAGTCTCATATTTTTAAAGAGAAGTGTGTTGGAAATCTCAGAAGGGAAGACCAGGAGACTTGGATGTATCTTCAGCAGGATTCTTTATTGAGAACACGTGCTGTCGGTAGCTGCAGTCATCAAGTCTAACTAAGGCAGTGTACATTGAAGTTTATATACATTTTAGGGGGCAGTGCTTAGGGATAGAGACAAAGCACCAGAGAGACGACCTTAAACAAAGCATACAAATGAAGTATTCAGATATAGGAACCTGCCCCAGACTTTAGAGTGTTGCAAGTTCTAATCCAATCAGCATACCTATTCAAAGAATGGGACAGGGGCTCCAAGTTACGGCCCATTCAAATGAACGCTGGACAATTCATTTGCTCGGTCATAAAATAAGTGACACTTTTAAAATTCTGTATAAAATTCTCTTCTCTCATCGTCATCGTCTGATCGTCATCGTCTTGCCTCGTCCTTTGTTCATGTCCTGAATTTTTAAAATGGGGTGTTTGTCCAACCTCTTTGCGGAGTTCTCATCAATTAGGTATCGTCTTTGGTTCAGAGGTGACTTTCTCCTCCTCTCACCATAAATGACATGTTATCACCTGGTCTCTTAACTATCCTACTCTTAGCAGAGAGTACAGTTTAGACATGATTTCTATGAGAAAAAGAATACAATACATTTTACATATATTTCATTCATGCCATTCTTTGAGTTATTAGAAATCAATCGCACACATAGTAAACAACACACACTTCCAATCAACCATTCAAAAGTTATAACACAGCTTGGGGCTCAATCTGTGCCCTATTCAAACCAATCCATCTTTAACAAACATCTTCAACAAACATCTGCTTCCTTAGCTAGGCTCATCTTTTACAAGCTTGCAAAGGTTTTCTGCAGTTTGTCAAATCCTTCTCCTAAAACCAACCTTGTGAGTAAGGCCTGTCGAGCCCCAAGCTTACAGGAGGGAGGGCTTTCCTCCAGCTGACTCAGCAGGCCAAAGCCAATGCCACGGCTCAGTCAAGGCCATCTCCTTCCTTTCTGCTTCAGGCTAGATCTCCAAATACATAAGGTCCTTTTAAATATGGAATTAAAACCACCAGTAGGTGCCAGTAAGTCACTGTCTTAATGACTTACCACCATGACTTGTTCATTCAGTAACTAGTAAGTGGTGGTATTTGCGAATAGGTCATTGAATCATTGACTGTCACAATTTGTTGAAAGCCATAGATACGTTCATGACACACCACTGTGTGTTGCAGTTCTGTTGTGGCTTTTGTCAACCCTTCTTGAGTGCAGTGCTGGAGCAGTAGGCCTTCAGCAACCCTGGGTCATGCCCCAGGTTCCGCTGCCAAAAAACCTTCCTCCTCCGCTCAACTCCATAACACGGCTCTTTACTCAGCAGCACCTCATAATGCAGCGTTCACCTCCCTCGATGGTGGGTGCCCTCCTGTTCGAACGGCCACGCACACTTCAGGACACACAGGACTATCCTCGCCCCCATCAGCAAGACATCTACCTTCCTCCCCGGCATCCTCCTATCTTTTGGCTCTGCAAAGATAACTCCCATTGAAAAATGGACAGTAATAAGCTTGAGACATCTGCTGATCAATGCAGATGTGCAGTTCTCGTGGAGGTTAAACAAAGCCCAGCCGTATAACCTATATGTATCCCTATAACAAACTATGCTCTCTCTTATTTCCACTTTTTTCTCCAAAGCAGCTAAGAAAGCGAGCAAAGCCCGAAAGGCCCCTAACTCATGTCTCTCAACATCATCATCCTCCTCCTGCACAAGGTCAGCTCTTCTGTGGCTTGATGCTCATAGCAGCAGGCTTTCAGCAAGCCCGGGCCACTCCCCAGACTCTGCCACTGCAAAGCCTCACTCGCCCTCAATTTCCACTCAACCTGTTACCGCAGCTCCCCCAGTCGTTGTGGCATTCATTGGCAGGGTTGGGAAGGTTACTTTTAGAATGTATTTCACTACAGATTACAAAATACATGCTTTAAAAAGTAATCTGTAACATATTTCGTTACATTACTCAAGTTTAGTAACTTAATCTAAATACTTTGGAATACTTTGAAATACTCAACACATATTAACTTGATGTCCTGTTTTAAGTTTACAACCTGTAAATAAAAAGGACCTCTACCCACCAGGATTTGGTTTTCCACTCAATTGTATTTTTAACATCAGTTACAAAATATATATCTGCAATTTATTAGACATAATCTATGTGTTGGTAAAGAATTTTAATATTTTGATAAACAAATTATGAAAATATTTGTTTCTTTTAACATCACATCCATATATAATTACTAGTGATATATCATTCCTAAATTCTATTTTTATATTTGTAAAGATGTGCATCAGAGGGATTACAAAATATTAAATAACAACAATAAAATGTTATTAATAATATAAGTTGTTTTATAGGTGTATAGAGTCGAATTGACACAGTGTGTTATAGTACACAGGAGGCAGACACAGATGTAAACAGGTAACTTGCGTTTATTGACACCAGTAGAGCATAGAGCATGAAACAGGTAAGCAGAGTAGAGTCAATGGATGATTAGAAGATAATGATGGAGATAGTTACTGTCCTTTTCCTTTCAGATATGTACACGCTGGAGCTTGGAGATCGCTGGAGGTGACTGGAGTTGACTGGAGCACACCCACACAGAAGACGAAGCACACAGAGGGAAGGAGACACGCTGGAGACAGGTAGGTATGGAGCGAGGACTCCTTGAGGTAAGCATTAACAGAAGTATATGCGAACGAGACCCGACATGGAGTGCTGTGTGTGCTCTTTATGGTGCTGCTGATGAGTGTGGTGGTGATGAGGTGCAGGTGGCAGTGATCAGTACTCTGGGGATAGTGTGCGCTGGGATTGGTTGAGGTTGGAACCTGACGTGTCTGTGACAGTGCCCCCCCCCCCCCCCCTCCACGGCCCGCTCCTGAGGGCCGAGGACCCGACGCCATGGTGGTCGTCCTCTTCCCCGCGGTGCCGGTCTGTCAGGGTGGTTGTCGTGGAAAGTTTGGAGTAAGTTGGGATCAAGGATGTCATTTCTTGGGACCCATGAGCGTTCTTCGGGCCGTATCCTTCCCAGTCGACTAAGTATTCCAGCTGACCACCACGACGCCGGGAGTCCAAAATCTCATGAACCTCGTATGCCGCGCCGTCCTCCAGGATGAGTGGAAGGGGGGGTTCGGCGGGAGCCACGTCAGGTCCTGTGGAGAGAGCAGAAGGGTGGTAAGGTTTGAGGAGTGAGACGTGGAAAGTGGAGTGAATGCGGTACCCTTGTGGCAGCTGGAGTTGGTAAGTGACTGGGTTGACCTGCTTGATGATGGGAAATGGGCCAATGAACCTGGGACTCAGCTTTCTGCAGGGCAGACGCAGTCTGATGTCCCGGGTGAACAGCCAAACCTTCTGACCGGGCTGGAAGACAGGGGTGTCGGAACGTCGAAGGTCAGCTGTCATTCTGCGTCTGCGCAGGGCTCGTTGCAGCTGATGGTGCGCTGAGTCCCAGACCCTCTCGCTCTCTCGGAACCAGTAATCCACTGCCGGAACGTTAGAGGGTTCCCCGGTCCAGGGGAACAGTGGGGGTTGGTAGCCGAGTACGCACTGGAATGGTGTGAGTCCTGTAGTCGACTGCCGGAGAGAGTTCTGGGCGTACTCGGCCCAACCCAGGAACTGGTTCCAAGAGTCCTGGTGGTCATGACAGAAGGTACGGAGGAAGCGGCCGATCTCCTGGACCTTCCTTTCCGTCTGCCCGTTCGACTGCGGATGGTATCCCGAAGTTAGGCTGACGGCCACACCTAGGAGGGAATGGAATGCTTTCCACACTCTGGAGATGAACTGGGGTCCTCTGTCTGATACAATGTCCTCTGGTATCCCGAAATACCTGAACATGTGGTTGAAGAGCATTTCTGCGGTCTCCATGGCAGTGGGCAACCCTCGTAGTGGAATGAGATGACAAGATTTGGAGAAACGGTCTATGATGACTAGGATGCAGGTATTTCCATCAGAAACAGGGAGATCAGTGATGAAGTCCACTCCTAGGTGTGACCATGGTCGGTTGGGAACGGGCAGAGGAAGGAGTTTCCCAGCTGGCAGATGACGAGGACTCTTGGAGATGGCGCACTCCCGACAGCCCTGCACGTACCTTCTGACATCAGATGCCATCCCTGGCCACCAGAAGCGTTCTTTCAGCAACGAGAGGGTTTCATTGACCCCCGGCTGACCAGTGCCTAGTGACATGTGAGCTGAGTGGATGATTGGAGTGCGTCGTGCCCGGGTGATGTATAGCAAGCCAGGTGGACAGCCCGGCGGAGGGTTTGTGGAGGCATTGGAGGAGGGAATGGTCTCCTCTGACCAAGTGATGGGGCTTACAATGAGTGAGCTCGGGATGATAGGCTCGGGTTATTCTGTCTTTTCTTCTGGAGCATGAAGACGGGAGAGAGCGTCGGCTTTGATGGTTTTTGAGCCTGGGCGATAGGAGATGGTGTAGTTGAATCGGGAGAAGAACATGGCCCAGCGGGCTTGTCTAGGATTTAACCTTTTGGCAGAACGAAGATACTCCAGGTTTTTGTGGTCTGTTAGCACCAGGAACGCATGTTTGGCTCCCTCCAGCCAATGCCTCCACTCTTCCAAGGCAAGCTTTACAGCTAGGAGTTCCCTGTCACCGATGGAGTAGTTGACTTACGCCGGGCTGAGCTTGCGGGAGAAGAAGGCGCATGGATGGAGTCTACTTGGCGTCCGCTGCTGCTGCGACAACACCGCTCCCACTCCGGTGGTAGAGGCGTCCACCTCTATGATGAAGGGTTGTTCTGGATCGGAGTGAACGAGTAAGGGAGCGGTGGTGAAGGCTTCCTTGAGACGGTTAAAGGCGTTGGTGGCTGCTGGGTTCCAGGACAGAGACTTGGGCTTGTTTCGGAGAAGGTTGGTGAGTGGATGTGTGATGGAGCTGTAGTCTTTGATGAATCGACGGTAGAAGTTTGAGAATCCAAGGAAGCGTTGCAACTCTTTGATGGTAGTGGGTTCTGGCCAGTTGGTGATGGATTCCACCTTCCTCTCGTCCATCCGGATGCCACTGTGGTCGATGTATCCGAGGAATGAGACAGTGGGTTGATGGAATGAACACTTTTCTGCTTTGAGGAATAGATGGAACTGGCGTAGACGGGTGAGGACCTCCGCAACGTGTCGGCGATGTTCGGCCTGGCTCCGGGAGTAGATGAGTATATCGTCGATGTAGACTAGGACGAAGCGGTTGAGAAACTCCCGGAGCACCTCGTGTATGAAGTCCTGGAATACGGAGGGGGTGTTGACCAGGCCATACGGCATGACAAGGTACTCATAGTGACCAGTAGGGGTGATGAAGGCGGTCTTCCACTCGTCCCTCTCACGTATCCGGATGAGGTTGTACGCGCTGCGGAGGTCCAGCTTCGTGAACACAGTGGCACCACGGAGATGTTCCAGGGCCGCTGGGACGAGAGGAAGGGGATACCTGAATTTGACGGTGATTTTGTTGAGAGAGCGATAGTCAATGCATGGCCGCAAGCCTCCATCCTTTTTTGCCACAAAGAAGAAACTGGAAGCAGCAGGGGAAGTAGACGGCCTGATGTATCCTTGGGCTAGGGCCTCCTTGATGTAATCCTCCATGGCCTTCTCCTCCAGGATGGATAGTGGGTAGATCTTACCCTTCGGCACTGGTTCACCCGGAAGCAGGTCGATGGCACAGTCCCATGGCCGGTGTGGAGGCAGCTTGGAAGCCCTCTGTGAGCAGAAGACATCGTTGAAGGGGGCGTAACACTTGGGGATGTCGATGGAGCGTTGTTCAACTGGACTCTCGATGGATGTTGCACAGAGGGAGAGATCAGAAGATGGAGAAGCTGGCACAGGAAGTTCAGTTAGACAGCGAGAGAAAGAGGTTTCGCCCCACTTCAGGATTTCGCCCGTCTTCCAGGAGATGGTCGGGTTGTGCTGCTCCAACCAGGGGCGCCCCAGAACCACGTCAGCGGTGGAATCCTCCAGAACCAGCAGATGTAATTCCTCTTGATGAAGAAGACCGACTTGAAGCGTGAGGGGTCCTGCTACTGTGCGGACATGCTTACGGCTGAGAGGCTTGCCAGTTATGGAGTTGATCTGGTAGATCGTCGGAGACGGAGAGGTCTTGAGGCGTAGCTACCGGCAGAGGGTGTCGGAGACGAAGTTGCCGGCTGACCCTGAGTCGAGGAGCGCGACCACTGTAAGGGAGATATCAGCGGCAGTAAGATTGACGACAGTGGTGAGTGGTTTCATCTTTTGAGTAGAAGGAATGATGGCACTCACCATGGGTCGAGGAGGTTGTGTGGGGCACGCCGCAATCGCATGCCCAGGAGCGCCACAGTACAAACATAAGTTCAGGGTCAGCCGACGGCGGCGCTCAGTAGGTGATAAACGTGAGTTCTCAACATCCATTGGTTCGTTGGCTGGTTCTGGGGGACTGACGGGTTCGGATCGGCAGAGGAGCATGTTGGGAAGTGACGGGTCCTGGTGCTCTTGGAGGCACGCCTGCATGCGAGTGGCACAGCGGATGGAGAGCTGGATGAACTTCTCGAGGCCGATGGAGTCCTCGCATGCAGCGAGATGCAGCCGTACCCGAGGTTCCAATCCCTGACGATATGTGGTAATCAGAGCTTGTTCGTTCCATCCGCTAACTGCAGCAAGCGTTCTGAATTGCAAAGCATAGTCGTAAAATAGACATTGATCCTTGTTTTAAATTATAGAGTTTCTCACCAGCAGACGAATCCGTAATCGGCTTTCCGAACAACTCCCGGAAGTGGGAAATGAACGCCGGATAGGACTGTGTCACTGCACCACGTTGTGACCAGATGGAATCGGCCCACTTCAATGCTTTGCCGCTTAACTGAGAGATGATAAAGGCGATTTTGGAGGTTTCGCTTGGGTACAGGTGCGGCTGCATCTCCAGGACCAGTTCGCATTGCAGCAGGAATCCGCTGCAATCCTCCGCCGATCCTGAGTAGGGCGCCGGTTTGGCCATGGGACTGGCGTACGGTGGCGGTGAAGAAGATCCTGTGGTGCTGGCTGTGGTGTTCGCTGGTGCAGGTGAGGGAGAAGTGACTGGAGATGGTGGCGGTGGATTGGTGGTGAGGGTTCGCCGAAGCGCATCCACCAGGGCCTGAAATGGATCCGGTTGGCTCATACTGGGTCTGCGGTGTTGGTCCGGTCTTCTGTTACGGTACACAGGAGGCAGACACAGATGTAAACAGGTAACTTGCGTTTATTGACACCAGTAGAGCATAGAGCATGAAACAGGTAAGCAGAGTAGAGTCAATGGATAATGATGATAATGATAAAGAAGATAATGATGAAATTACTGTCCTTTTCCTTTCAGATATGTACACGCTGGAGCTTGGAGATCGCTGGAGGTGACTGGAGTTGACTGGAGCACACCCACACAGAAGACGAGGCACACAGAGGGAAGGAGACACGCTGGAGACAGGTAGGTATGGAGCGAGGAGTCCTTGAGGTAAGCATTAACAGAAGTATATGCGAACGAGACCGGACATGGAGTGCTGTGTGTGTGTGCTCTTTATGGTGCTGCTGATGAGTGTGGTGATGAGGTGCAGGTGGTGGTGATCAGTACTCTGGGGATAGTGTGCACTGGGATTGGTTGAGGTTGGAACCTGACGTGTCTGTGACACAGTGGTTTGAATTGCTTTATTAACAAAGTTTGTTTGTAACATTTTGAATGTATATAAAGAAAATTAAATTAAATTAAATGATCAACCCAATAATCTCGAGAGAAGGCCTATATTCAAAGCTGACTCCTACAGTTTTTTGCATCTCTCCACCACCACATTTTACATGTTTGGAAAAAAATATGATAATTTTGTATGAACTATCCCTAGTATAAATATGTTTATACTAATATTTAACCTTAGTGCACTGATAGCTGCATTAATATTAATCATATAAACAATAAACAGCAAAGAAAAAAAAAAAAAGATTTTTTTAAATAATCCTTTATTTATTTATTTATTTATTTTTGATTATTATTAGTGATGCACCTATTTTGATTTTTCATGGCCAGTAGAAGCAAATTGGCCGATTCTGATACTGGTTGCAAATTTATTTGTTGTTTATTTGTTCAAAAAATATGTGTAAGTTAGCTCTTTGATATTATAGGCAAACACTGGATTTTTATCACAGTTCCAACAAAGATGTTATGAACATGAGCATGATCAGTTGTTTTTAATTTAAATTATTGTATAATTTCAAGATTAACAGCAAAAACAGCATGGTCTGACTTTAGCTTTGTGAAATTATGCTACATAAAACACAATCAGCAGACAGACTGAATGAAATGCAAATTCACTCTCTGACAGTAGGTGGCGCTTATGGAACAGCAGTGATATAGCGTTTCCATGGTTACCACTATACACAAAGCTGCACTGGAGATAAGAGGAAAAGCCACCAAAACTTTTCTGAAGACAATTCCCTTCAGAGATACATTCATATCAACCCCAATTCAATATTTATATTATTCTTCCTATATTTGGCGAACAGTGAGCTTGTGCATGGTGCAGTATTTTCTCTGCTGGTGCGTCTGTTCTCCTCTTTGTGTTCGTATTCAGCGTGTGCCTGTGTTAACGTCCTGTTGACAGGCTTAGTAAATATTTCCTGAAATTTTGGGAAGTTATTACAAAGCAGTTTGTTTGCAAGCCCAGAATAAAGATAGACCAAAATAAAACTAAAAACCCTTTGGATTTATGACCAGTGGACTACTGCATCTCTATTTTTGATCATGAAGTCGAGTACGTGCCATATACCAAACATTTGGAATGAATGATTAAGATTTAAAGTTTGTCTGTAAAGTACACCAAGAAATTGGCTTTATAAAACATTATTTAACGCATGTGGATGTTAATTCTATGAGGATTGTGTTATTTTTCAAAGACCTAATAAATTCTTAAATATTAAACATAGGCTAATGATAACCATATAATAAGGTGACCAGATTTCTGAAATGGAAACCGGGGACATTTCCTATTTGAGTGGTCAAAATATCACCAAAAATCTCATTTGTTATTAACTATTAATAAAAAACGGGGACAATACATTTTAGAAGGTTTTTGTTTTTTAATTGTTCACTGTAAACCCTAATAAGTTGAGACTACTCAAATGATTTGAGGAAAGTGATTCCCTCAGTTCAATTGAGTAATGGGGTAATTGACAACTCAATTTAATTGAGTTGACCTAATGTGGTCTTTTCATTGAATTAACTTAAATGTTTAAGTACAGATAACTTGAAAGGTAAATATGGGTTCCCTATATCATTACATTAATAATAATTATGAATTAATTTTTTTATTAGGATTTTTGGTCTGGTTTTAATACAATTCACCAAAAAACTATTACACTACTAACCAGGCCTAACTAAAAAAAGTATTACACTATTTTGAAAAATCACATTACAAAATTAAAACAACATAAATATGAGATAAGATAAATAAAATGGCATTTAACAAATATTTTTAACATTTATTATTGAATTTAATATTTTCATTTTCATGAGCTGTACAGAAATTAAAACTTTTTAAATGTTTAACTATTTGCATTTTAGACTCATTTTAAACACTAAGTAAGTTGGAAGTGTATAATTATTTTATTATAATTGTTTTATTTATTCATATCTGAGTGTACCTTCACCTCGTGATACAGTTAAGACATGTGTGGAAATTGCTGCTTTGTGACTGAGGACGTTTAAATTGTCCAAAACAATCCAGCACCCTGTTGAAGCCCTGATATAAAACACAAAACCGTATTACTTTAATTTAACATGAATAGTTAGTATGTTACTACCTTAAAAGTTGAAAAAAATAACAATGTTTCTTTTGATAATTGATGATAATGGCACTCTGCTCTGGTCCAGGTTACGTTCTTCATGAAGTAGTGGCGCGTGACCGACCAAGTGTAGCAGTGACAGTGTAGCTGCACGGCCCCCTCTGTTGGTGAATATAATTACTACACGATTGCTCCGATAACCAACAGGCTGCTGTGTGTTGGTCGGGCTTTTCTGCAATGTATTTGCGGATTATTTTGAACGAGCTATAAAACGGGGACATTTCCGGGGACTGCTTCAGTCGGGGACGGAGCGCCAAAAACCGGGATTGTCCCCGGAAAACAGGGACGTCTGGTCACCCTACCATATAACGTACGAGTAAATGGGAAAATAAGGACTAAATAAGGAAAATAACATTTTCAAAGACCAAGAACAGCTTAGGCCTACCTCAAGGTGCTTTTTTCAGATTAGATGTTGAATCCTTTGAAGCCGATGGAAGTTTTGTTGCAGGTAGACACAGCTTGCATTGCACTATGATGTTACTGTACATCCTTTTTCACGTTTATAAGTAAAACTGTCTTTGAATTTCCACTAGAGAAATGCGTTATGCCCTGTTTTCCTGTCCATTTTTTGCGTGCAATCTCATGTCTGCACTCTGCAGGTTGCTCATATCTGAACAGGCTGCGCGCGCATTTTTTTTAAACAGACAGAGTTGGAGAATCATCAACATCTGGCTCGTTGGTTAAAAATCCTCAAACAGCAATTACGTTAATAGTCTATTAAATGAAATAAATGACATAAAAATTAAAAGTAATCCCTTTGGTAATCTAAAATACTTTTTGAAAGTAACTGTAATTTGATTACCATCTATTTAAAATGTAACTGTAACGAAATACAGTTACTCAAATTTTGTATTTTAAATACTCAACGTCGTTACATGTATTTCGTTACTCCCCAACCCTGTTCATTGGTATGCCCACTGGTTTCCCTCCAGTCTCCCAACCTTTACTTTTCCCTCCTGCCACTGCCAGGTGCTAGTGTGAGGCTGCCTCTTCTAGGCATAGGCATTTCAGAATTGTTCCTCAACAGTTGCTAACCTCTCCCCTTTCCTGTGGCCTACAGCTCCAGCAGCAGAATCTAGCATGAGGCTGACTCCACTTGCAACAAAGGCTCACTTGTCTCATTTTCATCTGCAATTTCCCTCTTGCATCTCTTTCCATATCACTCCCCAAGCCCCAGAGGCCAATCCAAGCTTGAGGCTGTCTCTGCTGACAGTAGCGGATCTGCCTCCTCTCCTCACAGCTCTCTCCTTCAATCTAAATCTCAATATTCACTTTTCACTGCAACATTGCTGCACATCTCATCAAATACTGTCACCTCAGAGCTACCCCCAGTGGCTCACAACACTTATTTGATTAAACAAAGCAAGGCAGACTAAAAAAGGACATTTTATTTATATTTTAAACCTCTCGTCACTAATCCAACCAATCCAATCTTTTTTGCCTACCTCCAATTCAGAGACCCTCAGGCTAAATCCCCTTTTGAACCCCTATACATAGATGATTCCAACAAAGCATATTACACGCTTTTGGTTCCAAAAACACCTCAAATCTGTCCTCCTACAACCCGTTTCGATGCCGTGAGTATCGAATTCCCATCGGATGCTGAGAGAGCCTTCCTGGTCGAGTGACTATGCTCTCTCTGTTCAACTGCCAGCAAGGCTTACCCGTCCAATGCCTTGAGTATTGAACTCCCAACGGATGTTGCTAGAGTCCTCCAGGTCAAATGACTGCTTTTCCCTATTCGTTTGCCAGCATTACATATAATTAGTGTGTGTTTATAGTTAAATAAAGACCAAGACAAATTTCCAATTAATCTGAATAAATTGATTAGAAAAACGCACATTGCAGGTTCCCATTCAGTCGGTCATGTTCAACGTACGTCAGACAGACCGACGAATAGGAATCTCTAGGCCAATCTACTTCGAGTGTAACTAAAACGAACCAATGCACATTGGCATGCAATTATTTGCAGCAGCTGCTCTGCCTGCTCTGCGTGGGTATATAATAGGGATGTGCAACAGTGATCGAGTACTCGACCATGACAACGACGATCAATCATGTAAATGATGATTGAAATGTTTTTTTTTCCTTCTCCTGATTGGTTATAGCAGCACTTTGGGCGGTGCCCTGAGCTCTGATTGTTTAGCTTGCCACAGCATGCGTCAAAAGACGTGAGAGAGAATGTCTGGCTTCACTTTGACAAGATAGATGAAAATACAGTTCAATGCAAGCTGTGCAGTACCATGCTTTTAGGAGTTACTCTTTCGGTCAAGGTCACGTATGGAAGGATATTCCAAACAATTTTTAAAAGGAATTGCAAATTGCATTTGCAATTGTGTTTTACATATGTGGACGCATAAACCATGACATAATCCAAACGCAATTGTAAATCTTGCATTACCGTTTGCATTTTCGCTGTCGCAAACGCACAGTGACTGCCAATTTTCAAATGGAAAAGCAAAGTCCATTTGCAACTGTTTTCCCCATGTCTTTTGAGTTATGACCCTGTCATATTTAAATAGCAATCTCAATTACCACGTCTGCTTTTTTGTTTTCTTTGCGTCCCGTGTGCAGCCTGCCAAAACTCAAATGCAATCGCAATTCCTTTAGCATTTGAATTTCTGATGCCTTACACGGAAACCTGTCAATCAGTGTCAGAGGTGGGACATGTGCTTCAGCACCAAGGGCCTCATTTTTAAAGCATGCGTGCGCACAGATTTGATCTTAGAGTGTGCATTCGCTTAAATACATGCCAACGCTCATATTTATAAAAACTGTCTTTGACGTGGAAAAGTGCTTAGAGTCACGTCAGGGTCTGAGCAGACGTACGCATATTTCCTGGTAAGATTACTGCAGGTTTTTGGAAATCTAAGCTATTCTTGCAGTTCGCCAAGGTTTTTGGACGATGACTGGTGATCTTTTATATGTATATGACATTAATTTAGTGTTGTTTAAAACGCGGAGAATTGAAACCATTCAGCTGCGCGCAAGTTCAAGATCATTTGCGATTTATAGATTTCACATCTGAAAGAGAGGCGTATGCTCGTTTTCTGTGTGTACGTTCATTCTATGAATCACACGAACGCACATCAGAGAAATGATCGTAAGATCAAATTTAGGACGGTTTCTGCACAAAATTTTATAAATGA